>NC_143012.1:146538263-146838263 GCF_055824585.1 Amblyomma mixtum
TAAGAAGTAATGTGGACGCCGAGGCATTTATACGACGAGACTGATTCCAACGAAATTTTATCGATGTAGTAGTGAGGTCGGACGGAACTTTTTCTAGATACACGCATGACTCTGCATTTGTTATTATTTAGCTGCATTAACCATTCTTTGCACCAGTTTCCATATTGTGTTGAGGTCTGACTGAAGTAATGTAATGCTGTTAGCGTTGGCTATTTTTCTGAAAATGACGCAAACATCAGCGGATAGGTGGTTATAAGAATCCACAAGAAAGAGGGGAATCATTAATGTTAATTAGAAACAGTAGGGGTCCATGAACTGAGCCTTGTGGAACTCCGGAAGACACCTGTGTAAAACTGGTGTTACAACCGTTAGCAAAAACAAATTGTAAGCCAATAAGTAGACATTCAATCCATTTCAATAAGTTACAGCCAATATTCAGTTCTTTCAGTTTGTAAGGGAAAAGTTTGGCATACACTGTCGAAAGCCCTTGAAAAATCTCGAAATATACAGTCAGCTAGAGATGATAGGTCTAGAATACAATGTAATGCATGTGTAAACGATATTTACTGTGTTTCGCTTCGCAAGAGTAAGGTTTTCGAAAACCATGTTGCGCTGACGTAAAAAAAGGAGTTCAATTAAAGGAAGTATAACAAGCTTAGTTGGTGAATATATTTTGGGGCAAGTACTGGTAAGGGATAAGGGACGAAAATTACTAGGGGATGCTTTGCTGTCGGATTTTTAGACTGTAACCACTTTTCCGATCTTCCACTCAGTAAGCAGCGTTGACTGGTCAAGTGATTGCTGAAGTTTGGTGAATATAATGTGCGAATAAGCTGCAGTGCTTTTTCAGAACTTTGGGTTAACGCAGTCATAACCCGGAGCGGTACGAACACTGAGTCCATCAATAAGCTTATTGACACCAGCAGTAGCAACAGTTATGTGGCATGAAAACATAGTTGAAGTGGTGAGTTGGCATATGTAAAGCTGTCAGTGAATGCGCCGTTAAGGATCATGGCGCAAATGTCCGAAGGAATGGGGTCGCCTAATGGGTCAAATAAGGCAAAGCTATCGTCGGTGGGAGGATTAATGACACGCCAGAATTTTTCACATCGGTGGTTACATGTGAGTGGAAGTGCTTTTAGCGCTTTTGAGCGCCTGAACATACATGTAGGAAGCCGCTGAATACGAAGTCCATCGCTCACTAGTTGGCGAGAACATTGCGATGCGGTAGAGGCTTTCTTTAAACGTTTAATGTGATTCTAGAAGTGTGTGATGAGAGGCTAGTTGGTAAGACATACTGAAGACACAAAACTACGCAGGAGACAGGACACAGAAAAGAAGCAGACAGGACGAGCGTGATTATTATAAACGTTTAATGTGATTATTATACCAGGGAGCTATTGCGTGGGTGGTAACAGTGCGTTCAGGAGTGTATTGTTCTGTGAGTTGGGTGACTATAGCTGTGAACATGCTCCAGTTGGTTTCAACGCTGCGGACATCAAAGCTATGGGAAAGCATCGATAAAAGAAAATAGTTCATTATTTATCGACTGAAAATTTGCTCTGTTGTAGTCTCATATTATTGTTTTTCTTTTTGTTAGTGTTCAGAGTGGCTAGATTAATGTCGAAGTGCATTAGCCAGTGGTCGCTGATGCCTGGCAGGCATGTAATAGGTGAGACTATGCCAGATCGATTTGTCAGGATTAAATCTAGCGTATTCGCCGCGTTGGCTCTTATAGTCGCTTATTGTGTCTAAAAATTCGCGACTTTGAGACGAGAACGGGGACAATAAAGGGGAGTTGGTATTCCATGTTATGTCCGAAAAATTTAAATCGGCAAATAAAACAATACTTAAATATGTCATGGTGCTTTGTTTTTAAGTGTTTCCATAAAAAAGTATGGAAACAGCGAGGGCAAGGCTTAGGTGACCGGGATCGAGCAGGTTAGACTGAAATATAGTACAACAGCTTGAAACAGGTCTCCACATCATTCGTATATGCTAGGACATTGCAGGAGCGCGGACAAAGCAAAATGTCAAAACACTAATTACGTTTGAATTGAGATCATGGCAGGAAAGTGGATGATATGTAGCTGAAAGAAGAATTGTGAACCGAAGCGAAGAATGTAATGAGCCAGAAATATGGCTATCAAAGAAGACACTGCACTGAGAAAATGGACAGCATGAAATAAATGAGCAGCACAAGTGCAGCGTACAGGCCTTTATCAAAGAATTTACTTTTTTGTTTATTTACCACGTCCTGGTGGTGTTAGCTCCATAAAGCATTATCAAAATTATCACAATTTTCAGTTTTATTTGCTTAGGAAAACGTTAGAGCAATAAGAACTTGGTTCATAAATGCACTTCAAATATTGCCATAAATCATCATACTCTTCTTCCTGGGCCACAAGAGCTGGGGCTTCATGAGATAATTATTACGGTGTGTTAACAAAAATTTTAACATGCCGTCAGCATGTAAGGATTTTATACTGGCGCTGAAAAAACTGCATTTTTTAACATTCTCACTGGCAGGAGGGAGTAACTTTCTTGACTGCGCTGCTTTCTTCCTAAGCAAATGAAAGACGTGTATGCGACCTCTTACACCTGTTTTGCAGCAAAAACAATTCGAAAATATGTAGCGTAAGATATAACACCAATGCACTGTGAAGCTTGATGCCTTATTGTTCCAGTAGAGTGGAGAGCTGGGCGAGTTAATTGGTGCACGATTGCAGAAAGAAAACCAGCGCAGAAGACGGGGACACAGAACGCAGGAACACAGAACACAGCGTCGTCCTGTGTTCCTGTTGTGCGTCTCCGTCCTTTGCCCTTGTTTTTTTTTTTTCCTTAATTGGCCATGCACTTGTGGCAATTTAAGTGCACTTCCTGTGGATTTTGCACAAAAGTAGTGTATTTTTGCATTCATCATTTTTACAGACTGAGTTGTTTATCTTTTGGTCACTTCAGAAGAGAGGAGTTAGTATAGAAGTAAAATACTAGGAGAATACAAGGAAATAACTTGCGATGAATTTTCTCATATTTTAATTCTGCCTGATGGGAATGCATTACCCGCCATACGGTGTTACTCAGAACCAAACACCCCGGCCTCTACGCTGGGCCAAGCATGTATCATATGTGGAAGTGTGAATATGATCATGGTGCGCTGGACGTCTTGCATGCACAGCAGGAAGTGCTTTGTGTCTAGACCATCCAGGAGGGAATGCACAAGGACGGGAGGATAGTACAAACGGTAAAAAAAAAAAATCTAGTTGGGGCTCGAAAACGCATTTTTGGTTCTAGCAAGTACTGTTGTGTTTGGGATGCCCCCCTCCTGCCTGGTGGATTAAGGCAGCGAACTCTGACCGGCGAAGGCCGAAGATGCGGCGGGGGCTGGCAAAGACGGCAGCAGCGGCAGAAACCGCCGCGACGTGGTGGCGACGTGGCGGCGTCGGGTGGCCGAGTCGACCCTCGAGTCGATGGACGGAGTGGTGATGTGCTAATTGAAAGACGGCTGTGTCCTCGACGTCTCGTGTTTTGGACATCCGGCAGGGAAGCGTCAAACATGTGCACGAGGAAGGTCGTTCACCAGCTGGTAGACTGCTCTACCCTTTCCCATCGACCAAGCTGCGAGAGAGCGGGACAGCCAGCACCGCCCCTGACGTGGGTGGTATAAGAGCGTACGTTGTTGGGCTAGTCGGTCAATCATGGTGAATACAAGGGGGGGTACTGCGCACAAAAAGACAAGGACAAGAAGATAACACAACAAGCGCAGACTCGCGACTAACTTTATTTGAAAACACGATACTCCTTTTATAGTTTCAAACTGTCACATCACACACATGTGGAAACCAAAAACCTTTCTTCATTCTGATACAGTTTGATAGACGGGTCACTTACGCAATCTTTATCCTTCTGTTTGATACAGAACGCCTCCGCCAACTCACGCGCCACCTGGTCACGGCTCCTCCTCAAAACTTTTGTATCTGTCAGCAAAGGCAGGCAAGGGTTATTGCGCGTAGCATCCGGGCATGCGCCACAATGCAGGGGTAAATTCGACCCTGTCCCTGATTTCATGGAAAGCTGGTGCTCTCTTAAGCGCTCATTCAGACATCGGCCTGTCTGGCCGATGTATACCCTGCCACAGGTGAGGGGAATCTGGTATACGACACCCGTCTGGCACCTGACAAATCGAGTGGCATGACGCTTCTCGCAGTCCGCTTTCCTCTTCCCTCCGGACATGACCTGAGGGCACAATGAGGCCAACTTGCATGGGGCGGTAAAAACTACCGGCACGCCGTAGCTTTTCGCCACGTTCTTCAAGTTGTGGGAAATTCTGTGAATATACGGTAGAACCGCTGGCCTCATTTCCTTAGAACGGCCACTATCCCGGCACGTCCTATCTTTCAGTTTGCGCAGAAGCTTCTCTGCCACTGCAACAATGATTGAAGCAGGAAAACCAGCCTTCGTCATCCTAATTACCTGATTATTGAGGCTCTCGTGCACCAGGTGAGCGCAAGACTTAGACAAGGCGCCCTGCAGGCAATACGTTCCGATAGCCCGTTTGACTGTCTTGGAATGTGCTGACCTGAACGGCAGCAGGTCTTTCCGTGCACGTGGTAAGTACATCCAGCAAACGTGATCTGGTGTTAAAGTCAGGTTAATATCTAAAAACTGTAGCTTGTCATGTTCCGGTAACTCGTGAGTAAAGGTTAGACCCTTCCCATGTCGTCTAAAAATCGATAAAAATTCTTCCACAATCACAGTGTGCGTCGCGCCAGGTCGATCTTTAAGAAACACTAAATAGTCATCAACGTACCTAAATATTTTCAGAGTTGTCTCATCGTCAAAATAGCGCACCAGATCACAGTCAATGCTGGACAAGAAGATGTCAGCCAGTACAGGTGCCACACAGGAACCAATGCAAATTCCTTTGCGCTGAACAAGGACCTGATCGTTAAAAGATACAAAGGTAGAACCAAGATAAAACTCAAGTAAAGACATAAAATTGTTTAGCGTTATACCGCAGGCATTCTGAAACGCTATTACACCCCTATTTTCAATACAAGACCTGACGGCGCAAAACAGAATCAAACAAATCAATACCCCACGATGCCCTGTTTTGCGCCGTCAGGTCTTGTATTGAAAATAGGGGTGTAATAGCGTTTCAGAATGCCTGCGGTATAACGCTAAACAATTTTATGTCTTTACTTGAGTTTTATCTTGGTTCTACCTTTGTATCTTTTAACGATCAGGTCCTTGTTCAGCGCAAAAGAATTTGCATTGGTTCCTGTGTGGCACCTGTACTGGCTGACATCTTCTTGTCCAGCATTGACTGTGATCTGGTGCGCTATTTTGACGATGAGACAACTCTGAAAATATTTAGGTACGTTGATGACTATTTAGTGTTTCTTAAAGATCGACCTGGCGCGACGCACACTGTGATTGTGGAAGAATTTTTATCGATTTTTAGACGACATGGGAAGGGTCTAACCTTTACTCACGAGTTACCGGAACATGACAAGCTACAGTTTTTAGATATTAACCTGACTTTAACACCAGATCACGTTTGCTGGATGTACTTACCACGTGCACGGAAAGACCTGCTGCCGTTCAGGTCAGCACATTCCAAGACAGTCAAACGGGCTATCGGAACGTATTGCCTGCAGGGCGCCTTGTCTAAGTCTTGCGCTCACCTGGTGCACGAGAGCCTCAATAATCAGGTAATTAGGATGACGAAGGCTGGTTTTCCTGCTTCAATCATTGTTGCAGTGGCAGAGAAGCTTCTGCGCAAACTGAAAGATAGGACGTGCCGGGATAGTGGCCGTTCTAAGGAAATGAGGCCAGCGGTTCTACCGTATATTCACAGAATTTCCCACAACTTGAAGAACGTGGCGAAAAGCTACGGCGTGCCGGTAGTTTTTACCGCCCCATGCAAGTTGGCCTCATTGTGCCCTCAGGTCATGTCCGGAGGGAAGAGGAAAGCGGACTGCGAGAAGCGTCATGCCACTCGATTTGTCAGGTGCCAGACGGGTGTCGTATACCAGATTCCCCTCACCTGTGGCAGGGTATACATCGGCCAGACAGGCCGATGTCTGAATGAGCGCTTAAGAGAGCACCAGCTTTCCATGAAATCAGGGACAGGGTCGAATTTACCCCTGCATTGTGGCGCATGCCCGGATGCTACGCGCAATAACCCTTGCCTGCCTTTGCTGACAGATACAAAAGTTTTGAGGAGGAGCCGTGACCAGGTGGCGCGTGAGTTGGCGGAGGCGTTCTGTATCAAACAGAAGGATAAAGATTGCGTAAGTGACCCGTCTATCAAACTGTATCAGAATGAAGAAAGGTTTTTGGTTTCCACATGTGTGTGATGTGACAGTTTGAAACTATAAAAGGAGTATCGTGTTTTCAAATAAAGTTAGTCGCGAGTCTGCGCTTGTTGTGTTATCTTCTTGTCCTTGTCTTTTTGTGCGCAGTACCCCCTTGTATTCACCGTGGGTGGTATAAACAGCGTCCACAACTGTCCGTCTGATTGGACGTCAAGGGATCTGGGGAATCCGTGCGCTATTTAACGGGCTGTTGTTGTGAGACTCCAGGGCACTCCTGTTGACTCCTGAAGACGTCCTCTTTCACTGAGAGTCATTCTCAGTTACTCTTTTTGTAAATAATGTAAATATTCTTGCATAAAGTTCTCCTTCCTTGTTTAATCTCCTCGTAACCCCGTCCCCCGCCTTCCTCGTCCCTTCTCCGGCCCGACCACGCTCACCCGATCCGTAACAACCTTGGGGAAAAGCAACTAGTTTTGGGCGCCTTGAAGGGTAAGAATGGAAGGTTCTGGAAAGCGGAGGTAAGGCTGTGTACGGCGCACGCGAGGTCGCGGGGTCACGGTGCCCAGGGAAGCTTTTCGAATAAATTACGGTATTGCTAAAAGACTGGTCCTTGACCGAGGCCGACAAGGAGAACTTGTCACTGCCAGCGCGAGATGTCTATAAAACTTGCAGCACCACCTTGGGAAAGGGTAAAATTCTTCCACTCGCCGCTGTCGGTATCCAGCGAAGGAAACGATGGGACGCTTTGCGGTGCTATTCTAAGAAATACGCTTCGCAGCTCACCGCAGAGCCGGCTGCCTTCTCTCTTGTCCGTCTACCCGGCAGGAGCTAATCTGTCCGGTGCCGGCAGGGGAAACAGACAATAGTCGCGGGCGAGAGCGAAGGGGGGCGCCACATGAATGGCATTAGAAGAATGTCACTGGCGCCTCCGCTACGGCTCAGCTCGTACTATTTTGGCGCAGCCTTGGTTGCTGCGTTTCTCCGTAATCTCTTGTCAGCGAAGTGAACACAGCACCGTGCCTTCCCGTGAATAGTAGAAGCAGGGACGTCGCGGCCACATCGGCATTCACAGGATAGCGCCGCCCTGTCGCTTATTTGCTCGCTCATCCTCTGACAAGTCAAAAAGTCTTCCTGTCGTGGCACGCCACCCACGGCTTACGACACCACGCCTGTCACTCCCCTTCGTACTTCAAGCGTTTCTCTTCTTGCTATGAAAGGATTAGCCGTTGCGGCCACCAATTCAAGCAGCGAGAAAAATTTCAGCGCTGCAGGCTTCGTAATGAAGGAGCGCCGCTCTTGTTTCGATCAAGCCATCATCTATGAACAACTAATTATATTAACTTAGAGTGATAAACCTATACATTTGTGCGTTGTGTCTGGTGTATATTCGCAAACTGTGATCTGGAATGCGAGGTCAAAATTTGAATGTCATTGAAATAAACTCATTTTCCTGAAATTCTCTTTTTGTGTCGTCGCCGCATTGCAGGTCGGGCCGGGCCCGAGCGTGCTCAGGGGCCTTCAGTGTCGGGCCGGGCTTTCTGCCGATAGGGCAGGGCCGGGCCGGGCGCGGGTTCGAAATTGCCGCCCGTGCACAGCTCTGTTCAGAAACCTAACCGCATTTCCTTTTGTGAGAAAAGAGCTATGTGCAGAATTTAAATGGTGCAAGTATGAAGCTACAATGAAGTCAAATACAGACTTCTGTACAACAGCTGGAGGAATTTCAAGAGCATGCTATACGTGATGCTAGTTGCCTCAGTCACAATTGATCCAGTCAAGTATTATTTCATATGATTTTTACCCAACAGACATGAAATGTCTGAAGAGGAATATGTACCAAACACATCGAAGCATCAGTTGTGATGCCTGGAAAAAGTTGTACCGCAAATATGAATGCTCAAGTCTCGATAAGCAGGAATATTGAAAGGGAATAAAAACAGTTTTCTTTTGTTCGGGCTCACGCACCTGCTACAAGCATGTTCTTTATACAGGGTGTTTCACCTAAGACTTTCTGCAATTTTTTAAAATAAGCTATTTGAATTAGATGCGCGCTTTTTCTGGCATAGCATTGTCAGTGGTGTAGTACATCATAATGCAGCTAAGACGTGCTAACTAGCAGGCTTATTAACTAATATTTAATAGTTAACTTTTAAACTATTACCGTTGGGCTCCTTAATTATTGAGAGGAATGTAGCCCACCGTAATTAATACCCATATCAGTTTTTAAAATTTCGAAAACGCGGTTATCCTTGGCGCTGTGGCCCAACAAATTTCGCCTACATCGCGCCAAAATACATGCGGTTTGAGAAGCTTCCAGGCAAAGGAACCTCTCCAGTGAACCAAACACGCCCAGTGTGACAGAACCTTGCCATCCCGCAGCTAAGCCACCGTTTCTCCCCACTCGCTTGAGTCTTTTCGTTGTCCTGTTGCTGTTTCTCGTCCTATTCATTTGTACAGTATTGCTTTAATCGTGTAACATTGTTGTTTTCCTCTTCCTGTTAATAGTTGTTTGCATCCTCATTTTCTGCTCGTTATTCGCGTCGCGTCTGTGCATTGACACTACTTTGTTGGGCTTTGTTTTGTAATCTCTTGTGTTGTTCTTTGCTCAATTAAAGGGGTTTGTTAAGGATCATGTCTACGCCTCATGCCTCCTGACCACGGATAATCAAGCGTGGCCCCTATCACCAGTAGCAGTCGAATCTCATCATTGGCACGCGGGTTTGAGAAGTTTGTCGCTCCTCCCCCTCCAAACTTGCGGAGAATGCAGTGGTGGGCAGGTTGGCCCGGTTAATTATAATTTCGGCGTCAATCAACCATCAAGTCGTCCACAATATCATGACAGTTAGCCGCTGCCTTATTTCACACAATTTTATGTTCTACAGGTTTATTTATTTATTTATTTTAGTACCTCAAAGACCCCAAACAAGTGGCATTACATGAGGGGTGGGTTTTACCGAAATATCAACAAAAAACGAACATATTCTGTACAATGCCAAAATAAAGGTTCAAAATACGAATGAAACAGGCAAACAGCTCAGAAAATCAAGATGCAAAGTGCTCAAATGCTTTCTAAAACATGAAAAAAAAGGCAAGAATAAAAGACAGGAAGAAGCGCTGAACGTTGGGTAAAAATTCAATAACAGATTAGAGAACAGTAAAAACCGCAGTGTAAAATAAAGTGCAATAGGTCAACGTTAGAGGCGAACGGTACGCGGAAACCTAAAATGTGTATAAAGATTTAAGCTTATCTCATTATGCAAACGTGTCTTCTATTATTACAGATGCATTTGGAAGGCCGCTCCAATCTTTTGCTGTTCGGATGAAGAAAGACTGCGCAAATGTTTTTGTTTTTGAGCAAGGGTATGACACCTGCTAATTGTTTTTGTGACGAGCTTAAAACAGCGAGGGGTTTGTGACGTAGATGCTTAACGGAAATGAACAGTAAAAACGATGAAAAATGGGCTAAACTGGCTGGTTTTCGACGGTGCTTTAATAATGGCCAGCTGGATCGGTTCTTCAGATCGGTTACACTTGTGTAGGATGAATAATCGGAATGAACAGATCTTATGGCGTGATTTTGTTAGTTTATATGCTCTCAGAAAGGAATTCTTCATGTGGGGTTTCCAAATGGTTGCATATTCTAAATTTGGGCGCATTTATGTGGTGTAGGCTAGTAATTGTACATGTGCTGGGGCAAGCTTCATTGAGCGTTGAAGATAGCCAAGGGATCAGCTGGATGCTGCAGTGATGTGATTGATGTGCGTTGACCACGTAGGATCGTCAGACGGGTGTAATCCAAGATATTTGTATGCTTTAGTAGCATGCAAACGAGAACCGCAGATAAAACTAGCTATGTGGTATTAAGTTGGAGCGTCTATGGAAATGCATGACCTTACATGTACTTAGCAATATTTAAAGACATTTGCCGTTTTTCACGCGTTTCCTACTGCTACAGTAAGTCATGTTGTAAGCTAATACTGTCTTACAACAGTGTTTGTTATGCAACAGACTGGTAGTTATAAGAGTGCAATTACTTTTACTTTTGCAGTTAGTTTTGCCCTTCATGACTGGCACTGTCATTCAATTTGAAATATTGTGAGATAAATAGATCTGTTTTGTTTGTGTGCTTTATGGGTGTTTAACGTCCCAAAACGACTCAAGCTATGAGGGACGCCGTAACTAAGGGCTCATAATATTTCGACCGCCTGCGGTTCTTTCACGTGCACTGACATCGCACAGTACGCGGGCCACTAGCATTTTTTCTCGATCGAAATTCGACTGCCGCGGAAATATATATGAATTATATAAGTTAATGGTTACGTGAGCAATATTCATATATAAATCATAAATAGATATGAATTACATATGAATATTGTTCACGCAACCGTTGGCATTCAAAGCATGAGTTATGGTAGACCACCTTATCGTTCGCCATTGATTTTTCAACAACAAAGTGCAGAAATGTTTTAAAAATAGAGTGTAAATAAAAAATTGTCCTTTCTATTTTTTTTATATACGGAAGTCCATCCCCCCCCCCCCCCCCCCCCCCTAGAACCAATCGCTGGGACCGCTACTGACCTACCCCCAAACGCTTCTATGAGAACTCCCAAGGATCAATGTAAAGTTGAGAACGACCAACTCGGCATATATGGGCATTAACCCATTAAGGCTATCGCGTGTCCCCTCCATTTTTTTTTTGCGCTTCCCTCGAGCCCCTCCAGAAAAAAAATGTTGACCTCCATCTCGCATCTACCCTTCCCTTTGCCTGTTAACCACCGGACCCGCCTCCTATCCTCTGTCCTTTTAATCAAATTCTCTATACCATTCCTACTCACAGCGCCGTTGGAATGATCCTCTCAGTGGAGACAGTTTTTTTTTATTCGAGCTGTTTGTCATTGGGCATAATTCCATTCCATTTGCCATTGGGCGGGTCCGGTGGTTAACATCATCATGACTACTCGATGATGCCTCCCCTGACTGTTGACCCAGCCGGTGTTGCTCGGCTAATTAGTACTCTGAAATTTCATTCCAGTCCAGGATATCACCTCGTTAATGCTAAATTCCTAAAAGATACTTGTGTCTATAGTTCAGTTATTTTAACACATATATTTCAACAGTCAGTGGACACAGGCACACTACCTGAACAATGGAAAATCGGGAAGATCGTTCCACTTCACAAATCGGGGAGCAAGACATCTGCTGCTAATTATCGCCCCATATCTATCACTAGCACATGTTGCAAACTGCTCGAGCATATCATATTCACTACACTTGTGAACTTTCTCGAAAGCAATTCATTTTTCTGACTGTACAACATGGTTTCCGAAAATCATATTCATGTGACACTCAACTAATTTCTTTCACAAACAGCTTGCAACATATACTTGACAGGTCATCAGTCGCTGATTGCATTTTTTTAGACTTTTCAAAAGCATTCGATAAGGTTTGCCATTACTTGCTTCTTCATAAATTACGTCACCTAAATATTGACAATAACTTGTTCAAATGGATTGAATGCTTTCTGACTAACCGTTCCCAATTTGTCGCTGCTAATGGTTACAACTCACCCTTTGTTAATGTACTTTCTGGTGTTCCACAGGGTTCCGTTCTTGGACCATTACTGTTCTTAATTTATATCAATGATCTTCCTTCTCATGTGTCCTCTAACTTACATTTATTCGCCGACGACTGTGATTTTTCTTGAGATTAAAAGCGATAACGATATCAATATCCTACAGCCCGACCTTACGGCTATAGTTAATTGGTGCAATCAGTGGCTAATGGAACTAAACTTTAACAAATGCAAGGTCTTGCGCGTATCCCGTTCTGCTAATCCATCTCCCGTGTTCTACTTGAATGACATTCCACTTGAAGCGTCAATTCTTATAAATACCTAGGCATTCACATTACTTCTAACCTATCTTGGAGGCTTCACATAGATTACGTAATCAATAACGCTAACAAAACTTTAGGTTATCTGCGACGTAATTTTTCTCGCGCGCCTTCTTCTTTGAAATCAGTTCTTTATAAAACATTAATACGTCCGAAGCTAGAATACTCACCAGCAGTCTGGGATCCTAGCCTTGACTACTTAATTACTTCGCTTGAACGTGTTCAAAATAACTCCGCTCGCTTCATTCTTTGTAACTATAACCGAGGAGCTAGCATAACGGAAATGAAAGCTAACCTTAGTCTTCAGTCATTGGCTTCTCGACGAAAAATTTGTCGGCTAACCCTATTTCACAAGTTATATTATCACTCCAGCCTACACAATAATTTATTTCATAGACCTTACTACTTATCTAGCCGCATTGATCATCCCCACAAAGTTGCCATCCCATTATGTAAAACAGTTTCTTTCTTACACTCATTTCTCCCGCGTACTTCTAAGGAATGGAACGATCTTCCTGGTGAAATTGTATCTATTACTGACGTAAATAACTTTCGCAAAGCTTTGGCTGGTGTTGTGTAAACTCTGACGATTTTGTTCTGCACTAATGTATTTTGTCTAGCTAACATTATATACACAGGACTAATCTTTGATGCACCCGTTTCCTTTTTCTCCATTGTTTTGTTTTATATTTTCTGCCCACTCCCCTGTGCAATGCCTACAAGGCCCTGAGGGTAAAATAAATAAATAAATAATGAAAAAGGGAAAGAAAGTTATAAAAAGGAGTTTAAACAAGCGTCGCTTAAAAAGCGGCAAAAGTTCGCGATAAAGCGATTATCATGAGTCCACTTGCGATAGTCGCCTGCAACGTCCCATCGCAGGATTAGGAAGCGTCGTCTCACGGAAGCTGCAGCCGGGCAAGTCCACAGCAAGTGTTTTTCGTAACACTGGTCGGGCGCAGCACCACAATGGGGACACTTGTCAGTCACTTCGAAACAGTGGAGACAGTTGCAGCGCTGTGCAATCTCTTAATCAACCCCAAACTACTACAATTCCCCTCGCAATAATCACTACACACATCGAAACGCGACCGCTGCGCCCGTGTCCTCGTGCTCAGCAGCTGCGCACGCGCTAACCACGGATATGACAAAATTCGACTGAAGTAACTTAGGACACGACAACTGATTTCGAACGATTCAGGGATTCAGAGGACGCGCATTTTTGCCACTGATACTGATAGTGCACCACATCATCTTTTCTTCTCACGGTCCTGCTAGCGCCATTCAAATTACGCGCGCCGGCTGCCAGGTTTGCGCAGCCCGTCGCGGGTTTTCGCTGCCCCCGCAACACGTGCTTGGAGTCGGCGGGCAAGAAAATTCGGTTGCCGTGTTCAGTGCCATTTTTTTTTTTTCCTCCATGTTCAGTGCCATCGTTCACCGCACCTGGTCCAGCGCCTCCTCTGTTAGCTGTTGTCTGATGAAGAGCGAAGAACGGCATCAGTCAAGGTTTGTTTTTCTAAATTACGTCTCTTGTTTGTTGCCCAGTTCTGCAACACCCCCGCAGTTTATTGCAGCTGTCAGTTGATTGTTGCTCTTTTGTTTTTTTGTGTGTGTGACATGTTTCCTGCGCACGTGTCGAAGCTCGAGCGACGTTTCAGGTGAAGGGCGGCGGGAATTAAAACGTGTTCTTTGGGCCACTGCGTTTAGCTCAGGGCTCCAGCTTAGGACCGCTGTTGTTTTTAGTGTTTATTAATGATTTGCCGTTACATGTCAAGAACTCGAGAATTTTGCTATTCGCAGATGATTTCAAATTATTCCGTAATATTGGAGATATTGAGGACTGCCGCCAATTGCAAGCTGACATTAACAACGTTGAGAATTGGTGTTTGATGAATGGCTTAAAACTGAATATTAAGAAGACTTCCGTCCTGTCTCTAACTAGGAAACACGACACAGTTACGTTTGATTACACACTTTTGGCGGGTGAGATTTCTCGCGTGGCCCATGTACGAGACGTAGATGTTGTTGATTCAAAGCTTGATTTTAGACTTCATGTAAATTCAATTGTGTTACGCGCATTGAGGCATATTGGTCTTATCTCTAGACTAACAAAAAAATTTCGACGGCACGAATGTCTACGCACTCTATACTGTGCCTTTGTGAGACCGCGTCTTGAGTTCGCGTCAGTAGCCTGGAATAGCGTATCTGTCGCCTATTGCACGAAAATTGAAAATGTCCAGCGTAAGTTCATACGCATCTATTATGATAGATATATTGGTCGCCGTCGTTTCTACGACTATGATTCTCTCTTGGCAGACCTCAATACCCTTGGCGACAGGCGACGCAAACGTGACATGCAGTTTCTGCAAAACGTCGTGCGCGGTTTCATTAACTGTGGGACCTTACTGATGTCGCTGAATTTTCGTGTGCCGCATGCAAAAGCTGCAAAATGTTTCGACACATTTTATCCCGATTTGCACGCCATCTGTCCAATGACTCGTTTACAAATCCTGTAAAACAAAACGTTTATTGACACGGACATATTTGCCTATATGTTGTTTTCGTGCCTGCTTTAAATGTTTTGACGTGGTGATTTTTATGTATCTGACCTAGTGTGCGCTCCTTTAGGCCACTTGGCTGTTGAGGCACACTCAAATAAACATATCTAACTATCTATCTATCTACTTCTTCCTCCGTCCTTACTGCTGGAGCCCCCAAACTCTGGCAGTCATTTCGGTGACGAACGGGGATTGCGGGCCATGCATCCGGTATGCACCAAAGCGTGGTTCAAACTATATGTCCTCCTTGGGTTCAAAGCATTCCAGACAGCACTAAAGTGGAGGGCTGTTCATAAACACAAGAATATATGCAGTTTTATGAGTATAAATGACAGGTTCATGCCTTCATAAACACATGGCGTGCAATCATCGCATCAGTGCAGGAAAGTGGAAAGCTTTCGGTCTGCAAATGGAACGCTAACTTTTTTATGGCCGCACTGTCCTGATTAGTGGTGGGGTTCAAAGAACATGTGGAGGTGATAATACAGCTTGTGCAGAAAATCAGGACAAAAAACTATTGTGGTATAATAGCGGACGCCAGTTGAGATTTCACTCCATGCCACTCTAGACGGAATGAAATGACCGGAATTATTGTGTTATTCTCTGATTGGCAATGGATGGATGGATGCTAAGAGCCTCTCGGTGAATGAGTTGTGCCAGCACCTTGTTAAACTATTGTTATGTGTGGCACATGTTGCTGGCACATCTCTTGTCAGCTTTTTTCTTTTGTCCAGTCGCGGGTGTCGTTGCATCGCAGCTACTGTCATGGGGTCAGTTGCAGCCTTAATGGCTGCAGCACAACATTTACGTGAAACTAAAACGTTTGTTTGTTGATTTATGTATGTTTTTTTTATATATTTAGTGCAATCACCATCAGGTGATTTTAGCAGAGTACAAGTGTAATTAAAAATTCAATGGCATGCACAAAAAATAGACTGAACACAAATCATTACAACTGTAATTAAAAGAAATACACAGGATACAGGTTGAACATAACATTAACAGAAGTATGTGTACAAAGCACATAAGAGAATATTGCACTCAAAGTTGAAACAACAAAGCAAAACATTGTTACTACATTGATGTAGCAAAGCATCAGTATTTCAAGTGAATTGTGTCAGGCAACCAGGATGCAACCAAAGCTTTGGCACTGAGCTTACACTGAAATGTTTATAAAACATTTTAGCGCCAAAAAAAAAAATTAGTTTCATCACTTTCTTTGCATGCAGCCTGGAATACTGTATTTACTTGCATAACAATTTTTTTGTTCCTCAGAAACCATGCGTAATGTGGTGGCTAGTTCTTTCTGCTACTGCACTATACATGCAGGACTTTTGAGGTGGCAGTAAAGATGATAAAGAAGCATTAGCCACATCTTTGTGCACATTTAAGGACTCTGTGGTGATCTTTATGTGTTGGTGACATTTTTTTTTTTGACGAACGATGTTTTTTTTTTGACGAAGCGCATTGACTAACATCATTCTGTGTCTTTTTTACGTCGAACGCTTCTCTTGAACCAAGAGTACAAGTTGCGGCAGCTACTTCACTGCAGTGCAAGCAAAGCATCTCCCATTTATTCAAGCGTAGGGGGTAGAAACATGAGGGAGCTTAAGAGATGCGGGCATTCTAAGTAATCGTATCTGTTAACTGCAGGCAGAGTAACAAAGCTGCTAGTTTTCAGTTTAAAAATGTATGACAGTCAGCTGGAGGAAGTTTACATTCTTTGAAACATGTATTAATAATAACTCAGTCACAGTGTTTACCAACAAGCTTGATTACGTAGGATTTCTGTGCTCTCAAAAGACATCTGCAATCTTAAGCAAAAAAAAAAAGCTTGGAAACCCGATTTTCAGTTAGATAAACGTTAGGTGCTAAATTTCCTTGATGTAATAATACCTTATTTCACGGTTTACAAACAAGCTTGCTTTTGAAAGATATGTTCAGATTTACGGTTGAAAGGAAGCGTTATGTTCCACTGTAGGAATTTTTCGGTGAATGCGGCTGCCGCAGCATGTTTGCATCGGCCGTCAAGCCGGCTTTGACAGGGGCACTTTGCTGCAGTTACGTTCGCCGATGCATCCAACTGCATGCGCGCGATAATACGGCATGTAAAATCGGTTTTGTGTATTATAACGGTTATCCGAAGGAAAGAAGTTGCACTTCCGGGTTGACGTTGTAGTTTGGTGCATTCAGCTTCGTATGTGGTATGCACTCACTGAATATGCGTGTAACCGCGCCTTGACACTTGCACATGTCGTGCACGTGGCTTGCCTTGTAAAGGCTGTTCCCTTTTTTAAGATTGTCTGTTCGAAAAAACTCCGTGCGATTACTTAAGCTTTAAAAGTCACACCGCAGAACGACGGGTAGAGCCGTGCTCTAGTACGCCTCGCCGAATGCAACCGGCTACGTCGCTCTGCTACCTCGACATTCCGTTGACGTGCGTTTTGTCACGGGCAGCGCTGTTCCGCTGAGGCGGTGGTGGTGCCATACAAAGGGCTACACTGGTATTCAGGCAGTGATGGTTTGCTAATTTCACCACTCTGACATGTGATGATAGTACTAACTTAATGTAACGTTGATAGTCACCCTAGGAATATATCTGCCGCAGTTACCAGTGTGCTACTTTTTGCTGTGTCTACAAACTTGTGGAAGCAAAGTATAACACAAGGAATGACTGCTGACACCTCGGTGATGAATGTTTAATGCTTATCAGCTGTGCATGGTAAACATTTTTGTTGCGAAAGCAACACTATGCGAGTCGCCGAGCCATTTCGCGGAGCTGACGAAAGGCCATACTGCGCATGCGCGAGGAGCAGTCGCCGCCGCCGCCGCGCACTTTCCATCGCCTCTCTCTCTCTCCTCGTTGCTTTCACAATCCTCCAGGTTTAACCAGAGCTAAACCACTGCCAATTTTTTCTGTATTAAAACCCTAGCTGGCATCAACAAAGCAAAACTGAATGGCACCTGGGATGCCATCTGCTGTTGGCGTGTGCCCCCAGTAACTGTGGCCTCACCTCATCTGCTGGCAGGGTGGTCTCTAGCAGCCTGTGTCGCTCTCATAGTGTGTGAAAAAAGATGCACTTTTAATGTCTGCTTTCCCTGCATGTCTTTCCCTTCATATGTATCTCGTGTAGACGATCCATGTATGCCCTAGGCAGCGGGTTTCTTTGTTTACTCTTTCAGTGTGCAGTTTTTTTATTATTGGTGCATTGGCTTATCACCATCCTGCATCACTTCAAGGGGCAAGTTATGAAGTCTCCTGCTCTCACAAGGTCTCTAGCCTATTTGTGAATGATTGCTAATGCAATTGAAGAGTGCTGTCAACTTTCTTCAGCAAGACGTATTGTCAAACCTCGTTAATGCGGCACCAGTTAATTCAGAAATTCATCCTCCCAGCTCCCTCCCGTCAAAAATGTACGCAAGTCAATGACACCATACACTTGTTAATTCGGAGTGAAATTGCGCACACACCAGTTCATCCTGAATGAAGACTGAACTGTGCTGAGGAACTGTGCTGAAGTCAGTTTTCGAGACTCGTTGATACTGTCATCATCCGGAAGCCAGTGCCGTGCGGAAAACCACCCTCCATTCTGAAACAAGAACGTACGAGGGGCAGCACTGCTGCGGTAAATCCTCGTTTATTCATAAATTCGAACTGCCGCCGGTGTCCTGCCAAACACCCATACTAGTCTAGGGCGTCGGAAGCTCGTTTATTTGGACGCCGCAGAGCTCACATCAGTCAATTCAAACGGGCCCCCGAAGGGGCGCCGTGGCGAGATATGACGTGCACGACAGGCAGTCGTTCAGATATTGGTCCGCAGGCCTAAATTGTGTATTACATTTTCTCCTGCACTCCTCTGATCTACACGCAAAGGCAGGCGTGTTGACGGTCGGCAGGTTCCTGTTGCTAGGCCGCGAGAGAGTCCCAGCCGCATAGCTTAGTTTTCGGAGCTTCATTTCCAGTTGCCGGCAGCCCGCGGTGACGGCAGCTGTCGGCTGCGCATATCGCAAGCCAGCTAAGCCGCACACTGCTTGGTACAGCGATTGCTGTTTTGATGATCTTTTTGTTTGTTTTTTGAAGACGCATTGCCGCTCCGGAACCAACATACGCTTCCCTGGCTTCCAAATCCTTGTGGCATTTCCGTTCTTCCAGTGCGCTGAAACTCCATGCTCGTAACGAGCTGTTCGCGGTTTGTGCGGTGAAGCCTCCTCACATGTGACGCCGCACGCAAGAAAGCTCCAGCGTGACTGTTTTGGACACTGAAAGATGTCGTGGATGACCTTACCAGTGTGGAGTGATTTTGCTTCCACCACTCCCGTTGGCGTACACGATTTAAAAGATTTGATGGAACTGCGAGAAATCGCTGCTGTCGCGCAGTTTTTTCGATAAAAGGAGACAACGGTTGCCCAGGTTCCCACAAAATAAATTTCGCTTTCATGCGAATGGTTTTTGGCAGTTTTGTGGGGCCATTCGATAATTCAGCACTCTGATAATTTGGACGTTTTTTCCACACCCTTAAAGTCGGAGTTAGCGAGGTTTTACTGTTAGGGAATAATTACACATGCAGTTGAAGAGTGCTGTCAGCTTGTGTCAACAACACATACTTAATGCCTGGGAATTCCCACATTTTGTTTAAGCAGGGCTTGGCCGAGAGCTTTGATCATTTTGATTCTGAAAGCTAAATTCTCACGTTTGCATCGCTGCTGGCGTTTCACTTCAAAGCATTAATGTCAGCCTGTATCTTGCCATATCCTCAGAAAGCGGCAACCTCGGTCCAAGGCACCATTCCCGTGAGGAGACTACTCCTAGGACTGGATCTCCCCCTCAGAGAGGACATGGCGGACATCTGTGGCTTTGAAGCGCATTATGCCATGGTATCGACACCAGTCTCCATGATACACTGCGGCAGCTGTGAGTAGCTTTGAGTTTCCTTGCTCCTCCAGTGTGAAGATGCCAGAGCGGCGAAACCCTTGCGACTGTGTCAGCTTACTGATCGGTTGATCTTGGTTCCTGGAATCAGCATTGTTTTTATGGAATCAGCATTGTTTGGATGAAGGTGCTGTGAAAATAGACTACTTGCTTTCAAACATATTAGGTACAGTAAAAACTTGTTGATATATTTAAAAATAAAAATTCTGGGAAAAACTTGTTACCCGGGAAAACGTATGATTCAAACCGCCTAATTTTGAGAAATGTAGCTGTTGAATGATGCACAGAGACATTTATTGACAATTTCACTTCGTAAAAATGTCGATTAGCATTTCAAAGCACAAGACCTGAACAGATCCTTTTTAGTGCTGGCAGAATTAAGTCCGCTTTCGCACTGTCTTAAGTACTTTGACAGGCGCCTGTCTAGTCATGCACAAAGGGAATGAATGGGTTGGAGGGGGGTCTTCCGCTTGCCCTTGCCGTTGTCGAACGCAACACCTTCACACCGACTGTTTTGCATGGCTTTCCTGGCATGCAACACAACACACAAAAACAGCTCAACAAGCCTGAGCTCCAGAAGCTGGGAGCACCCGATGGCTTACTACGCCATGTGCGAAGCCAAAGCCTTCTCCTCCTGTTCTACCATAAATAACTCAAGGAAAAGAAAGAAAGAAAAAAATTACAGCTGCATTTGTTTCCCAACCCAGTTATCTCGCTGAAGATTGGCTGGCACCCAGAAGCCTATTAGTGTTTTTGCCCCCCATTTTGTATTCACTTGTGAGGCCATACTTGTGCAGAGCCAGTTTCCATCAAGTGAGCTTAACGCTATGCGGACAGCTGATGGTGAAGTAGCAGAGGGGATTATGATCGGTGATCACTTGCACCTTAGTGCCTAAAAACAACCACACCTCGGCGTTTTCCAAGAAACCCACGGGACACTATTTATCCTCCTTGTCGAGTTGTGCTAGACGCGTCGACGGCAAAGGCTGTGGCGAGAACATATTCTCGCATGGGGTCTGGTGTGCGTAGTGCCGTTGCAGAATTTAGCCTAGTGTTGACTTCGTTGAACGCCTCCTGGGACTTGTTTCCCTAGGGCATTTGCTCTGGCGTCCGCCTTGTGACGTTTGTCAAGGGAAGCATCACCTGCACGAAACCTGGCACATACTGACAATAGGTCCGTTCGATTCCTCCTGCATGATGTGCACCAGTTCACGTCAGTTCAGAAAAAGTGCCGTGCTCATGCAGCGCCAGTTCAGCAGTGCAGATGCAGCGTGACACTAGCGCCGTACATAAATGGACGTCGGAGTGCAGATGACGTGCAAGCCTTCTGCTTTTTCTGCGCTCAACAGATGGTAGTTGTTTCGCGCCTCTTTATTGTATGCGTGTTTGCTCTGAGGAAAAAAATGAACGGCGGCTTACTGCCTACTGTCGTGCTGGCAGCCATAGTAGACCTGATGGACTCTGATAGGGACGAAGAGGAGTTTGATGACTTGTTCATGATCGCAATGAGACTAGTGAGGATCGAGGGGAACCGCGTACCATGGTACTGCGAAGATGTTGTGAACACCTATTTTGACTTCGAATTCAAGTGTCTCTTCTGTCTCTCATGTGGTACGTTTGATTCTTTTGTTGGTGCCGTTAAAATATCGCCACTTTTCCCGCAACCTATAGGAGGCTGTCCGCAAATAAGTGTAGAGAAAATGTGCCTTATCATTCTTAGTTACTTGGGCACGCAAAGCAACATGTACAGTAAAAGCTCGTTAATTCGAACTCCACGGGACCGGGAAAAAAGTTCGAATTATCCGATGTTCGAATTATCGAATGGCCGCGAAAAAACCGGCAAGAACCATTTGCCTTAAGGTATATGTCCCGTATTTACTCCGCAACGAACCCACTCGCATAATGAGCCCCCCCCCCCCCCCCCCCCCCCCCCAATTTTTGCCAAAGAATTAGAAAAAAAAAAATGTGTCCCTCCGTTTCGCGTCGTCACGGTCCACAATGCATTTCTTGGCGGGGCGCCAAGATGCTGCGCAGCGATAACATCGCGGACAGTGCGTTTACTTTTGGCGCTAGCTCTAGCAAGGGGGGGAAGCGAACTTGGCAGAGTGCCAACGCTTGTCGGGTTGCGCAAGCCTCGTTTTCAGTACGTTCGCCTTATTGTGCCATGGGCGATTGGGGCGGACGCCGTCTTACTGCCACTCAATCATTGGAACGCGGGATAGCAGCAGCAAACGCCTTTTGCAGCGAACGATGCTAAAAGCCGGCGTCATGATCGCGGCGGACCGTGTGCTTCCGTTGGGGTGGAAGGATGGACGACACTCGCAAAGAAAAAAAAGTTTTTCGCACGTAATTTGTAGCGCCCGTCCAAAGTCATAGCCTTTCATGGGCGTTGGCTGGGACCGCACCGACAGTACTTATCCGTATTTCTGAATTAACAGGGCTCGAATTAACGAGTATTTAGTTGCGAGTTCCGGAGGTTGCGCAGAAAAGAGGATAGGCAGCCGCCACCACCGCCCCCTGCCTTCCGGTGCCGCCGGCCGCTGCGCCGGTGATGGCGCCATATAGGCTTTAACCACTCATCCACGGTTTTATCTGGTTCCATCTTCTGTCTGCGTTTAGGACTTGCGCAGCCTCTAACTATGCGGAGATGCTTTTTTTTTTTTTGGCGACGTGCTGTGCGCCAAGCCGCCCAGGCGCGGCGGCGCGTAGTTCGAATTATCCGTAGCGGAATCGACTCGCTTTCGAATAAACAGGCTTTTTTATACACAGATCTCTATGGAGCTTGGCCGGACCAAGCAGTGTAGTTCGAATTATCCGAAATTCAAATTATCGAGGTTCGAATTAACGAGCTTTCACTGTACTTGCTATCAGACCGCTTTGATGTTTCTGTGTCGTCTGTGCAAAAGTGCATTGAAAGAGTCTTGGACTTTTTGAACAACATCAGCTCGTCCGTCATCGCCTGGCCGAACCGGCAACAGCAAGAGCACAGCAAGGCTGCCTTCTTAGCAAAAGCCGGTGGCAAGGGACCACGGAACACAATCGGCTGCGTGGACGGTTGCCACATCGAAATCAACAAACCTGCCGAGCCACAGCAGTCTTACTATAACAGGAAAAAATATCCTTCAGTGATTCTGCAGGCCATCTATGATTGCAACAAGCTCATTGATGTCTTCATCGGTTTTCCGGGCTCGACACACAATACTAGGGTTCTTCGTGAGAGCACATTTTTCGAAGATGCTGCTGACAAGTGCGCCGATGGATACAACCTTGGGGACTCTGCCTAACTGCTGCTACCATGGCTCCTGACTCCTTATCGCGACAGTGGGAGCAGCTTTCCAGTGTGGAAAAAGAAGTTCAACTAATTTCACTCGCAACAGCGTGTTGCTATTGAGAACTAGTTTGGCTTGTTGAAGCAACGCTTCAGGAGGCTATACAGGGAAACCTCGTTAAACCGCAGTTGTCCGGAACACGGAAAAAGTACGTACTAAACAGTAGTACCGCTTAACAGGAGTAGCATAAAATCACCCACTTACCTGCCAAAAAACAAAACCAGAAATCAGTAGTAGTTGAAAGAAGGAAAAAAAAAACATGCAGCCTTTATTTTGCACCGAAAAAGTCGGCAATCTTCGTTTGACACCGCGTTGTTCTGGCAGTGACAACAGCAGCCTCAAACTCATTTAGGCCGCGAGCCAGCTTCTCGGCCAGTCCCCTTTTTTCCGGCAAACAGCCGCATGACGTTTACAGTGCACGCAGCCTCTGCCACTGTTGGGCCCGAATCACGCACACTTTCTACGTCGTCCTCATCACTGTCCGTTGGTGACACTTCGGTCACAACTGAGGCAACAATGGCCTCGTCGGAGAGGTCCAGCGAAGTTTCCGCTTCGCTGTCGACGTCCCTGAAATCTGTGAAGGTAATGGCTTCTGAAGCACCTTCCCTCTCAAGAACTTCAGTGAGCAAGCCGTCACAAGCTTGGTCTGCGATGTCGCTTGCGTCGTCTGCGTCACTCGCTTCACTAAAACCTGCATGCTTGAAACAGTTCTGCACCGTTGCAGACTCGACGTGTCACCATGCGCACTCCAGCAGGTGAATCGCGCCCAGCAGGTCAATGTTGTATACCTTGTCACATTCAAGAGCTAGCAGCATCCTGCGCAGCAGGTTTTTTCGTTACAGCTGCTTAACAGCTCGAATGATCCCTTGGTCCAAGGGCTGGGTGATCGCTGTAGTGTTCAGCGGCAAAAACACTAACTTCACAGCCTTCAGATCATCCAGTGTGACGTGCGCTGATGCGTTGTCAAGAATCATAGCAGCACTTCTTCCTTTTGCCTCAAAACGGTGGTCAATGAGGCACACATACTCCTCAAACAGTTTCCCGGTTGTCCACTCTTTAGTATTATTTCTGTAGAAGACTCCTGATGGCAGTCTGGCGCTTTTGAAACACCTCGGCTTCGCCGACTTGCCACTGACAAGAAGTGGCAGTTTCCCGCTTCCTGACATATTACAGTCGCCGACTGTTTATTCGGACCTCACGGGGACCGCGGAAATGTCCGAATAAACAGGTGTCCGAAAAAACAAATTCAGAAAAAAAAAAAGAGAAAGAAATCGTTTATTTACAGTAGAACCCCGCTGTTACGTTCCTCACTGCTGCGTTTTCCCGGCTGTTACGTCGTTTTCTTCGGGTCCCGGCATAGCTTCCATAGGATCCAATGTATTGGGAATCCCGCTGTTACGTCGTAGCCGAGGAAACGATCCCGCATGATACGTCGCAACCGGGCTCCCCGAACCCGCCCGGGCAATGCGCGCCAACCGGCATTTTGATTTTTGACGAGTCTTGGCCAGGCTTGGCTACGGAACTGGCTGCAAGAAGCCACACTCGAGTTGGAGAGGCCGCCACTAGATGGCTATCTGCCTCGCGAACGCCAAGCCCGAATGCCGCGATCTTTATCGTGGGAGGTGGTGACGAGGAGGCGCGCGGCTGCGGTCGCTTATCTGTTTTTCTCAGCCAGCGTCCGCCGACGCGCGTCTTTGCTTTTCTTTTCCTCTTATCTTTCACCTCTCCTTATCTGCAAGTAACAGCGGTGGTGGCTCGGCTGGAACCAGTAAGCAGGCCCGTGCAATTTCCTTTTCATCCTTCTCTCAGTCGCAACGACATCTTTATCGTGCTTTGATGGCATGATAGCGTTGCGTAAGCGGAAGGCGCTTCCCCTTGAGGAAAAGCTGGACGTACTAAACGCAGTCGACAGGCAGTCAGGGCGGCCTACGCGGAACAGCGCGGCGAGCAGCCGGCTGATCCCGGGCTCACCGGACCGGGGAAAAAAAAACGTAACGGCCGGGAAAACGCAACGGTGAGGAAAGCACCGAAAATTAATGAAAACAGTGCAGTTTTGACTTGAAACAATTTATTTCCGCAAATTGGACTTTAAAAAATCGAGAATGGTGGATTGCAGTTTCTTTCGCTCGCTGGAAAGAACAACGCGTTTCTCAATAGCAAAGGCCACATTGCTGTCAGCGTCGCTTTGCGCAGTGCTGTGCAGTTCACGCGCTCACTGCAGTCCACGCTGAAGCGACGTTGTGCTCAGCGTCAAGCACTGAAATGTTCGTAGGCTGCTCGGCTGATCCCGGGCTGGCGTTGCATATGTCTCCTCGCCCAACGCCGCCTCTCCTCTTCCTCCTCTTCTCCGTTCCTTCTTTCACCACCTCCTCTACTTGCCTCCTCCCCCACATCGTTTCGAGAGCCGTCGGGCCTCATCGCATCTGCACCGCTGCGTGCTACCACGGCGCTCTCGCGGGCTTGCTGCCGCCGGCCTGGCGTTGCATAAGTCAATGCTCACGCGCGCTTCAACGACACGTCTTGATACTGCTACTCGGGGTTCAACAGACCCCTTTCGATGACAAAACGCCGGCTGTAAGCCGCCCTAGGCTAATATCGCATCTCCAGTGCTGCGTGCTACCACGGCGCACTCGCGGGCTTGCTGCCGGATAAACAAACAAAGCGGCTCCTGGATTGCCTTGAGATGGCTTACTAAGCTGCGGCCGGAACTGGTGTGGCGCGCCACCATGCGGCGCGCTACCGAACCACGCGCAAACGATGATGATGAGCGGGAATTTGCAGTAGCGCCACCTCGCGGGGCAGCAAGGAGGCTCAGTTCAAAACAAAAATGGCGTTGAGCGAAGTGAACCGCGCGTCGGTGCGGCAAGTGCTGCCGGTCGAGTTGGCTCAAGGAGTGTCCGAAAAATCAAACGAGAGGCTGCAAGATGTCCGAACTTTCGGCAGTTATACATTACGGTCTATGGGGAGAGTGGCGGTGCCACGAAGCAGTCTGAATAATCGAGCATGTCCGAATTTTTGGAGTCCGAAAAATCAGTCGGCGACTGTAACTGCGAATGCAGCCGAAATCTGGTCCTTCGCATGCTTGCCGCCGGTGCACAATTCTCCCTTAAACGCAAGCGTTCTATTTGGCAGCAGCTTGAAAAACAGCGCAAACTCGTCCATGTTAAAAATATCATCAGGGGCCTAGTCCTTCCAAGATTTGTTCTAGCTGGCCATTCCTCCAATCTTCTGCACCATCCACGTCAGCTGCGGCACCTTCTCCAGCCACGGTCTTTGTGCTGATGCCATGTCTCACTTTAAACCTCACCAGCCAGCCATTGCTGCACACAAAGTTGTCGTGGTTCAGCTGCAAGGCAAAAACCCGGGCTTTCTCAGTGAGGAGATGTCCGCTAACAAGCAGATTTTTTGCCTGAGCTGCTTTCAGCCATCGCACCAGCGCCTCCTCCACATCCAGAAATGTTGAGCCTCGTACTCGACACCTTTTCCCAGTCACGGCAACATTGCCGAGCAGCTTTTCCCTGGCGTTCCAAATGCCACAAACAGTTGTCAGCGATAAGTCCCTCTCGCATGCCAACACAGATCTCTTCGCTCCACTCTCGATAGCATGGACTATCTCCAACTTGTCTTTCATGCTGAGCACCCGTTGCTTCTGTCCAAGCTTTAGCATGATACGAACTGCGAAATCTCAGCCTTTCGGCACACTTTGCTCAAGGAAACGTCACAAGTGTGAAGGCTGACCGGGCTTGATGCTAGCGCGGCCGTTGTTCAGGAATGTACAAACGCTAGCGCCATTAGTGCCAAATCCTTCTCCAGTTACATTCGTAGTGGGCGGAGGCAAAATAAGGTCTGAACCATTGAGTTCCGCGAAGTGGGGAGGGGTTCGCGCGGACTGGCTCAAAATTGGGGTCACTAGGGGAGGTGGGTGGATATGCCGCTGCCATGCCACTTTGTTAGTTTGTGGCCTCCGCAATCGGCTCCGGCGGCGTGCTATCGCGGAGGCCATGGGTAGTTATTGCTGCTGCAAAAAAACACCCCCAAAGATGGCACTAGTTGTATCATCGTCATCATCGATTAGTGCGGTTGCACTCGGTTAAGGGAGGACAGGCGTCTTGGAACTTTTTTTTTTATTTTTGGACTAAATGCAATGAAAATTTGCAGTATTAATCAGTTTTTTATGCTGATTTCAAGTATGTAATTATTTTTCCAATATGTTGAAAGGGGGTTCACGTACTAGTGAACTCAGCAATACAGTTCACCAAACAGCTGAGCGGATGGCAGCAAAATCACAGTCAGTCTACACAGCCAGAGAGCTGGAGCCGCGCGCCGGCACACTTCGTCGTCAACTTCTTCGTCTGCCATCGAGGCAACCTGAGGCGCATTCATAATAGTTCAGGCGCGTTCATTGTAATTCACTACAATGGCCCCGGGATGGAAGGGGAGCCAGCCTGGCGACCTATGGTGATGGCAAGAGGAGCGGGTCGTAATAAGTCTTGAGGCGACTGACATGGACAAGCTCACGGCCGCGACGACGCAAGTCCGAAGACGGTGGAAGCGGCTCTACAATATAATTAACAGGGGACGTTGATTCGACGACACGGTAAGGGCCATGATGTTCTCGGCGAAATTTCGAAGACTGTCCTGGTGTAGTGGAGGGGACCCAAAGCCAAACTAATGAACCTGGAGAGAAAGCGTGCGCGGTTTGATGGGCATCGTGTTCATGCTTTCGGCGACCTTGGGAGTCCGAGGTGAAAGAACGGGCCAGTTGGCGACATTCCTCGGCGTGCTTGGCGAGTTCGGAAAGGGGCGTGCATTCAGAGGCGTCCGGAGTGTACGGCAAAACCGTGTCCATTGTGGAGGACGGCTCACGGCCATACAACAGGTAGAAAGGGGAAAATCCGGTGGTTGACTGAGTGGCGGTATTGTATGCGTATGTCACAAAAGGCAGGACAGCGTCCCAGTTAGACTGATCTGACGAGACGTACATGGTGAGCATATCGCCGAGAGTGCGATTAAAGCGCTCAGTCAGCCCGTTAGTTTGAGGGTGGTAGGCAGTGGTGGTCCGATGAATGATGCGACACTCTCTGAGGAGGGCTTCCACCACGTCCGAAAGAAAGACACGGCCTCGATCACTGAGCAACTCGCGCGGCGCACCATGGCGAAGAACAAAATTGTGCAGCAGGAAGCGGGCAACGTCACGAGCAGTCGCAGCGGGTAGTGCGGCGGTCTCGGCATACCGGGTTAGGTGGTCGACGCCAGCAATTATCCAGCGGTTCCCAGATAACGTGTAGGGCAGCGGGCCGTAGAGGTCGACGCCAACACGATCGAATGGGCGAGCCGGGCACGGCAATGGCTGCAAGGGGCCGCTCGTACGGGGCGCGGGAGACTTGCGTCGCTGACAGGCGATGCAGGAGCGGACGTATTGGCGAATGTACCCGTACATGCCCCGCCAATAATAACGTTGAGATATTCTTTGAAACGTCTTCAACACACCGGCGTGGGCACATTGTGGGTCAGCGTGAAACGAGGCACAGATCTCAGAACGTAAATGGCGAGGTATCGCGAGGAGCCACCGTCGACCATCTTGCGTGTAGTTACGGCGGTAGAGCAGGCCATCACGGAAGGCAAAATGGGGTGCCTGGCGGCGGAGAGTGCGCGAAGGCACAGCAGTGTGAGCGTTCGTCACGACGTCGATGATCGATGCAAGCCACGGGTCTTTGCGCTGTTCCGCAAGCATATCAGAGGTGGTAAGAGGCGAGAGGACGGGTTCTGGCACGGATGAGCATGCAGCGGCGGTGGGCAGAGGAGATCGAGATAGAGCGTCGGCGTCCATGTGCCTGCGGCCAGAGCGATATACAACGCGGATGTCGAACTCCTGAAGGCGGAGAGCCCATCTGGCGAGGCGGCCGGCCGGGTCTTTAAGAGACGACAACCAGCAAAGCGCGTGATGGTCCGTGACGACATCAAACTGGCGGCCGTACAGATAGGGTCGAAATTTCATGAGTGCCCAGACGATCGCTAAACATTCCTTCTCCGTAACGGAATAGTTGCATTCAGCCTTGCTGAGCACCCGACTCGCATACGCCACGACGTATTCCTCATAACCATCTTTCCGCTGAGTCAGGACAGCTCCGAGGCCGACGCCACTTGCATCAGTATGCACCTCGGTAGGGGCTCTCGGATCGTAGTGGCGAAGTATGGGCGGCGAGGTAAGAAGACGGCGCAGTGTGGTGAACGCGTCGTCGCATTCGGGGGACCAAGCGGACAGGTGGTTGTCGGTTCCAAGCAGTTTCGTGAGTGGCGCAATTATCGACGCAAAATTGCGGACGAAGCGCCGAAAATAGGAGCACAGACCGATAAAGCTCCGAAGCTGCTTCATTGTTGTCGGCTTGGGAAACTCCGCAACAGCGCGAAGTTTGGCCGGGTCGGGGAGAACGCCTTCCTTAGATACAATGTGACCCAAGATGGTTAGCTGCCGGGCGCCGAAGTGGCACTTCTTCAGATTAAGCTGTAGGCCAGCGTCGGTGAGGCAAGTCAGAACCTGCTGCAGGCGCGTGAGGTGAGTGGAAAAATCTACCGAAAAGACAACGATATCGTCCAAGTAACAGAGGCACGTATGCCACTTCAGCTTGCGTAAGACGTTATCCATCATTCTTTCGAATGTAGCTGGCGCGTTGCACAGGCCGAATGGCATAACGGTGAACTCGTAAAGGCCGTCGGGGGTAACGAATGCGGTCTTCTCACGGTCAGCGGCAGCCATCGGGACCTGCCAGTAGCCCGAACGCAAGTCAAGAGAGGAGAAGTATTCGGCGCCTTGGAGACAGTCAAGAGCGTCATCGATGCGGGGAAGTGGATAATTGTCTTTGTGGGTAATTTTGTTCAGTCGCCGGTAATCGACACAAAATCTGATGGAACCGTCTTTCTTCTTGACCAGCACCACCGGAGAAGACCAAGGGCTGTGAGAGGGACGGATGACGCCACGGTGCAGCATGTCTTCAACGTGCTCACTTATCACTTGACGCTCAGCCGCAGACACGCGATAGGGGGGGCGCTGCCGAAAAGGCGGGTGGGAGCCGGTCTCAATGCGATGAGCCACGGTTGATGTACGGCCTAAAGGCTGATGGGCTGCATCGAAAGCGAAGCGGAAAGTGTGGAGAAGGGCTGAAAGCTGCTGACGGTAGGTGGACGGTAGAGTATCGTCGATGGCGGCGCGGAAAAGTTCGTCAGGCTCAGGTTCAGTAGCGAGCTCGGAATGCATGGCGTTTAGAGAGGGACCGCTGGCTGCCTCGTGGACATTAAGGGCAGAGAGAAGGCAGACAGGTTGAATGCAGCCAAGGGACTCACCAGGTAGCAGGGTAAGGGCACACGGGGATGGATTGTAGAGCAGCATCTTCGTGACACCCCGCCGGACATCGAGGACAGCAGAAGGTAGCGGCAGGTTCTTCCGGCGTACAAAGGAAGCAGACGGCGTAAATAAAACGGTGTCATCCGACGCGGCACGGCACGACAGAGAAACAAGGGCAGATGCTCCCGGCGCTACCTCAACATCTTCAGCGATAGTGACCTTGAGTGGCAAGGGGGCAGAGGTTTCAGTAGTAAGCTCGTCAAACAAAGGAGAAAATTCAACTTCAGCGCGGGCGCAATCGATGACGGCGTTGTTGTGTGACAGAAAGTCCCACCCGAGAATTATGTCATGTGAGCATGAGGACAGCACCAACAATTCGACTGGATACAATATATCGTCAATGATGACTCGCGCTGTGCACGAGGCGAGAGGGGCAATGCACTGTTCACTAGCGGTGCGGAGCGAGAGACCCGTAAATGACGTCGTGACTTTGCGCAAGCGGCGGCAGAGTTTTTCGTGAATCACTGATACTGAGGCACCCGTGTCGATAAGCGCATGTACCGGCAGTCCGTCGACGATGACCTGAAGAACGTTGCGTGGGGAAAACGGAGGCCTTGAGCTTTTCGAACAGCGCGCAGTTCTTGCCTCCGGAACTGCGGATCTTAGTTTCCCTCTTCAGCGGAGGGAGGGCGACGGCGCATTGGTGACAGTGAGCGGCGGCGCGGTGATGGAGAACGTCGGGTCTCGTAAGCACGACGGTCAGGGGCGTACGCGTCTAGCGGCGAGGATGGAGAAGCCGAATAAAACATCTGGGATGGATGCACAGGGGTTGAGATGTTTGGCGATGCCACCATGCGACGGCGACAGTGGCGGGCGACATGTCCCGGGTACCCACAGGAGTAACAGATGGGACGGTTATCCGATGTGCGCCAAGGGTTGTAAAGGCGCTGCGGTGACGGCGAAGAAACCGGGGCTGGTCGTAGAGACGGGGCCGGGCGCAGGACGGGCTGACGAGGTGGAACAGTCAGGGGCACGGAGCGCGCCGCTGCTTCTGCGTAGGTCATCCGGGCGGGTATAGAAGATGGTTGGGGATACTGAGCCTCGGCGTAGGTTAAGGGAGCAACCGAAGGGACTGGATGTGCAGTAGGAATAGCCTCGGCAACTTCATGGCGGATGACCTCCTGCAATGGCGCCACCAGAGGAGTCGCAGCGTCGTGACTGGAGGGCATCAACGAGAGCTGACGCGCGACTTCCTCCCGAACAAACTGCTTTATCTGCGGTGACAGTTGCGCCGGGTCGGTGTCAGATGTGAGGGAAGCAAGCGATTCTTGCTGCGAGAGCGGAGAACGGGTGAGGATGCGTCGCTTCCGAAGTTCGTCAAGTTCTGGCAATGGGTAATGACGTCGGCGACTGTGGTGGGATTGCGTGCCAGAAGCATCTGGAACGCATCGTCGTCGATTCCTTTCAAAATGTTCTCAATCTTGGCGCGCTCAGACATAGAGGCATCGACTCGTGTGCACAGGTTCACAACGTCCTCTATGTAGCTGGTGAAATTTTCACCAGGCAGCTGCGCCCGACTTCGCAGGCGTTGTTCCGCGCGCAGCTTGCGCACCGCAGGCCTGCCAAATACATCAGAAAAATTGGACTTGAAGGCTGACCACGTGGGGATGTCGGCTTCGTGGTTTCTGAACCATAGGTTCGCAACGTCCGAAAGGTAGAAGATGACGTTGTTGAGTTTCAGTGCATCGTCCCACTTGTTATGGGTGCTCACCCGTTCGTACGATGCCAGCCAATCCTCGACGTCATCGTCGCCGGTGCCACTGAAGAAAGCGGGATCACGCTGCCGCAGCGCTCCAGCGCACAGAACGGTCGGGGTGGGTGGGGCAGGACTGGGCACGGAGTCCTTAGGCATTGTGAGCGGCGGGAGAAGACGGCTGCGAAGGTCCAGGGCGTCAGACGACCGCAACCTCCACCAAATGAAAGGGGGTTCACGTACTAGTGAACTCAGCAATACAGTTCACCAAACAGCTGAGCGGATGGCAGCAAAATCACAGTCAGTCTACACAGCCAGAGAGCTGGAGCCGCGCGCCGGCACACTTCGTCGTCAACTTCTTCGTCTGCCATCGAGGCAACCTGAGGCGCATTCATAATAGTTCAGGCGCGTTCATTGTAATTCACTACAATGTCAATTAGTTTTCAATATGAAGAGTTTTTTTTCGAAATGAGCCAGATCCACCAAAACAGGAACTTAGAACAAGGCCATAATTTCTTGTCTGAAAGGAATGCGCTGCTATTCAACCTAGTACCTCACAAGTTTTATGGGGCAGATAGAGCAGTCGAACAGCATTAATCGCCAAAAATTGACGTGCATAGTTTGGCCTATACAACAATGGAAACATTGGATTTGGCTCATATCGAAGCGAAGCATTCGATTCGACCCAGCTTTCTTCTCGAAACTTTATTATTACTGCAGTATGTTTCAGGTTACATTCAAAACAATATGGAAAAATGCTTGTGCTGTGACTTCAGCAGAAAAAAAAGATTACAAGTATGCGTCACCCGCTTTACACTCATACATGGATAGCAGGCCTGTCTTCCTGGCAGCATAAGCAGCCTTCTTTGCAATCTGCCATGGGCTCCTTTTCTTGACAGCGACGAAAGGCAGCCTCAAAATACGCAAGTTGTTCGTTTTCTTTCCATGACACACCAAAGTGAGTCACCAGAAGGTTGGTCACGTCTCTCACCTTCAGTTCGTTGAGGTGGTGTGCATACAGCTCGCACTGTTTCGGTGTTTGTACAAGGGTCTTTCCCCTCTTTAGGACCGACACAAAATTAGACACTGAAACCCTGTAGTGGGGTTCGGCTCTAATTTGAGGGCTTCGGCCTGTCACATTTCTCTGAATGTAAAAAACCTTCGTTTCAGTAATCTTGAAAGGCAGGTTGAACGTTGATCTCATCACTTCCGTACAGTACGCCTTCCAGGGAACGTTCACCGACCTCTTCATACCCGTCGCAATCCATGCGGAACTAAGTCCGTCAAAGCAAAAGTCTTGAAAAAAGAAAGGAGCTTGCGAAACAGACCACGCAGTCCGCGCTATCACGCACGAGCACCGCCGGAATGAGCCTACAAGGAGGCTGCCATGTTGGCTGAATCACGTGGTCTCCGGGTCAGTCTCCTATTGGTTGAACGGATTTGGCTCATTTCGATCCACGCAGTGGAAGGATTTGGCTCGTTTTCGATTTGAAACGTGATCTGCGGGCTAGCTCAGTTGGTGTGATTTGACCCATTTTGTTCTGATCTGTTTTTTAAAGGAAAGTTGACTGGCTTAGCTTGCCACTACAGTTGGGGTGGCGTTACTTTCGGTTTGTGGATTTGGCTCATTTCGAAAAAAAAACTCCTCATATATTCTACATTTTCTTTCCTTAATTTGCAAGAACAATAGAAAAAATACCACTGATCAGAAAACAGTTTTTAATGTGTGGCTAGATAGTGTACAGTACAAGCAATACAATATAGGAAGTACTTTTTTGATTAATCCAATATTAGCTGTTTTAGAGCCTGCTGGAGTTCAGTGTAGGGAAGACTGGTTGACGACCAGTTTTAATTAGTGTGCACAATAAAATTAGCAGAAATTGAGAAATCTGTTCCCAACATTGTATACTTTAATCATTCAGAAGCATGCTTCAGTAAAACTTATTGCTGTATCTGCTCTAGAAGCCAAGATATCCTTGTCGTAAACTTTGCAAACAGTAAAAAATTGTGTTTTGAGAAAACAAGGCAAAACAATTTGAGATGAAATTTATTGAAAAACACTAAAAAATATGTACATATTTACACTGAAAATGGACTAGTATGCTCCAGGCATATAATCTGTCTGGATGTTAGCTCCCAAGTGGCGCTTTTTGCATGCCTGCTGCACATTTTCTGCGCATGCACGCTTGTGCACAGATGCAGTTTGTCGGCGCCGGTCTTTTTCTGCCATGCGCCGCATATTGCATGTGCTAGGAGCTACTTTGAGCTCTCTCAGAATGCTTGCTGAGGCTCTCTCATTTCCAGCATTGAATTTTAGCACAGCTTCAGCCACAGCTGCCTCAGTACTGAACAAAGAAGCGTGGCGCACCTTGGGTGCCAGTGCCCATATCATTGCATGCAGACTTTCGTTACTGTTCTGCGCCTTTCCTCTCTGGCACCTCTGAAGGAGCTTCCTGTCCGACAAGCGCTGGCAGATGGGAAGAAGAGCTTTGCTGACGTGGGGTGGAAGATTGTAGTGGTGTTTGGGTGAAGGCAGGCCTTTGGCCTCTGCTGCATTATGGCGACACCAGGAGTCTGGGCCTGTTGGGCAAAGGCTATGGTTTGATGCAAGGTCTGTTGATGTCACGTGATGATATGTCGCCATCACAGCCTTGTGCATAGCCTCTACGTCCCCTGAATGTGATTTTACTGGCCAGCCATAATATCAGGTCAGCTTTGTTATTAGATCACCAGTCAACCTGACCTTACCACTGATTCTGGCAGGACTGTCTCTGTGTTTGGCCACCAGGTTGCATAAAGCTGTGCCCATGCGCTTCTGGACATGGTTTTATGCACTCTTCCTTGTTGATAGGAATGAAGCCATACACCTTAGCTTCTTGCAGAGCTAAGAATGTACGGCTGTCACCATCTGACAGAACAGTGGTATAGCGCAGGTTGTTTTGCTGGAATGACCTCTGGAGCAATATGAGGCCAGCCTCCACCTCCATCTCTCCAGCTTTCTTTTCAGAATTTTTTTGGCAGACATGATTTTCTTTCCATGTCAAGTAGGTGGGGTCATCCTCTTTTGGCCCTCACTCACAAGCAGCACAGAAATTCGAAAGCACGACAAAGTCTAATACAAGGCCCGAAAAAAGTTCAGTCATTGTGCCTACACAAATATGAGAAGAATGACCGCGCGTCATCCATGTCCCGTCGTACGAGACCGCGATATTGTCCGGATTTCCGAAGTTCAACTCCGCGTACAGGTCCCTAACGGAGCTCGCACACTCGGCAGTCACTTTTTTCGCAGCACGCACCGCCGATGGCGTCAGCTTCGTTTTTAAGTACTGCTGCCACGTCTTCGTTTGAAGGCCGCGATGTGATATATTCATGGCTTAGAATATATCATTGAGCGCTGTCTGGCGATTGCCGGTACTCTGCATAGCACGCAAAGCAAGAATTGTTCACTGTGAACGGATTCACGTTTTGATCACCGCTCACGTGCGGCGAGCTCCACACCGACGCTACGTCGCCGCACACTGCGCACACAAGAACAAGACTCACAACGAGTCCATATTCACGCGCGGATTTTTCAACCGCTACAACAGCACCGCACGCCTTGCACTTGACATGGTGAAGAAGCGCGTTCACCGATTCCAGGCTCACGATCACGAACCTCGTATCGTTGGATGGGGCAGCTGCGTCGTCACTCACTTGTTCGAGAAATCCCGCTTTCCAGTCCGTAGCATGTACAGATGCGATCTCGCATAGTTTAGCGTCGGCCTTGGTCTTAATCTCTTCGAGATCTGCGGACGTCAGCATAGCTGTGTTGCGGCGAACGCGCCCACTGTTCCGAACATCGGGCGGTGCATCCGGGACCGGTAGGCTTAGCTCGTTCTCGGCTGCCGCTGCCCCGGCACAGGTTGTAGCAGCAGGCACGTCGTCGCTGCTTTCTGGCACTGCAGAACGCTTCTTGCAGTTGTCCGCGATTGACTTTTTTCTTTTCTTGCTGAACTTGTGGCGCGTACAAAATTTGCCCCATGGCTGCGACATTGCCCAGAAACTTTCGGTACCAACGCTCATCTGACAAAATGGCGCCTCGCTTGCGGTCTGGCGCGCCTAGCAGACGAGACGGGCCGAGATCCACCAATCAGAGGAGCTGATTTTAGTCACGTGGGCTCAGCAATGAATGGAAGCGCGTGCTGTGACTCTCTTTTGTCGCCACATTTCTCAACGAGAAATCGCTCTTTCAAACGAGACCAAGATGGAGTCGCTGATAGCCGCGAAACGGACGCTGCACTTTTTTCAAAAACGCCGTTTTTGCGCAACTTTATGCACGAATTCAGCTTGTTTGCTCCTTGTAAAATGGAATTGCAGAAAAAATACTGACTCAGGCAACAAATAAATTCGTAGATATGTAGAAGATGGACTGTAGATTTCGAAAATGCCATTTTCAAGAAATCAGTTTTTTCGCGTTTTCGGGCCCTGAAGACTCGTGTCCCCCCTTAACTTCAGCTCCGATTTGTCATTGACTCTCTGGCTTGTCGTCCCGTTGGCGGTATCTATAAAGATTGTCGCGTCGCTAGCCGAACCGTCCTTTGAGTCGGTGCTGCTGTCGTGAATTCATCGCGCTGGAGTGCGACGAAGAGTGAAAATGGTATGTGCTAACCAATACGACCGCGATAAGCTGGTACGGTTTATGCGGATGCAAAATGCATTATGTTCAATGGGCGCTGAGTCGGGGATTTGACTTTAATACTTTTAAAACAAAAGTACTGTTTAAGCGGGTACATTTTAATGAGGTTTTACTGTACTTTGTCAAAGCTGCAAGCATTAAACAATGCTGCCTCATTATAATGGCTGCATGTGTGCTGCACAATATGTGCAACGATGAGAGATTTTCTTGATAAATTGGACCAGCTGCCCAAACTGGAGGCTATGCAGAACGATGATGACGACGACCTAGATTTCGATAACAGCACTGCCAAACAGTGTGAAAGAATGCGGAAAGCCATCGCCATGAAGCAGTGCTGAGTGTGCTTTGTCTGCCCAGTTGGTGTTTTGATTTGTACACACACTCTTTGTCAGTGCACACACATATTTTGCTGCTGCCAGGAACAAACAGTGCAAGAACAAACGTCAGAAACATCTTGAATCACTTTATTCATTTTGTTGCGCAGCTTAGCAAACTGCGATTCCACGGCTGCAACGAGGAGTTTCAACAGTGACATCTTCTTGTTGAACCTTTCTTCTCTTTCTTTTTCTGAACTGAACTATTTTTTTTCGTCCTCCGCCTCGTTTCCTTGCCTCTGTTTGGTGCTGGCTGGTACCTGATGTCGAGTGCGCGTAGCTGTTCCCTTGCCGAACTCTGGCACCGTCCTCGTCGACGACAGGAATAATGCGTCTCCTGGCCATCGATCATAACCCGCAAGGCTTCTGCTTCCTAGGCATACATTAAAAGAACGGTTGGATAAGAAATCATATAGGCAGTTTAACATCCTGCCTCGGATGCCAAGCTCTGCTAGGTCACGAAGGATGCCGAACCTCCAGGTTGTGTCGTATGCTTTCTCGAAGTCAAAAAACACTGCAAGACAGTGCTGTTTGTGTATAAAAGCTTCTCGGACAGTATTTTCTAGGTGGGTTAAATGGTCTGTTGTTGAGCATGCTTTCTTAAAACCGCACTGATGAACGTCAATAAACTCACGAGATTGAAGGAGAAAAGCTAGTCTTATATTCAGTACACTTCCGAATGATTTAGCGAGGCAGCTGGTAAGGGCTATTGGCCTGTAACTACTCGGGGATGTTGGTTGCTTTCCAGGTTTCAGGAATGGTACAATAACTGCTTTCTTCCAGGCTTTTGGTAGTTTTCCGAGTACCCATATTTTGTTGAAAAATTTCAAAAGTTGTTCCACAGACGATTGGGAAAGATGTGCCAGCATTTCGTAATGTACAGTAATCCCTCGTTATAACGAAATCGCTTTATTCGAAATTTCTTCCGGTCCCGACCCAAACGCATGCATTTTAAGCCGCATTACTCGAAGCGCACGAAGAGCTTGACCCGCTTAGAGCGAAGCGGCGAGCGGAGGCACCGCTGCCGCCGAGCGTAGGCATCGCCGCCGTGGCAGCGACCCTTTGCGCATGCAGTGCCAAATTAATACCGCCGACGAATTAGACTCATGCAGGCATAGAACAGGCCACAAAAGCACCAAACCCACGATCGATGACCTGCCTAGTAACGGGCACCAAGAGAGTGCCGAGTGTCCCCTGTTCAGCGGGACCAAATTCCATCTCGGTTGGAAGCGCATTCCTGGTGTTCCCCGCGACAGAATCCGAGTTTTCCTCGCGCTTTGCGATGCCAGAAAACCGCAGTGTTTTGGATGTGGAAAAGTGGCCGGTCATGCTCGATTCGCACCATTCGACTAGACAAACGGTCTAAATGCGTGGAAAGAAAAGCGGGCGCGATTCACCGCGGCGCGAAGTTGCGAACGGCGCCGCAGCGTCCGATTGCAGCTCGCCGCCTGTGTCCAACCTGCTAGATGTCAACGACGGGCCGCTCGCGGCAAATGCAACGACGGGAAGTGGGAGCCAATGCGAGCGCGGAGAGCGGCAGCGTCATGATGACGTAGGGCGCGCTCCTTTGAGCCGGGCCGGCCGTGGCCTGCCAGCCTTGACGCCGGCCGCCGGCGTCTGCTAGCTCCGTTGCTGAAGGCGTCGCGGAAATCTAACGTACCTTTTATTATGGGACTAGTTGACAGTAAAGGGGTGCCGAGTGTAGCGCCTTTGAGTGCTGTCCAGTACCGAAGCGTCAACAGCTGCGGCGTCGATGCGAAACCGGCTAGGCTTAGCGGCGACCAGGGCAGTCGGGGAGAAGCGCGCAGTTTGTCACCCGGCGTTCCTGCAGGTGGCGTCGTTGCCGAAAGCTCCACTCTTACACAGGCATGCTGTCGTTGCTCGAATCTAGGAGGCAGACTTTATGGTAGCGTGGCTGCTTTGTATTTTCTTGTGCGAACGTGAAGCCGAGCCTGCCGGCCTCTCGATCAGCCTGGATCCCGTCTGGATCACAAAAATGAGCTAAAGCTTGTTCTTGCTATAGATAATAAACTCTGGTATAAGAAATTTGAAAACTGTATCATCTGTGAGGATCGCTGACCAATACTGAGTTGCCGGTAGAAGTAACAAATGTGCTACGAGCAAATTTTGTAGCAAAAGCTACATTGGCCATGAACTTGCGATTGCGCTGTGGCAGTGCTCCGAGGAGGCACGGAGACCGACCTTGAGCCGTTGCCTAGCAACCGCCACAGCTGGGGGATGCCGCGCGGCGTCATCTACCAGCTTCCTCGCAGTTGTGGCGCAATTAAATCTCGACTGTTTTAGCTTTTTCGAGCGGTCGCTTATATCGAATTATCGCTTATAACGAATTTTTTCGCCGTCCCACTGACTTCGTATAACGAGGGATTACTGTATATTATCAGGGCCAGGTGCGGTCTTTTTTCCGGCTAAGAGAACTTTGTTTTATTCCTGGATTGTGATTAAACCATTGTATGGTTCGTTTATGCAGCCAGTTGTTGGAAGTCTATGTTTCTCCACTGAATGTTTATACTTTAAAATGATTCTGTGTAGTATGAAGAACTAGAAATGTTTGAGAAACGTTCGCCTAAGATGTCTGCTTGTTCCTCTATGCTTGTTTGTGTATCCAGAGGTGTTGGAAAAGGAATTGTGAAAGGAGAAAAGCTTCCATTTAGTTTGCGGACTTGTTCCCGCATTTCTTTAGATGTAACTGAACTATTTATATATGATAAGTAGTTTCTCCAGGATGTTTTCTTAGCATTGCGACGTATGCACCGTGCTTTTGCTCTCGCCTTTTTAAAGCTTATGAGGTTGTCGTGTGTGGGGTACCTTCGGAAAGTTCCCGAGGCTTTATACTGTTTCTCTTTTGCTTCTCTGAAATCTTGGTTATACCAAACCTTGTGGTTTTGGCGCACTACTCCTTGCAACTGCGGAATAGCTAGATGTGCAGCCGCAATGGTACAAGTTGTAAAAATTTCATTTAGTTCGTCAACGCTAAGATTATCAGAAAATATTTTCTCCAGGCAGGCCTTTTCTTGAAATAGTGGCCAGTCCGCCAAGTGCAGCTTCCAACAGTGTGGCTTAGTTGGAATGATTGGTGGTGGTGATGAAAAGCTAATTAAAACTGGAAAGTGATCACTTCCATACGGGTTATCAAGAACATCACACTTAAAATCGGTAAAAACGGTTGGAGAGCTAAAAGACAAGTCTATACAGCTCATCTTTCCCGAGGATGGAGTGCAATATGTGGATTTGCCCATATTGAGCTGGCAAACGTTGTTGCATAGAATAAAATCTTCTAAAACCCGACCTCTAATGCCTGTCTGTTCACTCCCCCAAAACAGGGAGTGCGCATTAAAATCTCCGACTACCAGATATGGCTCTGGTAACAGATTAAAAAGTGCTTCTAGGTCATGGAGTGTTACTGTGAGGTGTGGTTGAAGATACACTGTGCATATGGTAATTGTTTTAAAGCTAATGACGGTGACTGCAACGGCTTCATAATTTGTCTGGAGCTTTATTTCATGGGTTGCAACACCGCTCTGAACTACAACAGCAACACCTCCAGAGAGCCTGTTCACGGTCATGGCGAAAGACTTTATACCTTTTAGAAACATTTTTATGACAAGGTCCCAAGTTGGTCTCCTGCAGGCACAGGGCTACAGGAGACAGAGAACGTAAGAGATCTGTTGCGTCATGATATGAAGTAAAAGGTATCCAATTGTGTGCTCCACATTCACACTTTGTGTCGTAACATTTACTACACGCATCAAAGTTGTGAAGGCAACTGGTAACACATGCAAAATTGAGTAATAACATCAAGCACAGTAGGTGCAGTGATTCAGTTCCTTCACTAATAATTGCCAAACACTCACCCTAGCTTAACTTGAAAAAAGTTTGAACCCTGTGTAGGCTTTGTTTTGAGATGGATATTTCTTGTGGATAGCTTTCAGGACACAACTTGGCAGAATACGCCTCTTGTGCTTCCCCATTCTTCTCCATATGAGATATGCAAATTGCCGATATGCAGCATATCTCAACTGCCCATGGAAGTGAGTGTAAATTACATTATTGTCCATATACTCTACACCAGAGCTACACCAGCTTTCTTACCTGTTTGTGGAGTTCTGATCACTTTTTCCAAATAGAATGGTACCTTGTTGTACAAGAGCCACTTTGAGCACAGTCCTGTTGAGACAAGCATCTTTGAATTTTTATGTACTTGTAATGCATTGTGCATCCTTCTGTTTTCTGATAATCTCATTAATTTCTTGGCAACAGCAGCACTCTTCTTCATTCTTCATTGGAATGCAGCGGTCGCAGGAACGCCTGTTTTATAAGTAGAGTGTTTACAATGGCATCACTCAACTGCCAGGAATACATTTCTAGTAACACATTTAGTCTTAAAAAATTGCCGAGTGCAGCATGGCTTCATACATTAATAATAATATTATATAATTGTGCGCCACGTGTGCTACAGCCAGCCTTGCGATTCGGCCTGCTCGGTTGCAGCACGAGGCCATCGAGTTAGTGAAAAAATCACATGCTGCTAGATCTGAGAACAGCACGATAAATGTGGCCGCAAACGGATGGAAATATTCTTACAAGGATTTGCAGCATGAACCAACTCGCCTAAACAAGGATTTTAATTTACTGCTAGCTCCCATCTTGGCATGCAGAACGGAAGGCGCACGTTTGTCACCTCGACAGAATGCAAAGCGCCGCGAACTTATGTTTTACCCGTGTGTTATGAACCGAGCCGGCATGCAGCGACCGTGAAGCAGTGCAAGCATAAAATGTGCATGCAAAAAAAGCGCATGCCAACTTCTTGCACATGCCAACGGCCTGTGTGGATTACAAGCAGATTTGCAGCAGCACCGACAAGCGGCAAGACGAAAATGCTGACGATCGCATCCCGCTTGCCTTGCATTAGGAAAGTTACGTGGAGCAGTGCAGTGGAGGTGAGCTTAGCTTGCTCGCCTCAGAATTCATTCATTGCATCTATGAACGCAGTTTGGTAAGAAAGGTATACTTACCAAAGAACATTTCCAATACATGGAGATGCTGACACTTTGCTTTCGTTCGAGTCAAAAGCACCACTTGCACCAGCATCGTTTCTTTCTTGGAGAGGTTTGCTCTGTGCAACCGGTTCGAACATGTATGAGGTGACGCTAAGATCCTCCGGGTAATCTTCGATGTGTTCCATCGTCGTATAAGAAGGGAACCAACAGCCTCGGACCACTGTGCGCCGTGCTTCATGTGAAGCGGCGGCGGCCAAGCCGGGCCGACCGAGCAAACATCATTGTTGACGTCACGAGGCGCCCAACCAATCACAGGCAGCAACGAGGCGCGTCAGTTGGCCCGAGGCTGCTGCTGCACTTTTCGCCAAAATAAAATCGCCATTTTCCTTTGCCTAATTTCGATGAGAAAGTTGAATTCTAAGGGTGGAAAATTGTAAAGTGCATCTCTTCACTCAATTTTTCTGGGAAACCTTTCAGTATCCTTCTAACGTTACACCTATCATTTTTCTTTCCATAGCTCACTGTGTTGTCCTTAACTTAAGCTGAACCCTCTTTGTTAGCCTCCATGTTTCTGCCCCGCAAGTGAGTCCCGGTAAGATACAGCTGTTGTATACTTTTCTCTTGAGGGGTATTGGTAAACTGCCATTCATGGTCTCAGAGAACATGCAATATGCGCTCCACCCCATTCTTATTCTTCTAGTTATTTTCATCTCATGATCTGGATCAGTGGTCACTACCTGCCTTAAGTAGACATATTGTCTTACTACTTCCAGCACCTCGCTGCCAGTTGCAAACTTTTGTTCTCTTGCTAGGCTGTTGAGGAGGAGGAGGAAGAACATTTATTTCCGCCGAATATGGCGCGGCAGCCACCTCCGGGTCAGCACGCAGGCGTCCGGGGAGGCAGTCTGTCACACCGTGGCTGGAGGACATCCGACCCTGTCTAGGAGAAGAGTTCTTCAGCCTCGGACGCCAGGCGGACGGCGAAGCGCTGAGTTTTTTCGTCGGAGTTTCTTAGTGTGGTTTCCCATTCATCGCTAGTTTTAATCGCTTTGCGCCCTGGGGCACGAACGCATCTCCATATTATGTGATCTAATGTTGCCACGTGGCCTCAAAATTTACAAGTTTCGGTTTCTGCACCATCCTTCTTCCGTCCTCTGGCACCCGTCCAACTCCACTCCTCCACAGGGGCGAGAAGAAATTTCGAGCTTGGAGTCTTCCCCAGTCGTACGGTTGTGGAGTTTTTCCCGAGCCTCCTCGCTCCAACGTAGCCAGGGCCCCTGCCGAATTTCCTGCTCCGTGACGTCCAGCGGAACGTCGTATATGACGCCCTTGCCGCCCTCCGGCATGGCCGCGTGAGCAGTTGCGTCTATCTCCACTGGCCCGATTGTTATGGTCGTAATTTTCTCGTACCGCTTCGCCCTGCCGAGCTCCGGGGTCATAATTAGTAGGGACTGATTCTTCGAGTGGGCGATGAATCTGTCTTCCCCGTTCAGGTCGAGGCCTGCAGCCATAATCAGGACCTGGCCCAGCTTTGGTCCCACTTTCCTCGTCAGCTGATCCGCGCCGCCGTGTGGTCGCAGCACTATGCGGAACATCTCCTTCGGTATTTTCGGTCTGACCGTGCTGATGGATCTCTCGGTACGGGTGCCTCTGTTGCACCCGAAAAGTATGAGGCCGGCACGAGGAAGGAAAAGATGGATTTACTAGCTGGAGTGCTAAGATGTAAGATGGCGTGCAGCCGAACGGTGCATCTTGCCGGCACGAGAGTCGAGCTCCATTCGGAGGAACTTCGGCGTCATTGTCTTCGGCGGCTGGTGCTGCTCCTGCTGCGTAAGGCCGATGCTGCTGCTACAGTAGGCCCCCCCGCTAGTGAAGGAGTCCGGTGAAGCTGGAAGCCGGAACGATACTTTCCGCTGCTGAGGGGTAGCGCGAAAAGATGGCAGAGGAGGGCAGCCGGCTCGTTGGGGCAGAGAAACCACACATGTAGGGCCAGTGGGCGGGGGCCGTCTTCTGTGAAGGCTGACTTCAAGCAGTCGATTGAAATGGGGACAGTGCGCCCATGAATGTCCATGATAAAGAACTTTGGTGTTCTTTCGAGTACACGGAATGGGCCGTCGTAGGGGTGCTGAAGCGGCTTGCAGACAGAGTCTCGGCGAACAAAGACGTGTGTGCAAGTCGCTAGTTCGGATGGAACGTGTGAAAATGGCCGAGACTGGTGTCGGAGATGACGGCAAAAATGGCGGAGCTGCATCATGTAATCGGTAGGGTCGGGACTTGTGGACGAGTCGGTGGATTCGAAAAATTCACCAGGAAGACGCAGGGGCGAACTGAAGACAAGTTCTGCCGGAGTGCAATGAAGATCTTGTTTTAGCGTAGGACGGAGGCTGAGCATAACCAGTGGTAGGGATGCATTCCAGTGGGTAGTGTCGAGTTGGGCCTTGAGGGATGCTTTGAGCGAACGATGGAAACGTTCGATCATGCCGTTGGCGATGAGATGGTAAGCAGTAGTTCTGATTCGTGAAGTGCCAAGTAAATTCATAAGGTGATTAAAAAGAGAAGATTCAAACTGGGCGCCACAGTTGGTGGTGATGGTCGAGGGAACCCCGTACCGGGAGACCAAACCGGCGACGAATGATCTGGCGATGGTGTCACTGGTGGCGTCAGGCAGAGGGAACGCTTCGGGCCAGCAAGTAAACTGATCGATGCTAGTAAGAAGATATGAATGTCCCGTGGAAGGTGGCCAGGGACGCAAAATATCGATGTGTATGTTGTCGAAACGGGCGGACGGCGGAGGGAATGAGCTGAAAGGAGAGGTCATGTGTCGCTCAGTTTTAGACTGCTGGCAAGCCAGGCAGGCACGGGCCCAGGCGCGCACGTCCTTGTTGATGCCGGGCCAGACGTAACGTTTTGTGAGAAGATGCTGCTTGGGGCAGATTCCGAGATGGGAAAGGCCATGGAGGGCATCAAAGACAAGACGTCGAAACGCAGAGGGGACCAAAGGGCGCGGAGTGTCGGCCGAAGTGTCGCAGATGATGGGGACGGGGCACGAAGGGAGGAGAATTCCAAGCCCTTGTGTTTTGGCAGCTACTACCTTGTGGACTATGTCTCCTATTAATGGCCTTGTTGGATTTTTGGGATGTAATGAAGTAATTACGCTGAGAGAGTCTGATAAATTATACTGTTTTCGATGTTGTTCTTCAGTATTTTTTCTACTGCTAATGATATGGCGTAAGATTCGGCGGTGAAAACTGACGCACATTGAGGCAGCCTTACTATTCTTTCTCGTTTGTCTTCGACTACAGCGCAACCAACATAAAGCGTTGTTTTGGAACCATCTGTATAAAATGCTGTATGATCACAGTACTTCTCGTTCAGTGCTAAGAACTCCTGTGTAATGTGTTCTTGAGGTGTATGTTTTTTACGAATGTGTGTTAGTGTGAGATCACATACTGCAGAGAAGATGTACCAAGGTGGCAATGGGTCAGGTCTCTGTGCAATATCAGGGAGTGCATTTAGTATGTTAATTTCCTGGCACTGCTCTTCAAAACGGAGTATGAGTGGTCTGTTGGCTTGGGGTTTGCTGTTAAACAGTGTTCTAGAGGGACATTTTGTAACTGTCAGGTAACAGATGTGTTTCGGTAACGAACGGATTTTCACAATGTATGAACATGTAAGCCTGGTTCTTCTGTCAGTTAGTGAAGGTTCATTTGTTTCTACATAGAGACTAGTCACAGGCGACGTCCTGTATGCCCCAGTCGAAAGACGCAAGCCTAGGTTATGTACTGGATCCAGTCTTTTCAGGTATGATGGTCTCGCTGAACCATACACCACACACCCGTAATCAAGACAGGAGTTCACTACTGCACGATAGATATGGAGAAGACATGTCCTATCAGAGCCCCAATGTCTTCGTGAAAGCGCTTAAAGTATGTTTAGAGCTTGAGAGGCTTTTACTTTCAAGTTATTTATGTGTGGGAGGAAAGTGAGCTTTTTGTCGAATGTTACACCTAAAAATTTGTGTTCTTGTTTTATTGGGAGAACGGTTTCATTTGAATGCAGGATGGGATCGGGATGCAGGCCTCTCCGTAGAGAGAAAAGAACGGCAACTGTTTTTTGTGGGGAGAACCGAAATCCATTTTTGTCTGCCCAGTTACCAAGTCTGTTTATTGTCATTTGTACCTGTCTTTCACAGGCTGATAAGCTGGATGATGTGCATGTAATTTGGAGTTCATCGACGTAAACTGAGTACATAATTGACTTTGGGATTACTTCGGCTATGGAATTCATTTTTACGATGAAAAGTGTAGTGCTTAAAATGCATCCCTGAGGTACACCGTTCTCTTGAGTGAAGTTCCTCGAGAGGGTTGAACCGAGCCGGACTTGAGATGTACGGTTTGACAAAAAATCTTTCAGACAATTTAACATTCTACCGCGGATGCCCAGATCTCCCAAGTCGCGGAGAATCCCAAACCTCCAGGTGGTATCATAGGCTTTTTCCATATAAAAAAAACAGCCAGACAGTGTTGTGTATCTATGAACTCTTCTCGAACAGTGTTTTCGAGTTGGACAAGATGATCCTGTGTCGAACAAGCTTTTCTGAAACCGCACTGGGGGAGGTTAAGCAGTTTGCGAGATTCGAGAATAAACATTAACCTAATAATTACTATGCTTTCGAAGGATTTGGCATGGCAGCCTGTAAGGGCTATTGGCCTGTAACTAGTAGGAGAGGTTGGGAGTTTCCCTGGTTTCAGGAATGGTACTATTACTGCCTTTTTCCAAGCCTCAGGCATTTTCCCCGACACCCAGATTTTGTTGAAAAATTTCAAGAGTGCTTTTACCGCAGGTTCAGACAAATGGGCTAGCATTTGATAGTGTACCTGGTCGGGCCCTGGTGCAGTCTGTTTGCCACTAGCTAGTACTCTGTGAAGTTCATGAACTGTAATCAAACTGTTGTAGGGTTCATTAGTGTAGCCACTAGTTCGAAGTCTTTGTTTCTCTGCTTTGTTTTTGTACTTTAAAAAAGAGTCAGTATAGTGTAATGAAGTGGAAACATGGGAGAAGTGCTCCCCAAGTATGTCGGCCTGTTCGTGAATACTTGTTTTTGCATCAGGGGGGGTCAGGAAAGGAACTGCAAAAGGCGAGAAGTTGCCATCAAGTGTGCGAACTTGCTGCCACATATTTTTTGATGTAGTGGAACTATTTATAGAAGATATATAACCCTGCCATGAAGTTTTCTCAGCAATTCGCCGGATATATCGAGCTTTGGCCCTCTCCTTTTTAAAATTTATCAGGTTTTCCTGTGTGGGGTATCGACAGAAAATTCCCCAGGCTTTGTTTTGCCTCTTCTTTGCTTCCCTACATTCCCGTGTACACGAGACCTTTCGGTTTTTTTCGCACCCCTCCAGAAGTCTGGGGAATGGCGAAGTGAGCAGCGGTAATGATACATGTTGTGAACATCGCATTTATGCCATCAACATCAAGGCCGTCTGAAAAAATTTCTTTGGTGGACACTTCGGAATAAATTCCGGCAAATTTTACATTCCAACACTACGCTGCACTGATGGAGTAGCAGATTGCAGTGATCTCCTTGTGCCATTGCTTCCACGATCTGCTGCACGCCGCCTGAGACAGCTGACTGTAGCAGAGATCTGTCCTCCTGGGGTTCCACCGCTGCCTGCAAAAGCCCTCCCGCTGAATTTTGACATGCTGGCTGCTGGCCTCCTTCGTGTCGTTGGCGGCTATCTGCAGCCTGCTCCTCGCCACCAGAAGAGATGAAGAGGACCTGCCGCATGTGCCTCCGGCAGTGCTCGCGCTTGTGCATCGCCAGGTGGTCGACGCTGCGGAATAAATTCCGGCAGACTTTACATTCCAACACTACGCTGCACTGATGGAGTAGCAGATTGCGGTGATCTCCTTGCGCCATTGCTTCCATTATCTGCTGCACGCCGCCTGAGACAGCTGACTGTAGCAGAGATCTGTCCTCCTGGGGTTCCACCGCTGCCTGCAAAAGCCCTCCCGCTGAATTTTGACATGCTGGCTGCTGGCCTCCTTCTTGTCGTTGGCGGCTATCTGCAGCCTGCTCCTCGCCACCAGAAGAGGTGAAGAGGACCTGCCGCATGTGCCTCCGGCAGTGCTCGCGCTTGTGCATCGCCAGGTGGTCGACGCTGCGGAATAAATTCCGGCAGACTTTACGTTCCAACACTATGCTTGCAAGAACTGCTGCACGTCGCCTGAGACAGCCGGCTGTAGCAGATATCTTGGGGTTCCGCCGCTGCCTGTGGACGCCCAGCCCTCTTGCTGAATTTCCGCACGCATTTCGCACTGCGTGCTTGTACGCAGCATGGCTATTTTGGAGAGGGAGGAATAGAGAACCTTGGGGCATTGGTTACAGTCGTTCGTACAATAACCACTGTTATTTTTCAGTGCAGACAGTGACTATGGAGAAGAGCAGTCCGTTATAACTTTTTGATTGCCGCGGAGTGAATCAACCCCCCTCTCCCGAACTGCCAGAACATTACAGCCTCAAGTTAAACAACTATTTAAGGTTACATTTTATTTTAAGAAAAAGAATTTCAGTTTCAGGCGAATTATTGGAGTCGCCTAACGATTCGCTCCTAGCTCCGACAGCCGTGCTGAGGCACAGCGTTGGGAACGGGCTACGGGCCCCCTCCGTAGCTGCGGCTGCTTTTCAGCGGCTGATTGCGATGGCCGATCCTGGCACGTTGGGCGGCTCTCCTCGTCACTCCGGTGCACCAGGCCTCCGCCGGTTGCCGGGCCTCCTTCGTGTCGTTTGCGGCTATCTGCAGCCTGCTCCTCGCGTTAGATGAGGCGAAGAGGACCTCCCGCATGTGCCTCCGGCAGTGCTCACGCTTGTGCGTCGCCAGGTGGTCGACGCTGCGGAATAAATTCCGGCAGACTTTACATTCCAACACTACGCTTGCATGATCTGCTGCACGCCTCCTGAGACAGAATGCACAGGTAACTGTGGTTCAGACCTCGCCGTGTGAGGCGAGGCCTTGGGGCCCGCTGACCTGGAGGTCCGCGCAGCCTGTTTCGTGGGTGGTGGCGTGGCGCTAGCTGCTGCCACCTGGGGCACGGGTGGCCCTTCTCCAGGCTCACTGTGTGTGGCCGGAGCAGTAGCCGGGAGCCGCTGTGGTGCCGTGCCCTGTTGCACTACATCGGCGAAAGTAGGGTGTTGAACCATTGAGAAACGCTTTCGCGCTTTTCTGAAAGTGTTCTCTTTAACTTTGAGGGTGATTACTTCCTTCTCTTGTTTCCAAATTGGACAAGCACGCGAGTAGGCAGGATGACTGCCCTCACAATTTCCACAAAGGTGTGGTTCAACTTTACAGTTATCTGTGGGATGGTCGTGTGAGGCGCGCTGTGCACATGTGACTTGGCCCCGGCAGCCCTGGGAGCCGCGGCCGTACCTTTGGCATTTGAAGCATCGTCTTGGGTTTGGGATGTGTGGTCGTAGTTTGATTTTTGAGTACCCTACTTGCACAGAGTCAGGGAGAGTGCTTGAGACGAAGGTCAGGACAAAATGTTTTGTTTCTATTTCTTTCTCATCTCGCCTCATTTTTATTTTGTACACATTTGTCACATGTTGGTCTTTGAGTCCATCTAGTAATTATTCTTCCATCATGTACTTCAGGTCATCATCAGAGAGGACGCCACGAACAGTGTTCGGTGATCGGTGGGGGCTTATTACTGTTTGAATGTCACCGAAGGCTGTGACTTCTGCTAGTTTCTCGCACTGATGGTTGTACAATACTTCAAGAAGTAGGTCTCCATTTGCAAGCTTCTTTATTTTATAACCTTGGCCTATGGTGTCGGTTAAAGTCCTTGAAACAATGAAAGGCGAGATATGTCGTGCTGCGGTTTTTTCTGAGTTTTCTCTGTGAATCACGTGGAACCTCGGGAAATTGGTCTTGTTCTTTGAAAAGAACATGGCAGTTACATCGGTGCGCCCCCATTTCGGAGGGCGTTCAGTTGATACGAAAGAGCTAGCCATAAAAGGATGCGTTTTTTGGCCACGGTGGCAGCCGCCCACCACGGAGGCCACCGAGGGGACGGGACAGGAACCTGTCCTGCCCACGCCAGCTGTACACCCTGACTATAACCAAATATGACGAAACCGAGGGTAGTTCGCCACACAAGGTTAACCCTAGCCACCAGGAGAAAAGGAAAAACCCAAGAAGGGAGGAGGAGACAGGAGAGTTGTAAGAATGAGATAGGAAAGTGAAAGATGGAGGGGAGGACAGGAAAAGGCGACTGCCGATTCCCTCCGGTCGGTTCAGGCCGGAGGTGCCGTCTACAGGAAGCTGGGGCCAAAGTGGTGTGTTGCCTCCGCCAAGGGGCCTTAAGGGTCCAAACGCTCGGCATCGGCTCGACCACCAGGATCCCCTTTTCCCCGGACACGGCGATGCCACGCACGGCTAAGCGCGGGTGCTCGGGTCCCTGTGGTGGCGCACTGCTCACCATCGTCCCGCTGTGGTGATGTCCCTGCGGATGCTCAGGAACCCGTGGTGTCGAAACTCGACTTTGCATTCCAACACTATGCTGCACTCATGGAGTAGCAGATTGCGGTGATCTCGAGCCATTGCTTTCACGATTTGCTGCACGCCGCCTGAGACAGCCGACTAGCAGCGATCTGTCTTCCTGGGGTTCCACCGCCTCCTGCAAAAGCCCAGCCCTCCCGCTGAATTTTGACATGCCGGCTGCTGGCCCCCGTGTCGTTGGAGGCTATCTGCAGCCTGCTCCTCGCCACCAGAAGAGGTGAAGAGGACCTGCCGCATGTGCCTCCGGCAGTGCTCGTCGCGCTTGTGCGTCGCCAGGTGGTCGACGCTGCGGAATAAATTCCGGAAGACTGCATTCTAACACTATGCTGCACTCATGGAGTAGCAGATTGCGGTGATCTCGAGCCATTGCTTCCACGATTTGCTGCACGCCGCCTGAGACAGCCGTCTGTAGCAGCGATCTGTCTTCCTGGGGTTCCACCGCCTCCTGCAAAAGCCCAGCCCTCCCGCTGAATTTTGACATTCCCGCTGCTGGCCCCCGTGTCGGCGGCTATCTGCAGCCTGCTCCTCGCCACCAGAAGAGGTGAAGAGGACCTGCCGCATGTGCCTCCGGCAGTGCTCGTCGCGCTTGTGCGTCGCCAGGTGGTCGACGCTGCGGAATAAATTCCGGCAGACTTTACATTACAACACTATGCTGCACTCATGGAGTAGCAGATTGCGGTGATCTCGAGCCATTGCTTCCACGATTTGCTGCACGCCGCCTGAGACAGCCGACTGTAGCAGCGATCTGTCTTCCTGGGGTTCCACCGCCTCCTGCAAAAGCCCAGCCCTCCCGCAGAATTTTGACATGCCGGCTGCTGGCCCCCGTGTCGTTGGAGGCTATCTGCAGCCTGCTCCTCGCCACCACAAGAGGTGAAAAGGACCTGTCGCATGTGCCTCGGGCAATGCTCGCGCTTGTGCACCGCCAGGTGGTCGACGCTGCAGAATAAATTCCGGCAGACATTACATTCCAACACTATGCTGCACTGATGAATTAGCAGATTGCGGTGATCTCGAGCCATTGCTTGCATGATCTGCTGCACGCCGCTTGAGACAGCCGGCTGTAGCAGAGATCTGTCCTCCTGGGGTTCCGCCGCTGCCGGCCAAAGGCCAGCCCTCTTGCTGAATTTCGGCACGCATTTCGCACTGCGTGCTTTTCTTCTACCCAAGGACATGCGTGCTATAACTGGGCAGAGCTGTTCCTCTTCACATGAACATAGCATTTGCAATTGCAGCACTTTATTATGTATTATCTAGCAGCAAGCATGCAATGTACTTGTTCATGCTTCACAACCTGTCTGCATCTACCAGATTTGCAATTGGGTGCAGCCAGGATATATTTCCCCAGACCATGTCCAAAGTCTCAAAAGAAACAACATTCCAACACTACGCTGCACTCGTGGAGTAGCAGATTGCGGTGATCTCCTCGAGCCATTGCTTCCACGATCTGCTGCATGCCGCCTGAGACAGCCGACTGTAGCAGCGATCTGTCTTCCTGGGGTTCCACTGTCTCCTGCAAAAGCCCAGCCCTCCCGCTGAATTTTGACATGCCCGCTGCTGGCCCCCGTGTCGGCGGCTATCTGCAGCCTGCTCCTCTGCTGCATAAAGCCTCCTGATTGCTGATAAAGCCTCCTCCACACTCCTTGGCTGCTGCTTCCCAGTCATTGGTAGGTGCCACTGAACTGGTTTCCCGCTGCAAGTGGGCTTTGTAGACGAACATACTCTTCAGTACTTCCTCACTGAACAAAGTGAATGCCAAGTTAACCTTCATTTTTTCGAAACAGTTAGGTCTAATGTGCACCTTAGTTAGGTGTGGCATTGCTTTTAATGTTAGAGAATTATTATTTTTTTCCCATGCACATTCTTCTCAAAGTGGCGTTCACACACTACACAGTCTGAAGTGAGCTCCTTGTCGGCCCTCTTGATATTTCGAGCCCACAGTTCTCGTCGTGCTACAGCAATTGGTGCTCAGAAAAGAGAAGCCTTCCCTGGGTAGGATCTAGATCCACTTTTGCACCCCGGTACAAAGCACGTTCATGCTTTTGACATCATAACGAGCTTTTTCGGTACACTGCATCACTCTGTGATCATGCACGAAATTCCAGCGCCACAGAAACGCGAGAAGACCACACACGGAGCAAAACACGCAACCTTTGGGGGAACGAAAGCAAGTGAACACAGCTGAGCCTGGCTTGGCAGTGCTGTCAGCATCGTGCCATGGCACACCAGCTGCACTGCAGCGCCCCTATTGGCTTCGCGATATTTTCATTGCGTTTTGCGCTCTCCCAAGCAAGGCGCGCCTACGCCCGCCCGTCACACTTCCCCCTACAACCACCATAGTGAAGGATTCCTTCATGAGCCTGGCAATGAGGTCACATACTTCCGTTATAGGATGGGCATCCCACGGCCTCATTTTCAGCTTATGAGCCAAGTGCAACAGCCGTGTGATTTTGCTCTCTGGGCATCAGGAAACGTAACTGTAGAAGCACACCTTTCAGGTGTGCATTGAGGCTACTATTCCCTTTTAAGTCTTCACTAGTGGGACCCCTCATTCCCTTGCCCTGTGCAGGGTAGCCAACCGGAATCCTTTCTGGTTAACATCCCTGCCTTTCCCCCCCTCTCTTTCTCTCTCTCACTAGTGGGACGTCACTGGAAGGTTGACGTTTCATCAGTCCTAAGCCGATTAGCAGCCAGAGCAGACTGGCACACCAGTAAGCACGCACTTGCCATTAGAACTGGTCCAATCACTGTTCACAGCAGGCAATCTCAAGTTCTCCATTACGTCCGCCCTCTCTTCACTCCTTTTATGTACACTGACACTGGAGTCCATGCAGCAAAATCACAGTATGCAATGCCACAGAGTCTAGAGCTTAAAAAAATAGTGCTTTCACTTTAAACACTGGCAGCCATCACTGCCTTCCATGCACGAGTTGTGGTCGTTGGCAGTTTCTAGTATTGTACTGCCAGAGAGCGAACATGCTCACTTTGCTTCAACGATGCCCATTTCGCAGCATGCGCAATTCAGCTGTGCATCTGTGCTGAGCGTGCCAGTTTATGTTGAAGCACAGAATAAGAGACTGCTAATGGGCGTCACAATTCAGCCTGTTTTTGTGGTAAGAGGCAAGAGGTCATGCTGTATCACTCGTTTAGCAGCATTGTGCATGGATGCTTCCCTGCTGTGGTGTGGTCACTGAGCAAAGCAACCAGACTGGAAACACACACAAAATTGGTTTTTAGCGTTTATACTGGCATGGCTGCTTATTAGCCACAGGACAATATACAGAGAGGAACCCTTATGGAGGGTCAAAAGTAAACTTCCTGAAGCAGTAGCATTTTATTCCCACTGGCAACACAGGCAAGTGGCAACCAACAGAAAAAAAAAAAGGTTTTCTTTAACATGTTGTACAAAGGTTTATGTCACTCACACTAAGCTACCACCAGCACCTTCTGTTTTCACTTACCTTGTTCAGCATACTCAGGAACCTTCTCCTGCAGCCTCCCCAGTGATTTGGAAACTGTGCTGTAATGCTCCTGTTGCCAGGTCTCGTATATATGATAAACAGATCTTTTGGTTGGGTTAAGTGCACCACTGGCAAGTTTCAGCAGGCTTCCAGTGTTGCCTTCAACACACAGAGATGCTTCATGAAGGCGTATTGCATCAGCCGGGGTAAATCAATCGGCAAAGTGCTGATGGAAAAGTTGTTTTGTGTCTTCACTGCATCGCAGAAGGCGAAGAGCAGCTGCGCTTGGCGCTTGCTGGTGCATGATTGTGCAGAGTGTGCAACTTGATCACTGCACACAGCGGGGGGTCTCTTTGCAGATATGCATCATTCTTCTGCATGTTGTAGTTTACTTTTTTGATCTTTATGTCAATCATTGCCTTGCAGTTTGTTGTTCGCTTGGAGGATTTTTTGTTCTTGTTGAGGTGATGGAGGTGGCACCTCCGAACTTTGTGACACGCCATTCTGCAAAGGACACATGTTCATCCCATAACACACCGCTTTCTTCAATTTTCTAATCTGCACATTGATATACTTCAGACAAAACTAACGTTAGGTGTGCATAGTTCACTAGCGTCGTTAAAACCTGCATCATGTAAACTGCTGGCATATTTTTGCATGTATCCTGCCACACTGCTCTGATATTATGCGTGTGACCTTCTACAAACTTGAATTATAGTACACAAAAAACTAGTCGCAAGAATATAACTACAAATCATTAATCATATTTGAAGTCCAGCCCGCAACAAATTTATGCTAACGGCTGCATTACAATTAATCTGTTTCTGAAACAGCACTTTCGTTCCGGGTAAGGTAGCTTTCCTGCGTCGCATGTTGACTGTGATTCATGCTGCGAGAACTTCGAACAAAAACTACCTTGAATGTATGGTATACACCTTTTGAGATGCTATTCGACCAAGATGAGAAAATATTTTGGGAAAGGTAGCTTGTGGTTGTGAACTACTGCTGTTTAGACCATATTTCATGACTTCAGAGCTTGGTTTCCTGAAAAGCTGCAGCTTGCCCACAAGCGTGCAGTGTATACGCTCTGAGCACTGCACGAAACACAGGCGCGGCTTCCGGGGGGCCTTTCTCCTTGTGTTCCTACGCAGTCAAAGGTTGTGGCGCATGAAAATCGCGATTGTTCCGTGCATTTGCTTCACTTAGGGCCTGGACCACGTCTAAAGACAACTGTTGTGTAGTGGGGTGCTCGAACAGCTACAAAAGCTCTCCGGGACCGCATTTCTACAAGTTTCCTGGCCACTGTTATGAACGGGAGCGAAGAAAGTGGATCGTCACCAGAAAGTTTTTGTCCACAGAAACTCGCACGATGACTTGTTGATTTTTGGAGTACACATAAAAATAACATAGTTCAAGGCCCAGCACTTAGAGTGACACCTGAACTTGGGTAAAATACGTGCGTGCTTTCTTCAGTTCCAGCATTGCAGCACTGAACAGCAAGTGTGGGACACTGTAAACCTTGTTCTCGAAGTCCACAATCGATTTATTCTTGCATGTAAAAGGGCATTTCACCTCGAGCAAAAATTCCTTTTTGATGCTTCCGAGACAATTCCTTCAGGTGTGCGGCACAGCCATGGCTGCTCCAACATTACAGACTTATTGCACTTGTGAACCTCTGCACCAACCCCATTGGCAAATAATAAGAGAGCTATAGCATATCGCAACCGTGTTTACGTTACCGGGCTCAGCAAGCAGCATCTGTGCATGCGCGCCCATTACCGGGCTGCTAGCATTTTATGGCATCTTGCGGAGAGTTAGCGTTCGCTCGCAAACAGACATGGTGGTGCCCTGCACGGCCGCTTCCAACTCGCTCCCCTCCAGACTGCAGTGCCCCTAGTGGATTCGAAAGGTTTTCCTTGCGTTTTGTGTGCCTCCCAAGCACAGCGCCCATATAGCGCCAATCACTTCCCCTTCCAGATACCAACCCGCAGGTCTTGTTCTGGCTATGGCTCGTCGCTCGCATCTTCTCAATTTTTCTGATGGATCGCTTCCTTTGAGTACTTGCCACTGTGTCAAATGCAACGCGGACGCAAGTGCATAAAGTAAAGCGAAGTAAAGCGGAAAAGTTGAGAAGAAGCGAGCGACGAGCCATTGCTGGAACTTCTTAATCAAAATAAATGACACTAGTAAACACTAATCGCCTAGAGGCTGCCACATGCAATGAGGGCCCAAAGGGAGCAGAGGGTGGGGTGGCTGTAGAGTGAATGTTGGAGAAAGATGGGCTGCTGAATGCTTGAAACCCTTTTCACATGCCCTGGCAAGAGGTGTTTCGAGCATTTTCTAATATCTTTAGCCTGCAAGCAGAAGTGGTGGCGTATTTTAAAGCTGAATTTGTCAGGCTGTCTTCTTGTTTTTTTTTCTTTTTGTGATGGTATTTGCTCAAACCTTTTTTCTCTCCACTTTATTTGTTTCACCCCACCCCCCCAAATTTTCCGCTGCCTTTAATCGCACCTTACCTCCCTTTTTTGTCTTGCCACTGTTTGTTGTGTTCCCACCCTTGTTCCCAGCTTGTCCTTCAGGGAAATCTGCTTGCGCTTGGTCGCTTTTGGTGGTTTGTGATGCATAGCGTTGGCTGATCCATTCGGCTCCATCACACTGCTAAGTCCCGACAGTACATGTGCGTGCACGGGCTGACAGGATAAACACAAGCACACAACACGCTGAACGTAAACGCCTCAAAACATTTTATTCCGAGAGGGGGTGCTACCAAGCTACCATGTTTTTTTTTTCCCTTTTAATTTTGGCAAATCTATCATGCAAGTATAAGTGGTAAGTAGTCATAGCAATTGTAGCAAATCATCCGTCATTATTTCAGAAATGGTCAAAGCCAGCCTGATTTCAAGCCGTTTGAATCCAAGCCAAGTATGGCCGCCTTAGCATGGCTGCTGCCTTTGTTGATCCTGGTGGAGCTGTTTTCGCCAGGGCATTCCTTACAGCTACTCCTGACGGCTCTACTTGGCTACTTGTGCACACTGGCCTCTCATCCGCACTTTGCACTGTACCAAACCAGCCTGCATCACACTGATCATTGAGCTGCTCACAGATATTGTGCAGCACACAAGCAGTGGGATCACAGTGTTCACATTGTGTATGCTGCGCTCCTGACCCTTTAGCAAGATTCTGAAGCGTGCCTTCACACGTCCAAACACATTTTCGACCACACGTCTGGCACTCGACAGATGGTAGTTAAATGTCTAAGTGGGTGACCCAGCAGCGCCAGGAAAGGGGAACGGTTTCATTATATGGCTATGGCTGGTTTCATTATATGGGGGAACCCTTGGTCAGCGAGCGGCACTCGACCAACTTGCACTCCTTCGATGACCTTTGTTTCTAGTTGAAACAGATCACTCGCTACAATACGAGGAAGTCGTGAGACCTGAAAAACTCCTGAATCATTATTTCTTCCAGGACTTCCAGAGTTGGTGTAAAGAAACTTGTACCTGTGATCCACCACACCATCCTTTATAGTTATATAGTAGTCTGCAGCCTCCTCCTCTGGAGGGCAGGCTTCAATGTGGCTGCCACCTAAGGCACTGACACCTTGAGGAAAGCCACAAACTGCTGCGAACTGGGGTATGTGTTCCAATAGTTCATGTGACTTTGGGAAGCCCACAAATCGCGGTTATAAGTTCTGCGCAATTACGAAGAAGGATTCTCTGAAAATTAGGTTGACGGAGGTAGTGCTCACACCAAAGAGATTTGCCACTGTCTTTCTTCGGCTGACGTTGCGAGGCGATAAAGCCCAATAGCCGCGCGTTTTTCCAGCGGAATTGCTTTCCTCATGTTTGTGTCTTGCCGACGCATGCTTTCACAAACGCCGACAATGTACTGGTATGTGGAGCGGTTTATTCTGAAATTTCCGCGGAATCCGCTGTCGGGAAGATGCAGCAGCGGCGTTTCGTACCACGAGCTTGGGCGTGGGTACATCCGTAAAGCTCACTCCCGCGTGCACTGAAGCACCACTGCCAAGAAAAGGTGTTTAGATCGCCTTCGATTATGTCTGCTTTTCGCTTGCAGCATATCGATGTTGGCACTCGGAGCAAGTTGCTGAATGCGGAGACGTCGAAGTGTTGCCTGATGCACCGTGAAGGCAGCCCAAAATTCAGCGTCGACGTCATCCTCAACGTCCGCCACAGGCCTGCTTAAAGCCATTGGAGCCTAAATGCTCAACATATGAAAATAATCACACATTGAATAGCACAGTACACGATACTGCATACTCAGGTCATGAAAGTGAGGAGGTAATGAGGCGCCGCAGTTGACTGCACTAACGACGCACAAGTGTTGAGACTACAGTAAAAAATTAGGCACAGTGGAACGAGCGATAGCACAAGGAAACAAGTGATACTAGTCCGCGGACCGCGGCTCCCATTGGGAGAGTGGTGGCTAGAAATGGCTATTACGTCGACTGCAAAGTCAACTACGATGATTGTGTGTAGACTTCTTTCTAGCTTTTCGCTAATGTCCGCCACATGCGCAGGAGAAAAACTGCCCTGCAGGTAGAAGAGCAACAACCTTTTTTTCTTTCATATAGTCTCTTTAAAGTAACCTTGATTAATAAGCACTGCTATACTCACCGCCTGCCCACCACCTGGATGTCCAGGATGACCACCTGGCCCTCCTTTATAAGGACCAGGTCGGGAAACTGACGACCAAGGCTGGTAGAGAAGACGGGGACTTCCCGGACATTCCACTCCTCCTTCGGGCCAAGTAGTGTACCATCACGTCATGGCGACGTGTTCGGGCTTGGTTCCATCTCTTGCAGCGCTGCAGGATGTGGCCCAAGACTTCGTCTTCTCGACAGCTAGCTCGGCACTGCTGGACCGCATCTCGACCGCGTTTTGTACGGCTAAGGCACGGGAGTGCATTCAATCATAGTGTCATGATGTTTACGAACTCTTTACCGCTCAGGAGAGATATTTCCTCCACGGACCAACGCATGGCCGCTGGCGTATTCTTAGTGGCCTTCAGATGGCGGCCATCCACACTCTCATGTAGGGCCTTCGACCAGAATGCCTTCCCCTTTTTTTTGGGGCTCCCACATCTTTTTGCCTGTAAAAAGTGACGCATCTGGCAATGCTGAGTCTAGATTTGATGAGATTCATCTGTACAGCCTGCCGGCAGGCGGGCATCGATGAGTCGACCAGTCTCTCTAGGCGGCGCACTTGGGAGCTAGGGATTGTCGTCCGTAGGGAGGGAATCGCGAGCCCGCCAGCTTCGAGTGGGGCATGGAAGCAACCCACTGGTATATCGTGTGGCAGGTGAAGCCATCTTCTTACCGCAGCCCGCACTAGTATGTCTAGCTTCTTAAGGAACTTCGCCGTCAGAGGGCTGAGGGCCAGGGCATGGTACAGGCGGGGGAGCAGGTAGTAGCGCAGGACGACAAGGCGCTGCTGGGGACGAAGGGGTGCCGCCGTGACTCTTTGCAGAAACTGCTCCATGGTCTTTACCAAGGAGGGGCGCTTCTGCCCGAGCGTAGAACACCCCCAGGCAGCGCCATTCGGTTGATGTTATGGCAGCGACGATGGGAGCTCCGTTGATGGTGAAGATCACATCTTCTAGTAGCTTCATCTTCTCTCGTCCCGACGGCTGGAGGGCCACTGTTAGGCTCTTCCCGGGATTGATCTGGAGGTCCCTTTCTTCAAGGAACTCCGCAAAACTATTGATGCGATGTTGGAACCCCTGCAGAGTCGAAGCCAGCAGCACCACATCGTCGGCAAATGCCATGGCGTCCAGCACCAAGCCATTACTCTCGAAGGCAATACCCTCGCCACCATGCTTGAGTCTCTCGTCCAGCACCAGGTTGAAGAGGAGCGGTGAGAGGGGTCACCTTGTCGTACACCCTTCGAGGGGTGCACCAAACGAGTTTTTTCCTCAAATTCGAGCACGGTAGTGGATGTGCTGTAAAACTCTATGAGGTACTCCATCATCTCCATACTACATCCTCTCTTTGCCGCACCCCCCAAAATGGCATCTATGGTCATGCTGTCAAACGCTTTCGTTAAATCAAGGCTGGCCATGTACAATGGTTTCAGTCCTGTCTTCGCCTCATGCAACGCGTGGCCAGGAGAAAGATGTTCTCCGCACAGCCATCTACTGGCAGGAAGGTCCTCTGACGGCAATCGAGCTGTAGCTCCTGTAGCATGCGATTGGCCAGTATCTTGTGGAATAGCCGCACGATGGCCGACGAGATGGTGATGGGCCGGAACTGACTAGCCGACCCAGCCCCAGGGATCTTAGGCAGGAAAATGGTTCTTGCATTTCTTAGGCTGACCAGCATTTGACAGATCAACATCAGGATGTCCAGGAGCACCTGGAGAAGCACGACGGGGATGGCCCTCAGGTCTTTTCCCGCCAGACCATCAGGACCAGCAGCGGTGTTGGCTGGCAGCATAGCTGCAGCAATCTCCTGAGTTGAGACAGGCCAGAACGGATCGATGCTACTTTCAGCAGGCAGTGGCACCTCAACCCGAGGTGATGCTGGGCTCTCCATGACGTCCACCCAGGAATCCAAGAAAGACTGTGGGTCTTGCACTTGGTGACCAACCATGCCGTCCAAGATCTGGCGCGCGCACATAGCTTGTTTGCTCCTGAACAGGTCCTGTGTCTTGGTGAACGCCTGGCGATGCTGCTGTCGCTTGCTGATAGGTGGAGCAGCAGGCCCACCAGGGGGCCGCCGCTTGAATCTACTGGTCATGTGGGAGACCACCGCCCATGTAGTGCCCCTGGGTCGCACATTTAAGGTATTGAACTGAACAGTGCTTGCACCTGCATCCTGACTTTTTTTTCCCTCTTGTGTGTTTGGTCTTTTGTGGCTTAGCATCCCAAAGGAACTCCGGCTAAGGAGCAAATCGTAAATTTAGACAATTCAGGGTCCTTCAACATGCATTGACATCTCACAGCTTACGGGTACATACTGTACTTTACTCCTGTCGAAACGCAGTCGAGATTGAACTCTGAAACACCAATGTAGTAGCCGAGCACCTTAACCACTGACCCACTGTTGATAGAGCAGTTGAGTGCAGTAAAAGAATGCACTTACCAGAAAAGCAGTTTTTATTCATGGCTGTTGTGCAACAAGGCTAGGAGGGTATGTTCCGTTGCCGTACAATTCACAAATATGAAGCAGTTCCATTTTCAAATATGTCTGCATGTGGGACGGTGTCGCTTCCAGTTGAGGCTGCAGGGACATAAGAGAATGAGCCCAAGGACGCATGGGCTTGTGCACAGCAATGGCACCTCGCGCAGCCTGAAGTTCTGCGTCTGCAGCTTCAACTTCTCTTCTACATTTCGCACGTATAGGTGGCCTACGTGGCAAATTTTGCAATGTGTCTGCTGCGTGTGTCTCAGGCTCATCCGCATTGCCTGGCTGGCCTGGGCCTTTAAATATGCTTTCATATAAGTGGTCTGGTACCACTGCTTCTACAGCACTTGGGCTAGCACAGGGACTGGCATCAGCTGTTCGCCTGTCATCAGCTGCAGGGTTGCTGCAGGCCGCTGCGCTGGCTGCTTGTGGTTCAGGAGGTTCTGGTAGGTTGCAAAAGCTCCTGGCTAGAAAGTGCAGGCTGTTAGTCACTTGCTTATGCATTTCTTCTTAAACCAGTGAATGTTCACGGTGGTTTTGGTCCTGATCATCTAACAACCAATCATTTCCATGTAGGCATGTGTGACTTGTTTATTGATTCGACAGATTTATGTAAAATACTTTTAGAAAGGTTAATCGCCGCCTGATTACATTTAATTGATGTAAGGTCTGCATACAAGTCTCGCCCTCATGATGTCATTTCTGTTAGCTTGTTTGCCAGCCTCTTATTTTATGCAGTTCTCAAGTGTGTGCACCATATTCTTGGTTATTTGAATACGTATTGCGGAATAAGCTGTGGGCGTTGCAATAAAAAGATAAAAAATCATGCTTTCTGCTTACTTCCGGGGTTCAATGGTGTCTCTCAGAAACTCCATTTGCAGCATGAATGGCCATACTGCTTTTGAACTGGCTCCTGCTCCACTCCTTTTGCCATCTTTTTCATCTTTTAACTTTTTTTCTTTAAGTGTCTTTAAGGTTTTTCCACCTCGTGAACACCTCTTCAGCTGCTACTGAAATATAGATGCATTATACAGCAAAGTGTTATGAAAACATAAAAGCAACGAACTGCAAACATGAGGGCTAAAATTGTGTACAAGTATGCATAATTATCCGCAATTGTGCAACAAAAAAAGCGTGCTCGCAAAGCCGGTACCAGCGAATTATGCACTGTTTTGCATCGAACATGAGCATGCTGTGCACACGGTGACTAACGAGAAAGCTGCACAGGGACATACTAAAAGTCATCAAAAATTGCCTCACAGCTGTGTGAAGCAGGGTATATTTACAAATTTTCACTGCAGACGACACATCTTTAAAAATTGGACATGCACCAATCCCCGGGGACAAACAGTTATCGACCAGTTCCCAGGATGACTGGAGTAGCGAGAAAAATTTGTTGTGCAAAGCCAGAAACAGCGTCATGAAGTTTCTGCGAAAACAAAGTAATTCAAACAACCGTACTGCAAAAAGTTTCTGACAGTCGTTGCGCTCAGCGCTGCAACTCATGCGTTATTATACTTACTGGTGTCGGCAATTGTTTTCAGGGCGGTCGTCACTTCTTCCCACAGGGTTTGTTTCAAGACCTTATTTCTGAAATTTTTGTCCCTCACATTCCACAGTAGTGGCCATTTCAAAACTTCTGCGATCAGCAGTTCGTTGAATGTCGTCCGCGACATTTCCGCGCACGTGCGTATGGCCACTGGATACACGTGCTCTCTGTAAACAATGCAAGGTCCCTCTCCTACTGTCACGTGGCTTTCAGCCGCGCAGTCATTGGTTGGCAGCGGCGCTGTCGCTCTGCCGCAGCGATGGATTTCCAACACTTTGGAATGTCGCCGCTTTCGCCCTGCGAGCCCCGTGTGGCGCGCTAACCGGTTGCAGGGCGGCGGCGGCGGCAAGAATCGCGAGCGAAACCGCTCTCATGTGAAACAGCCTTAAGGAGACTGCAATGCATGCAGCAAGCAATAGGAGCAGTATTTCTGTAATCTGTAACCTGTAATTCACAGGTTCTGACCTGTGAATTATTCAGCAAAAAAAAATAATAAAGGCTGAAAAAGCAAACAGGACTCGCCTGTCTTAAATATTTCCCGATTGTCATCCGATTTTCCTTTTTTCCATTTTGCTTTCAGGTTCTCTGAGCACTTTCTCAGCTGGAGCCAAGTTCGCGGGCGCACGTTATGCTGGCAGTTATATTCCGTCTCGATTATTTCGCATTCTTTGGGCTTCCTGGTGTCGGACACGGAATCGGTTTTCTTGTTCTCCGGCACATCCATGTGCTTCTCAACTAGGTCAACAAGAATAGCCCGCTCCACTGTGGAGTTTACCTTCAGCTTCTCCAGTCTCCATCGTGAGCGCGTCACAACACCACAAAAGAATAAAGCATACTACAGAGAACAGAACATGCTACAAATGTACACACTATCAAAAAATATCAAACGAGAAATATATACAATACAAACAGTGAATTTACAATTAAAATGCGCGAGACCATTAAAAGCAATGAAAAAAGAGCTGGCGATGATGCTACCGAGGCAAGCGCGTGAGCGGGAAGACTCTGACTTTGACAGGAGCAGTGCTACTAGCGTTACTATAGTGACGTCTGCGTTTGTGGCCAGACAAATTATAATAGTTCTCCAAAGGTAGCAAAAAGAAACTTTTTGTTGTTCTTGAAATGTTTCTAGACACTTGTACCATGTATTAGCAGTGCTGTTTTGGCGCCTCTGTTCTTTATTTGTTCATAAATTTATTAGTTATGCATAAATGTTTCCTTAGCCTCGTTCCCATGGTGCCTACTTACATCTAAAAGCGCTGCTTTCATAAGTGGGACTTAAGTGCCGTTTTCGAAACTTTCTTCGCCACTTATACTTTTCTGCCACTTAAAAACACGAACTTAAGTCGGAGGTTAAGTTGCGTTCTGGAATATGGCGGTTAGAGTATGGAAGAACATCAAGAAATACGATCACTTGTGTTTTATTCTCAGCCATATTTTAATGTCTAGTAGCCATAATGATCAGCGTCTGTTACCATCCATTCTTTTACTCCGGGTACGTACTCTGAGGCCTATGAATATAAATAACATTGCATTGTGTTTAATAGTAGCGATGACACAGCAGGAACGTTTCTCCCAGCTGGCTCGGTATCTTTACTGAAAAGTAATAAGGACAAAAAAACATTAAATAGAAGTCAAGCACGCAAATTTGCATCCACCGTAACCTTTACTAGCCTTACCAGAGTTATGAGTTAAGCCACTGTGATGTCTAACAGTGGCGAAGGTTTATTAGTTTACCCTCTAAATCAGCTAGAAGCATAATGGAAGAAAGTGGCGGTAGTATCAAAATAGGTATGGCACAAGAGGAAAGGAAACAGACCATTATCCAAGAACAGAAGTATTCGTTAGTGTGGGATAGTTCAAATAAAAGGACATCCGTAGATACCAAAGCAGACTAAATCCAGACAGTGGTTTTAGACTACAAAGATCAAATGAATTAGCCTGAATGCTTAACACAAAAAAAGAAGTCCAAGCCACAGCAAAATGAAACAGAAGGACAACAACCAAGAATTTCAAGTGCATATATGCAACCCACTCATTAGCAAAGCGATTAAAAGAAGTTAGCATTTGGAACGCAGTAGTGATTAATGTCGGTTGGTGACTTCAGTCGGATGAAACTCAAGAATGAAGCGGCAAATGCCCCTCAACAGGTTCTCATGACACGGGGGTTAATCGTCTTGCACCAGCTAGTGTGACTTTGCAGTGAGTGTCAGATGAAAAGGCATTCACCACTGCGTCATGAAAATCGGTCGACGCCATTGGCTGGAGAGCCTTCTTTGAGGGGCTTCTGCCGCTTCGTTCCTTAGTTGTATTAGACTACACTACAGTGGGTAGGGGTGCCAATCGCAGCACGTTTTCACCGGTGACGTATGCTGACTTTGTGAGTGTGGTTGATGCACGCAGATATGAAGTCGCGGGTGTGACAAAGTGTAACCAGGGCCAGTTGTGGTCTTATGAAATAGACACCTGATGGCAAAGAGTGAGGGTGGAGGGCAACGGTAGGCGGAAAGCATTTGGGACACTTCGTGCCGCACGAAAAACTGCAACACCAGAGAAAACTGATCTCAAATGTCATGCATACCACCAATCAATTTAAAGCCAAAAGTATAAAGAAGAGCACCGAAATGATGAAGACTTCACCAGCTTCCTAGCAGTATGCTATCAAACTTGAAGCAGAGGAAATGTACATTGATTGCTTGTGGCATAGCTACAAATGAAAAACCATGGCAGTTGGTGCGATTCCCACACGCAGCTGGTCATACACTGCCTTTCTCTCAGGTATATTCATGAAATATATAAACAGGTAGAGCACGCAAATACACAAAAGTCATAGTAGAAAACAATGTAGACGTACCCTAAGGGCTAGCCCACCATGTTGACATAATGTAAAAGCAACCCTTAAGCCTAAGACCTATGACTTGAGCACTATGCGTAAGTTTTACCCTTAATAAACTGTAAATAGGTCATGAAAACATTTTGACATTTGCAGGATATGAACATGCACATACTGCTGTTACATGGGATGTAAAGTTATTGGGGGTGCTTGACTTACCAAGACATTTTGCGATGCTGACAAGTCGGTGAGCACGTCCGAAGTAATAGAAACAAACTCATCCGAAATGTCCATATCCTCTGAGGCCGCCTAAGAAGCTGCCTGTAACAGTGCACACGAGAAATGAATTCTGTCCACTGCATGTGTGAGTTTTTTTTTTTTTTTAACAGCACTGCCTAGTGCGAGAGATTGAAAAAAAATTCAACATACTGTATCATCTTGAGGTGTTTGCATCTCATTGAAAAGTGCTCATGGCTTCTGTTCTCAATGGCTCAGTGCTTTCTCCCAGAAAATGGTGGCAAAAAACAAAACACAATATCAAATATCTTTTCTTCTAGCCTAAAGGGCAAGCTATTCTTGTGCTCAGTTTCAATAGGAGGAGTAAGAAAGCTGTACTAATTTTCAGCGCTTGCCTAAGAATAAATGTACAATGTGTGCGTTTGTCATCAAGCAAAGCCATTAGAAACGGTCACTTAATATTATATAAGGTCACATTTTTCCTTCGTCATACACTTCCTCTCTGTCAGGTAGAATCCAAATCGTACAGTGTCCTGCTCATTGTTGTAGATGTTGATGGTCCTGCTATTATCACCACTCGCCAGTGGTGTCACGGTCCTGCAGCTCAGTATGGGTGAATACGTTTTTTGCACAATGCAAGCTGTGCTGATCTTCGAAGAGAACTCTTGACCACGCATCAATATACAGCACTCGACACCTTTGCAGGCACCTCATGTAATTGTTCAGGAGCCTGGTATGGCCACCCAGCTATGTAACCAGTTCAGCCGAGAGGTGAGCGAAGATGAATCTCATCAGGGCTTCCGTGCACATGAGAGCCCATGGTGCGAGTGGTGCACCACGTCTGCTTAAGATGCACACCTTGACTTGCACATTAATCCTATGCACTGAAACCTTCGAACAAAACTACTTCAAAATACACTGCAAGGAAGGGCACAAGTAAATTATGACTACCTTGAGTTTTTAGTATATGCATGCCTTTGCATTTTGCATCGATCAAGATTAGGCTGCCGTGGCATTGTGGTCAATAAGAGAAATTCAAAGCCACTTAACAACACTGCGTGTCACCCACACCTATCTCTGCTGTTATGTGAAAACTGTAGACATGATTAATCTGCACTGTCTTTCCTTGCTCAATGAACTAAATATAAATGCAATCATATATCGCTAGCCTTATAAGCTTACTGCAGGTAAACACGTTATCCCTTCATGCCTGCCACAACACACTAAGCATGTCCTCACCAGTTGACAATTTCCATGCGGGCCGTACAAAAGAATGAAGACATATTCCACACAAATGGGTCACTAATGGATCCCACACAGACTTCTTGTGCGCTGGAACCTTCATCGACAGGAACAGCATACCTGTAAAAAAAAAAGGTACAAGACTCGTATGTTTTTGTGCCCGTGCAGAAATAATGTTTTTCTCACGCCTATGGTCATTTCCATGTGACAACAAAACTTGCTGCAGTTTTGTACACCTTTTTCTTATTTACAATTTACCTAACACACTCGAACCCGGATATATAGAATTCAAAGAGGATTGGAAAATACTTCAATATAGCGAAAATTTTATATACAGGTATAGGCTAAAACTGCACTTGCGATCATAACAAATTTTGGCTTACCGTTTGGAACAGCCGCGAATCACATACTATTACCGCGACAGCGCTTTATTTCACGTAAAAAAACAAATCGCTAATTTTGGGGCTGCTTTTTCCTCTGGGAAACGAAGTTGAAAACACTGGTCTCGATCTTCTCGATACTGTCCAGGTGCGAGAGCCCAGTGCCTTCGATTTCACTGCAACAGCGCCGAATCAGGCTGAATGCTGATGCCAGTTCAATGGCTGTGCACGGACGCGTTTCTTTGACAACACAGTTGCCCTCGTCGTCGCTGGAATCACCGTCTTGAACACCAGCTATTCCGGCCACAATGTCCTCATCAGCGAGGTTGGCTACTGCTTGAACTTCGCTGTCGGCGTTAATGAAGTCGTCAACAGTCACCTCGGACGGGGCAGCGCCGGGAATATGCCGCTGAATAAGTTGCTTCCTATAGCCTACCTTGAATGCCTTTATGATACCCTGGTCGAGGGGCTGCAGTCTCGCTGTGGTGTTTGGCGGGAGAAACTTCAGTTCGATGTGCTGCAGCTTGCAGGTCGTTTGATGGGCCGAACAGTTGTCTACCAGAAGGCAAACTCGGCGGCCCGACTTGCCCAACAAAGCGTCCCAAGCCTGCAGCCATTCAACAAAAAGTTGACGTGTCATCCAGGCCTTCCTATTACAGCCCTAGCGGACGGGAAGCTGTTTCCACTTCTTGAACCAGCGTGGCGACTTGCTCTTCCCGATCATGAATGGCCGTAGCTTGCACGAGCTGTCCATGTTGACGGCAAGCAGCACGGACACACGCACTTTGCTTATTTTCTCGCTGTGACATGAGGTCCCACGAAGAGCGAGCGTCTTATTCGGCAACATTTGCCAAAAAGGACCAGTTTCGTATGCATGGAAGATTTCTGCTGGCGAAAACTTCGCAGTGATCTTCGGCCACTCCTCAGAAAGCCACTGCTGCATCTCCTGGCCGCTGACAGCCCCACTTTCGCCTGAAATGGCCTTTCCTACAATGCTGTGGTTGTTTTTAAACCATGGCAGCCACCCAGTGCCACCGCAAAAGTTCTCTTCGCCAAGAGCCGTAGGAAACCATTTGTCCTTCTCTATTAACATCGGGCCATCCACGGGAATATTTTTCGCTCGGATTCCAAGAAACCACGTATAGAGTGCCTTTCCACTTAATGATCCCGTGCGCATCCACAGATCCCTTTGTGGCCAACCACTAAACGGCGAAGTTGATTTCTCTTAGCCTCTAGAAGGGGGGGAGGGGGAGGTAAATATGCATATTGCATGCTAGCCCTCTACAGGCACTGCAACACATATCCTGCAAGGTTGTTCCACTATGCATTGACGCTGCATGGGACTAGTGCACTGCACGGGCTCGGGCCGGCCCGAAAGCCCGGGCCTGGGCCGGGACATGGTCTGTTTTGCCGGGCCTGGGCCGGGCCCGGGCCTGAAGTTGCGGGCCCGGGCCGGGCTCGGACTTAAAGCTGCGGACCCGAATCGGGATTGGGTCCGAAAAGAAATGACTGGTGTTCGGCTATTCATTCACTATTTCAGAGTGAAGTACACAACTGCGGCATTTCAGCAGCGACGCGGATGAGCTATGGGTTATAGTACGCGCTGAGAAAAAAACTGAGCTTTATTCATTGACTTGTTTATTTCCTTATTTCGACGTCGCGGTGGCTTAGTGGTCAAGGCGCTTGATTACTGAGCTGAGGAACCCGGGTTTGCTCCTAGCCTCGGCGGCCGCATTTCTATTTAGGCGGCAAATGATAGCCATGTACTTTGCAGTATCATTGCTCGTCGAAGAAACCCAGGTGATCGAAATGATCCGGAGCTCTCCGCTTCAGCGTCTCTCACAGCCTGACTCCCCTTGGGCCCTTAAGCCCCAAAAACATAGCTTTTATTTTATAGCTATATTTTTCTCATGTGAGAAAATTCACAAACTAAAGCGCATTTGGTTTTCTTTTTGATCAGCTGACCGGAACGTCTCGTAAATGAAATAGCCACAAAAGCTCGCGAGAGTTTGTAAATCTCATCTCATAACCACATCTATCCCTCCTCGCTTCTTCAGCCTGGTTGTCATGACAAGTGTTTTGCCCTGTAAATCATCACGTGGTTCGCGGTTATCTTCTGCTCCACCAGTAAGAGTAAAATTCAATAGGTCTTAATTGGCCATCGATCATTCGTCATCCCAAAACATACTATACACTATTAGAAATGCATTCGAGAACATATTAGTTTAGGACACGGTGTAAGACATAGCTTAGGTGAGCGAACGCCGCCGCCTGCCGTCGCACGATACTATTGTGCTTCCTTCTCGCTCGACAGATGGCGCTTCCAACTTGCGCCCGTTAAGCGCCCGTAGCGGCGCCGTTCGTGCCTTTAGCACAGCTTCTCCGCATGCAGCTCGAGGAAAACTTGCGGCCCCCAGCTGGTTTTTTAGGCGTTTGTTATACTGTGAATCACCGTTAACTGTTTGAAAAAATTGTCCACAGATCAGGCCAAGCGTAAAGCCCCTTTATCGACGCTCGCGCAAGACGACAGACAACGCTACGGAGAAGCTTTGGTGGAGCGGGAACCAAGCATGCCAGTATTACAATGGTTTCAACTTTTCTCGGTTAACAGTCGCATTTGAAAATCCAGCGGCCACGGTGCAGCGATGGGGAAATGAATGTTTGTGTGTGAAAGCGACTGAACGCATGCCTTAGTGGGGTTATGCGAGAACTGCATGGAATTTCTGTGAGGATGATGAGTGGGTGTTTTCCGCAGCCCAGAAAAAAGTTATAACCCAGGTAGAACGTTATGTGTTTATTTCATACATGTAGCAAAAAGTAGTCACTGCAAACTGGATTACACACAAAATACTTAAATTCTACTGTTGTGCATACAACCGAAATAACAAACAGTTCACTCAGCTCGGCTCCTCGTGGTCAAACAAGTTTGGACATTTTACGCAAGTCCTGGCTTTTTTCAACGTGCTTGCGTTTCATTTGACGGCAGTACTGACGCATACGAAGGCTTATATAATAATGGAGTAGCTTGGCAAGCATGTCCTCTCTGTGGATAGTACAAGGGAAAGTGAACTTCTCTAGTACAGCGTCAACTGTTTTATCGTAGGCATCTCTCAGATTTGCGTTTTTGGAGAAATGCTCTTCAGCTTCCATAAAAAGCTGATAGAGGTGCATGTTAGGGTGCGTGAGCCTGCCCCTTGTTTTGCAATTCACTAGCTCAGCTTCTCACCTAACTCAACAAGACCGGCATATGTCATTGTTCGTGAGTTCACCGTGATCTCCTTTCTAACTTGAATCTCGTCAAGAATAAGGATCCCTCTTCGTTGAAATGCTGTTTTCGAGGCAACTTTCATTTTAACGGCCTTAAAAAACGCTTCGTCAAAGCCACACTTCAGCCCGACTAAGCTGATGTACTTCCTGATTGTCGAAACGCATGGAAGAGGTAATATTGCATTGCTGCGCAGGAAAGAGTATGCCGCAGGGCTTCGGATGTTTAGCAAAACGCACAGCAGCAGCCAGTCGTCAGTGTATCGCCTGTTCTTTGTTGTGCGTTTAGCTGCAGCAATGCACTCCTTTACAAGAAGCAACTGCGCTGCAGGTAAATCCATACTTTCTAGCTTCTCTGCGAGCCCTTCCTCTTTCACTTTTGCGAATTCTTCCTGACAGTTTTTCAACTGTTTCATCAGCAATTTGTTTCGTGCTAAAAGTCGTGCTCGAGACCGCAGTACAGTGGCTTTTGCATGGCGCAACGCGTTGATTCTTTCAAGTTGGGCAGACGGTACACCTTTCCTCAAAGCAGAAAGCCTGATCCGTTGAAGCGGTACCTTTTTCTTTGCCCTTGCCGTTTGGCGGTCAGCATGCAATTGCAGAGTGTTGTGGAGGCCACTGCATGGCCGACATATTCCGCCTGCAGGCGATAATAACGGGCATTTGTTATGTCTCCACTTTTGTTGGTTGTCCACATAAGCACATTCGGGCAGCACAGACGGAAAGCTTTTTAAACTTGGTCCGCCGCAGCAAACGTTCACATTGTCAAAAGTTCTTACCATTTTCTGAAGTTCAGATGTTGAGACAGACGGGCTGATTCCAATTGCTGTGCAGTCAACTGGCCTGTCGAAAATGTAGGCTTGGACCGCCATGTCAGAGTTTACGAGCAAGGACTTCTTATTAAATATACAGCAGCTTCCGTCACTGTACACTACGCGAGAATCACTGACCAGAATGTCTTTGATACCCTCTTCGTCGATCCGATGTACTGCCCACGATGACCTCGGTAGGCACATGTTTGCTACCAAGTCAAATAAGTCCTCGAATGAAGGCTGGTTGAGAGCTTCCATGTCATCGCTGTTTTCGTCTTTGTGGCTCGTGGCTGCGGTCTTCGACACTTCCGCACCATGTGATGAACCCTCAGGTATGCTGATGTAATTCGGAGGACGCGCAGAAGTTGCCACAGGTTTTTCTATCCGCTTCACTCTTTTTCGGGGACTCTTGATCTTCTTGGAAAGGTAACTCGGTGCCCCTTCGAAAATTGAAGGCACAGCGTCCTTTGTTAGGCCGGCTCTTCTATTCCCTGACATCAGAACGTGATCATCTATTTCGGAGGACCACGTTTTTAGAATAAAATGAGGAGCGAAATGCTTCTCACACACACGGTCCGTCCGTTGCAGCACGCGATCTTTGCGCGGGATTGCTCTTCTCCATGCCTCCAACCTCTCGTCGTCATTTGGTGGCTTGAAAAGTGATAACTTTTCTGCACAATACTTGTAGCCAGTCTTACAAAAAGGCACGAAGCACTTCCCCATGTCACCAGTGCATAAGTGTGGGGTGAAATCGAAGAGCAAGCTTCAAAACAGTGACACCACACCAATAAACACGACTGACACAAAAGCGATATCTGGACGGGAAAAGGCACGTAAAAGAAGCGCGCGCGCGCGCTTGGAAGCTCCCTAACGGGCCTCAGTTTGGTGCGCCCTCTTGAACTGCCGGCCAACTACTGCACTATCCTCTCCGCTCGGAGCGGTGCCTCTTCGTTGCTGTTCGCTCACCTAGCCTACTCTTACACCGTGGTTTAGGACGCTTATAGTCTTCAAAACACACACCGTGAAATACTCAAGCCTGTTAGCTTTTCGTTTCTGCCTAAAGGCATCCATTTCGGCTATGAGTTCAACCTCTAAGATCGCGTTCACTGAACAAATGTCATCCCACTGCTTGCTAGGCAGCTTTGATGTTTATACTTCTGGGTGGCAAAATATAACAATAAATCATGGGGGAATGCAAAGTAGTCTATTACGCGCGTACGCAGCCCTTTTTATTTGGCTCTCGGAACTTCCGAGTTTATCTTTGCACACCTACATGAGATCACTGTCCAAAAGACGGGCCTGGCGAGCACTACTTTTAATCCCTTCCTTCTGGATTAAAAAGAACCAACTTTCTGCAAGCCAAACTGTGGTTTCAGAACCTTTGTCGTCCAGTTTCTTATCGGTGTAGTAGCGGTTTACTAGCTCAGAATGAGCAGTATTCCTCAAGCGTTACTCTGACACGGGCCGGGCCCGGGCTGGGCTTCACTCCGGGATTCCGGGGCCGGGCCGAGCTCGCTAGAACGATAATTTAGCGGGCCTGGCCCGGGCCCGGGCTTGAAGCCGCGGGCCTGAACCGGGCTCGGGCTTCAGGTGCCCGGGCCGGGCTTGGGCCTCAGATGAGGCCGTGCAGTGCTCTACATGGGAGAGCAAGTACTACACTCCATTGTGGTGTACGGGCTGCACATATGATACACACAGACTAACGACAATACAACGCGCAGGACGCACGCAGCAAACATAGAACAAACACTCCTCCAAAGCTCCTGTTCACTCAACTCCACAAATTTCAGGGTGTGGGCTAAAAAGGTACCATAAAATTAAATGCGTCTTATATTCCTTTGCCGTTTTGAGCCTTTGCAACTTCAGCAATGAGATCAAGGACGCGAATCGCGTTATTAATTTGCCATGCAGCTTTGTAAATGGTGTGCCTGAAGCCATAGATAAAATGAAAATTGAAAAAAAAAAATAAATATAGAAGAGGCTATGCTGGAGTGCGGCAAACTTGTAGAAGTGAACGTTTTTCAATGCGAACAGTTCAAAGTTTAATTGTTTGAAACTGCTCAAGGAAAGTCAGCGACACTGCATTTTTCTCCTAGTCCATCAACCCCATATTCCTTGCAAAGAATGCAGTATGTAACCATGTAGTCAAAAAATTGGTAACTTCAACATATTTCAGAACAGCTCAGAGAAATGCACATGCAACATCAGTCTTCTCTTTGTAGGCTTTCTAAGACCTGGATTCATTTCTTCTAGGACGGTGGCAAGCAGTAGGTCAACTGCACACAAATTTATTTGCCTCTGGTGCAAACTAAGGAATGCAAACATCATAGGACAACTCTCTAGTCTGTTTTATTCTCGCTGCATTTGATGAAAGCAAAATGTGAAATGTTGTATTTTTTATACCATATTTTCCTTTACCTTCCTTTAACAGCAAGGCAACTCCACGCGCTGACAATTTCGCCTTCAGCAGCAAAACAGGGAGTACCCTGCTGAAAAAATGCTATGACATTCTGATTATTGCATCATAAAGCTATGATTAATCATACATCACTAAGCTATGCCATTTTATATCGTTAATCTATGATATTGTAACGTGCTTCCATAGAACCTCGACGGAAGAAGCAGAAGATGAAGGACCAGCAGAGAGAAAGGAAGAAAAAGAGCTGAAGGACGCTGGTAAGCTTCCTGCTTCCATCCTGCTCCGACCGATCCCCTCTGTGAATATTCCCCCGTGCGTGCTAAGCACGTAACAGTTTGGTGAGAGGTGCCGGGTATCGACCACGGAGCATTCCATCTACCGAAGGAGCCGTAGACTCGCAGGCTTCCCACCACTGCCATCGGACATGCCTGGAGACGACAATGCCGAGCAACCCGGGACATCCACAGCGAACAACTGGCCACATTACCGAGAGCCCCGCACATTTTTTGGAAAACCTGAAGAGGACGTTGACGAGTGGCTGAAACACTACGAGCGGGTGAGCAAATACAATCGCTGGAACGCTGCTACCAAACTGGCTAACGTGGTGTTTTTCCTTGCCGCCACTGCGCTTGACTGGTTCGACAATCATGAGGATACACTGAGTTCATGGGCAACCTTTACGACCGAAATCAAGAAAAATTTTGGGGATGAATCGGCAACAAAGAAGCGTGCGGAACAGACATTGCTTCACCGCGCGCAAGTACCCGGAGAAACTTGCACGGCATACATCGAAGCCATCTTAAAGTTATGCAAGCTAGTTAACTCCAGTATGCTTGAAGAAGACAAAGTCGGCCACCTTCTAAAAGGAATTGCGGAAGATGTTTACAATTTCCTGATTAGTAAAGAGAGCCTGAGCACCACCGCTGACGTTATAAAACATTGCAGAACATTTGAAGCTCTTAAGCTGCGTCGAATTACCCCTAAATTCGGAAGATTGGCCAATGTCACCTCTATAGCCAGTGTTGAAGCCTGTCCTCCAAATTCTATGGCTGATATGATTCGAGAGATTGTGCGCGAGGAATTGTCCAGATCCCGGGACACCTTCTGCCGCACAGAATATCTGCGGCACAGTTCTGCACCGGAGGAAGATGTTGCCGCCCTGTCGACTCCGTGGGCTCAACCTAACGGCACTTTGCCCATGGACGATCGGAACATTGCCCAACGTTATGGCCACCAGCCGGCGGAAAGGAGGCCCACCTACCCAGAAGACGTTGTTCGTCAGCAGCGAGATCCTGGCTCCAGCCAACGTCGCGACTTTGTTCGCCAGGACTTTTATGGCGGTCGCTGGCGCTCTCAACCTTTGTGCTACCGGTGTGGCATTGCAGGGCATATCGCTAGATATTGCCGCCGTCGTTTCCCGACTTCTCAAGACTGCCAACCCCCAGCGCCTACTTACGGACAAGTGCACACCGCGCAGCAGCGACCCTCAGCGTCCGCTTGGGACCCATACCGTCCGAGCACTTTGCGGAGTTCATCACCTGCATCAGACCGCAGTGTGACGCCGCCACCTCAGCGCCAACGGCGGTCACCTTCTCCTCGACGTCGTGCATCCCCTCCGCCTCCGGGAAACTAGGAGGCGCGGCCAATGGAGGTGAGGCCGCCGGCGAGTCGATGACGTCCAATATACCTCTGCCCGTGTTTATGTTGAAGAACAAACTGGAAGTGTTTATTGATGGTGTGAAAACAATGGCTCTTGTGGACACTGGTGCTACCGTATCCGTTATGAGTTTGAGGTTTAAGAACCGTTTAGGTAGGAAAGTTATGTTTAGTGGTGACCGTGCAGCGTTATTTCGTGGTGTCGGTGGTGAACCTTTGGTTCCACTTGGTGTGTGTGCTTCAGATGTTGTTATTGGTGGTCTAACGTTTAGAACAGAATTCGCAGTGCTACCACGGTCAACGCATGATGTGATTCTTGGAATTGATTTTCTGCAAGAGTGTGGTGCAACTTTAGACTGTCGTACGGGAGAAATTGCTTTGAATTCTTCACTACTTTCAGCTCTTGTGGATAACTCGACACCGGATTTTGGAGCATTTGCGGTGGAAGAAGACACTATTGTACCAGCTTTCTCCGCAGCATTCGTGCGGGTTTCCTCTATTCACAATCAGTGCGAATCTTTTGAAGCTGTGGTAGAGCCTACGACACTCGCCTGCTCTAAGAAGAGTATCGTCGTGCCTCGTTGCGTCGTTCCCTTGGTGAGAGGCCGTGCTGAGCTGTGGACAGTGAACCACTCTGAAGAGCCAGCTGTGTTGCCCCGGGGCCTCAAACTCGCCCGTTTCGAGGAAGGTGTGTCAGGTTCCGTCGCGACGTTAACCAACTCTGTCAGTGAGCAGCACGTGAAAAGAGATATGGAGACCCAAGTTAAGGCTATGATTAATCAGGCTCTTCCCACAACCGAGCGTCGCACTCTAGTGGAACTCCTTCTGAAGCACGTGTTCGTGTTCGACTTTGCCAAAGACGATTCTACACCACCGCCTACCAGTCGTATTCATCACACGATCAACACCGGCTCCGCACCTCCTATACGCCAGAAGCCCTATCGAGTCTCAGCCACTGAACGTAAGTTAATAGATGACCAAGTTCAAGAGATGCTAAAGCGAGGCATAATTCGAGAGTCTTCAAGTCCTTGGGCAGCTCCAGTTATCCTTGTTAAGAAAAAAGATGGCACATGGAGGTTCTGTGTTGACTACCGTCGCTTAAATACGGCCACGAAGAAGGACGTCTACCCGCTTCCACGTATAGATGACGCAATTGATTGTCTGCACTCCACTTCATACTTTTCTTCTATTGATTTGAGATCCGGCTACTGGCAAATCCCCATGCACGCTGCAGATAGGGAAAAAACGGCATTCATAACACCAGACGGACTTTACGAGTTTAACGTTATGCCTTTCGGATTATGTAACGCACCTGCAACATTCGAGCGGTTCATGGATACAATCCTGCGTGGCCTTAAGTGGCAAATTTGTTTATGTTATTTGGACGACGTTGTAATTTTTGGCAAAACGTTTAGTGAGCACAACAGCCGCCTGGATATTGTGCTTGATTGCATGGAACGAGCTGGCCTTATCCTCAATTCCAAGAAATGTCATTTTGGGAACCGTGAAACAATTGTTCTTGGTCATTTAGTTGATAAAGAAGGTGTTCGACCAGATACAAAGAAAATTGAAGCTGTCAAAAGTTTTACGGTGCCTCAATCAGTGAAAGAGCTGCAGAGTTTTTTAGGGCTCTGCTCGTACTTTCGACGCTTTATAGCTAGGTTTGCGGACATCGCTTACCCACTGACGTGTTTGCTGCATAAAGATGCACCGTTCAATTGGACCAGCGAATGTGACGCAGCTTTCCGACATCTGAAATTTCTTTTGACCTCGGGCCCCATCCTACGCCACTTCTGCCCATCTGCACCAATTGAAGTGCACACTGATGCAAGTGGTATCGGTATCGGCGCTGTACTTATACAACGCCATGGTCACGATCAGCACGTGGTAGCATATGCCAGCCGGTCATTGAGTAAGAGCGAAAGAAATTACACGGTTACTGAGCAAGAATGTCTCGCCGTTGTTTTCGCTGTACAGCGCTTCCGCTCCTATCTGTACGGGAATGCTTTCACCGTCGTGACCGACCACCACTCGCTTTGCTGGCTAGTGAGTCTTCGTGACCCCTGTGGCCGGCTTGCTCGATGGGCTTTGCGCCTACAAGAATTTAATTTCACTGTGGTGCATAAAAGCGGCCGTAAACACTCAGATGCCGATTGTCTTTCCCGTTTGCCGCTTCAAACGACTGATGACGACGCAGACAACTTTGATGAATACTTGGCGTCACTTTCACAAGCCTTCCCCGATCTTCAAGTTTTCCGAACTGAGCAACGCAAAGACCAAACATTAACCTCTTTGTTTGATGCCGCTCAAGATTCTGTAAAGAATACTTTTTGCATTCGCGACGGTTTGCTTTATAAGAAGAATTTCGCTTCTGGAGGAGCACGCATGCTTCTTGTCGTACCCGAAAACCTACGCATCACAGTTCTTGAAATGATGCACGACGACGCCACGTCTGGGCACTTGGGAGTGACACGCACACTCCACCGCACACAGCAACGATTTTACTGGCCTAACATGCGTTCAACCATCCAGCACTATGTAGCCAGCTGTGTGCAATGCCAGCGCTTTAAGCTGCCGACTTCAAGTCCACCTGGCAAACTGCGGCCAATCACACCTCCAACAGCCCCGTTTGAGCAAGTTGGCATTGACCTCCTTGGACCTTTCCCACGGTCCTCGAAAGGAAATCGATGGATTCTTGTGTGCGTAGACCACTTAACCCGTTATTGTGAGACAGCCGCGATACCAGCTGCTACTGCGTCTGAAGTATCTAACTTCTTACTTCGTTTCGTCATTCTTCGGCACGGCCCTCCTGCAGTTCTCATTAGCGACCGTGGACGCCAATTTACAGCGGACGTTGTTGAAGAACTTCTCCGCCTCAGCAGCTGCAGTTTTCGCCACTCCACGCCATATCATCCCCAAACGAACGGTGTGGTAGAACGCACTAATCGGACGCTCACCACCATGCTTGCTATGTACGTCGCTGCAGATCATAAAGACTGGGATGGCGTCCTCCCGTTCGTTACTCATGCATACAACACAGCGCAACATGAGACAACTGGCTACAGCCCCTTTTACCTGCTCTATGCTCGCTCGCCTCGCTGTAGCCTTGACACCATTCTACCATTTTTCATCCACGACGAACCTTCTCTTGCGACCACACTCTGCAGAGCTGAAGAAGCTCGCCAGCTTGCCCGCGTTCGAATTTTATCTTCGCAAGAGCGTTCCAAGAACCGCTACGACGTCCAACACCAAGAAGTTTCTTATGTTCCTGGTGACATTGTGTGGTTGTGGACCCCTCTACGCAAGCGTGGTCTGTGTCAGAAACTGCTATCCCACTACACTGGACCGTTTGTTGTGTTGGAGTGCATTAGTGACGTTAATTACGTTATATCACGACTAACTGCTAGTGGTCGACGGTCACGCCAGTCTCAGGTGGTGCATGTAGCCCGCCTCAAGCGATTCCATCCCAGACGGTCTATTTAACTCGCCCGACGGGCTTCGTCTGCGAGGAGGGAAATGTAACGTGCTTCCATAGAACCTCGACGGAAGAAGCAGAAGATGAAGGACCAGCAGAGAGAAAGGAAGAAAAAGAGCTGAAGGACGCTGGTAAGCTTCCTGCTTCCATCCTGCTCCGACCGATCCCCTCTGTGAATATTCCCCCGTGCGTGCTAAGCACGTAACAATATCATACATCAAGATATGATGTACATCATTAAGCTATGATGTCATTAGATGGCCTATGACATCATAAAGCATGCTGTCACTAAACTGAAATAGATCATGCATCACCGCGCAACTATACATTAAAAATTGGAGGCTTATCAAGGTTAAGCCCAGTGGATGCGAAGCATGTCCTTAGCGTTTGGAGGCATCTTGACCGCATACACGCCCGGCGCAAAGACGCTGGCGCGGTTGCGGGCACAGAGACTGACGGGGCGCGCGCCACCTCATCCCTGGCGTGATGTCACATATCACGTGATGCAGCGATGGTGGCACCGCCGCCGCGTCGCGCGCGACGGCGTGAACCGAAGCGTGGAGGCCTCCGCCAGGCGACGTCCGACGGCGCGATATGAGGCCCCATCTGCAGCCGGTGTGACGTCATCACGTGACGTCACATCATGTGATCTCACTTCAAGATGGCCACCGCCGTGAGGCGACCGACGGCGCGATATGAGGCCCCATCTGCCGCCGGTGTGACGTCATCACGTGACGTCATGTCACGTGACCTACTTAAAGGTCACTTGAAGGTCAATGGTGGCCACCGTCGGGCGTCGCGCGAAGGCCCTTAACCTACGTTATTATGCTTCGCATAATGTACCATGACGTGCTGTATTATGTGCATGTCTACTAATATTGTGCATTGATGAACAAAATATCGCTAGATGCAAGATTGTGAAAAAAAAAATTATTTCAGTGCAGTCAGGCAAAGAAAGGGATGGAAAAGCATTGGAGCATGAGGGCACATGCGTGCTCCATCTTCCAGAAAAATAGCAGCTGTCTGACCAGTGAGGAAGCAACACAAATTTTTTTTTTTCAGTGAATCCGCGTCGGGCAAAATTTGGTCCGCGACTGTACATGCATAATGAGCTTCCAAATGAACATCATCATCATCATCAGCCTGACTGCACCCACTGCAGGGCAAAGGCCTCTCCCATGTCTCTCCAATTAACCCTGTCCTTTGCCAGCTGCGGCAACTGTATCCCCGCAAATTTCTTATTCTCATCTGCCTACCTAACTTTCTGCCGCCCCCTACTACGTTTGGCTTCTCTTGGAATCCACTCCGTTACCCTTAAGGACCAGCGGTTATCTTGCCTTCACATTACATGCCCTGCCCAAGCCCATTTCTTCCTCTTGATTTCAACTAAGATGTCATTAACCCGCGTTTGTTCCCTCACCCACTCCGCCCTCTTCCGATCTCTTAACATGACACCGATCATTTTCCTTTCCATAGCTCGCTGCGTTGTTCTTAACTTAAGCATAACCCTCTTTGTTAGCCTCCACATTTCTGCCCCATAGGTGAGTACCGGTAGGATGCAGCTGTTATATACTTTTCTCTTCAGGGATATTGGTAAGCTGCCATTCATCATCTGAGAGAACCAAGGTCCAAGGTTGTCCTGACTCTATTAGCGATTACCTTAGTAAATACCTTGTAGGCAACGGACAATAAGCTGATTGGTCTGTAATTCTTCAAGTCCTTGACGTCTCCTTTCTTATGAATTAAGATAATGTTAGCGTTCTTCCAAGCTTCTGGTACTCTCAAGGTCACAAGGCATTGCGTATACAGGGTGGCTAGTTTTTGTAGCACAATCTCTCCTCCGTCCTTCAACAAATCTGCTGTTACCTGATCCTCACCAGCTGCTTTCCCTCTTTGCATTGCTCCTAAGGCTTTCTTTACTTCCTCCTTCGTTGCTGGCGGGATGTCCCTTTGCTGTGCTCAACTGCCTCCCTCAGTAACTTGATTACATTCGCTACTGTAGAGATTTGTGTAGAACTCTTCGGCTAATTTCACTATCTTATCCATATTGCTGATGACATTGCCCTCTTTGTCTTTTAGCGCATACATCTGGTTTTTACCTATGCCCATTTTTCTCCTCACTGATTTTAGGCTTCCTCCGTTCCTTAGAGCATGCTCGATTTTCTGCGTGTTAAACTTTCTTGTCGGCTACCTTCCGCTTATTTATTAACTTCGATAGCTCTGCTAGTTCTATCCAAGAGTAGTGCGGCGAAGGTCTGTTTGGAAGAAAAATTTGCTGCAAATCTAGTGCAGTATTAAGACAGGAATCCCAAAGAATGTTAGAAAAACGGCTTTTAACTACAAAAAAAAAAAGTTATATCTGGCAGCTCATCCTCCATGCTGCTCGCATAACCGAGAAACTTGGGGCCCTGGGGATAGCCGTTCGTGCAACAAATGCAGCATCTCCAGATGCCGACCCTCATTACTCTACACTATGACTACTAAGGAAGACCAAATAACCACTGATCTTTTTCAGTGCAGACAGTGACTATGGAGCACAGCAGTCCGTTATAACTTTTCGATTGCCGCTTAGTCGGAGTGACTGCCTCATGCGTAAATCACCCCCCCCCCCCCCCCGAACTGCCGGAACATTACAGCCACAAGTTAAACAATTATTTCAAGTTACATTTTATTTTAAGAAAAAGAATTTCAGGTTCAGGCGAATTATATCAGTCGCCTAACGATTCGCTCCTAGCTGCTACAGCCGTGCCGAGACAAAGCGTTGAGAATGGGCTACGGCCCTCTCCATCGCTGCGGCCGCTGTTCAGCGGCTGGTTGCTCTGGTTGCGATGGCCGATCCTGGCGCTTTGGGCGGCACTCCTCCTCACTCCGGTGCACCGGGCCTCCGCCGGCTGCCAGGCCTCCTTCAGCCTGCTCCTCGCCACCAGAAGAGGCGAAGAGGACCTGCTGCATGTGCCTCCGGTAGTGCTCGGCGTTGCCAGGTGGTCGACACTACTGAATAAATTCCGGCAGATTTTACATTCCAACACTACGCTGCACTCATAAAGTAGCAGATTGCGGTGATCACCTTGAGCCATTGCTTCCACGATCTGCTGCACACCGCCTGAGACAGCCGACTGTAGCAGCGATCTGTCTTCCTGGGGTTCCACTGCCTCCTGCAAAAGCCCAGCCCTCCCGCTGAATTTTGACATGCCGGCTGCTGGCCCCCGTGTCGTTGGAGCCTATCTGCAGCCAGCTCCTCGCCACCAGAAGAGGTGAAGAGGACCTGCCACATGTGCCTCCGGCAGTGCTCGTGCGCGTTGCCAGGTGGTCGACGCTGCGGAATAAATTCCGGAAGACTTTGCATTCCAACACTATGCTGCACTCATGGAGTAGCAGATTGCGGTGATCTCGAGCCATTGCTTCCACGATTTGCTGCACGCCGCCTGAGACAGCCGACTGTAGCAGCGATCTGTCTTCCTGGGGTTCCACCGCCTCCTGCAAATGCCCAGCCCTCCCGCTGAATTTTGACATGCCCGCTGCTGGCCCCCGTGTCGGCGGCTATCTGCAGCCTGCTCCTCGCCACCAGAAGAGGTGAAAAGGACCTGCCACATGTGCCTCCGGCAGTGCTCGTCGCGCTTGTGCGTCGCCAGGTGGTCGACGCTGCGGAATAAATTCCGGAAGACTGCATTCCAACACTATGCTGCACTCATGGAGTAGCAGATTGCGGTGATCTCGAGCCATTGCTTTCACGATTTGCTGCACGCCGCCTGAGACAGCCGACTGTAGCAGCGATCTGTCTTCCTGGGGTTCGACCGCCTCCTGGAAAAGCCCAGCCCTCCCGCTGAATTTTGACATGCCCGCTGCTGGCCCCCGTGTCGGCGGCTATCTGCAGCCTGCTCCTCGCCACCAGAAGACGTGAAGAGGACCTGCCACATGTGCCTCCGGCAGTGCTCGTCGCGCTTGTGCGTCGCCAGGTGGTCGACGCTGCGGAATAAATTCCGGCAGACTTTACATTCCAACACTATGCTGCACTCATGGAGTAGCAGATTGCGGTGATCTCGAGCCATTGCTTCCACGATTTGCTGCACGCCGCCTGAGACAGCCGGCTGTAGCAGCGATCTGTCTTCCTGGGGTTCCACCGCCTCCTGCAAAAGCCCAGCCCTCCCGCTGAATTTTGACATGCCGGCTGCTGGCCCCCGTGTCGTTGGAGGCTATCTGCAGCCTGCTCCTCGCCACCAGAAGAGGTGAAGAGGACCTGCCGCATGTGCCTCCGGCAGTGCTCGTCGCGCTTGTGCGTCGCCAGGTGGTCGACGCTGCAGAATAAATTCCGGAAGACTGCATTCTAACACTATGCTGCACTCATGGAGTAGCAGATTGCGGTGATCTCGAGCCATTGCTTCCACGATTTGCTGCACGCCGCCTGAGACAGCCGACTGTAGCAGCGATCTGTCTTCCTGGGGTTCCACCGCCTCCTGCAAAAGCCCAGCCCTCCCGCTGAATTTTGACATGCCCGCTGCTGTCCCCCGTGTCGGTGGCTATCTGCAGCCTGCTCCTCGCCACCAGAAGAGGTGAAAAGGACCTGCCACATGTGCCTCTGGCAGTGCTCGTCGCGCTTGTGCGTCGCCAGGTGGTCGACGCTGCGGAATAAATTCCAGCAGACTTTACATTCCAACACTATGCTGCACTCATGGAGTAGCAGATTGCGGTGATCTCGAGCCATTGCTTCCACGATTTGATGCACGCCGCCTGAGACAGCTGACTGTAGCAGAGATCTGTCCTCCTGGGGTTCCACCGCTGCCTGCAAAAGCCCTCCCGCTGAATTTTGACATGCTGGCTGCTGGCCTCCTTCGTGTCGTTGGCGGCTATCTGCAGCCTGCTCCTCGCCACCAGAAGAGGTGAAGAGGACCTGCCGCATGTGCCTCCGGCAGTGCTCGCGCTTGTGCATCGCCAGGTGGTCGACGCTGCGGAATAAATTCCGGCAGACTTTACGTTCCAACACTATGCTTGCATGAACTGCTGCACGTCGCCTGAGACAGCCGGCTGTAGCAGATATCTTGGGGTTCCGCCGCTGCCTGTGGACGCCCAGCCCTCTTGCTGAATTTCTGCACGCATTTCGCACTGCGTGCTTGTACGCAGCATGGCTATTTTGGAGAGGGAGGAATAGAGAACCTTGGGGCATTGGTTACAGTTGTTCGTACAATAACCACTGTTATTTTTCAGTGCAGACAGTGACTATGGAGAAGAGCAGTCCGTTATAACTTTTTGATTGCCGCGGAGTGAATCAACCCCCCTCTCCCGAACTGCCAGAACATTACAGCCTCAAGTTAAACAACTATTTCAGGTTACATTTTATTTTAAGAAAAAGAATTTCAGGTTCAGGCGAATTATTGGAGTCGCCTAACGATTCGCTCCTAGCTCCGACAGCCGTGCTGAGGCACAGCGTTGGGAACGGGCTACGGGCCCCCTCCGTAGCTGCGGATGCTTTTCAGCGGCTGATTGCGATGGCCGATCCTGGCACGTTGGGCGGCTCTCCTCGTCACTCCGGTGCACCAGGCCTCCGCCGGTTGCCGGGCCTCCTTCGTGTCGTTCGCGGCTATCTGCAGCCTGCTCCTCGCGTTAGATGAGGCGAAGAGGACCTGCCGCATGTGCCTCCGGCAGTGCTCACGCTTGTGCGTCGCCAGGTGGTCGACGCTGCGGAATAAATTCCGGCAGACTTTACATTCCAACACTACGCTTGCATGATCTGCTGCACGCCTCCTGAGACAGAATGCACAGGTAACTGTGGTTCAGACCTCGCCGTGTGAGGCGAGGCCTTGGGGCCCGCTGACCTGGAGGTCCGCGCAGCCTGTTTCGTGGGTGGTGGCGTGGCGCTAGCTGCTGCCACCTGGGGCACGGGTGGCCCTTCTCCAGGCTCACTGTGTGTGGCCGGAGCAGTAGCCGGGCGCCGCTGTGGTGCCGTGCCCTGTTGCACCACATCGGCGAAAGTAGGGTGTTGAACCATTGAGAAACGCTTTCGCGCTTTTCTGAAAGTGTTCTCTTTAACTTTGAGGGTGATTACTTCCTTCTCTTGTTTCCAAATTGGACAAGCACGCGAGTAGGCAGGATGACTGCCCTCACAATTTCCACAAAGGTGTGGTTCAACTTTGCAGTTATCTGTGGGATGGTCGTGTGAGGCGCACTGTGCACATGTGACTTGGCCCCGGCAGCCCTGGGAGCCGCGGCCGTACCTTTGGCATTTGAAGCATCGTCTTGGGTTTGGGATGTGTGGTCGTAGTTTGATTTTTGAGTAGCCTACTTGCACAGAGTCAGGGAGAGTGCTTGAGGCGAAGGTCAGGACAAAATGTTTTGTTTCTATTTCTTTCTCATCTCGCCTCATTTTTATTTTGTACACATTTGTCACATGTTGGTCTTTGAGTCCATCTAGTAATTATTCTTCCATCATGTACTTCAGGTCATCATCAGAGAGGACGCCACGAACAGTGTTCGGTGATCGGTGGGGGCTTATTACTGTTTGAATGTCACCGAAGGCTGTGACTTCTGCTAGTTTCTCGCACTGATGGTTGTACAATACTTCAAGAAGTAGGTCTCCATTTGCAAGCTTCTTTATTTTATAACCTTGGCCTATGGTGTCGGTTAAAGTCCTTGAAACAATGAAAGGCGAGATATGTCGTGCTGCGGTTTTTTCTGAGTTTTCCCTGTGAATCACGTGGAACCTCGGGAAATTGGTCTTGTTCTTTGAAAAGAACATGGCAGTTACATCGGTGCGCCCCCATTTCGGAGGGCGTTCAGTTGATACGAAAGAGCTAGCCATAAAAGGATGCGTTTTTTGGCCACGGTGGCAGCCGCCCACCACGGAGGCCACCGAGGGGACGGGACAGGAACCTGTCCTGCCCACGCCAGCTGTACACCCTGACTATAACCAAATATGACGAAACCGAGGGTAGTTCGCCACACAAGGTTAACCCTAGCCACCAGGAGAAAAGGAAAAACCCAAGAAGGGAGGAGGAGACAGGAGAGTTGTAAGAATGAGATAGGAAAGTGAAAGATGGAGGGGAGGACAGGAAAAGGCGACTGCCGATTCCCTCCGGTCGGTTCAGGCCGGAGGTGCCGTCTACAGGAAGCTGGGGCCAAAGTGGTGTGTTGCCTCCGCCGAGGGGCCTTAAGGGTCCAAACGCTCGGCATCGGCTCAACCACCAGGATCCCCTTTTCCCCGGACACGGCGATGCCACGCACGGCTAAGCGCGGGTGCTCGGGTCCCCGTGGTGGCGCACTGCTCACCATCGTCCCGCTGTGGTGATGTCCCTGCGGATGCTCAGGAACCCGTGGTGTCGAAACTCGACTTTGCATTCCAACACTATGCTGCACTCATGGAGTAGCAGATTGCGGTGATCTCGAGCCATTGCTTTCACGATTTGCTGCACGCCGCCTGAGACAGCCGACTAGCAGCGATCTGTCTTCCTGGGGTTCCACCGCCTCCTGCAAAAGCCCAGCCCTCCCGCTGAATTTTGACATGCCCGCTGCTGGCCCCCGTCTCGGCGGCTATCTGCAGCCTGCTCCTCGCCACCAGAAGACGTGAAGAGGACCTGCCACATGTGCCTCCGGCAGTGCTCGTCGCCAGGTGGTCGACGCTGCGGAATAAATTCCGGCAGACTTTACATTCCAACACTATGCTGCACTCATGGAGTAGCAGATTGCGGTGATCTCGAGCCATTGCTTCCACGATTTGCTGCACGCCGCCTGAGACAGCCGGCTGTAGCAGCGATCTGTCTTCCTGGGGTTCCACCGCCTCCTGCAAAAGCCCAGCCCTCCCGCTGAATTTTGACATGCCGGCTGCTGGCCCCCGTGTCGTTGGAGGCTATCTGCAGCCTGCTCCTCGCCACCAGAAGAGATGAAGAGGACCTGCCGCATGTGCCTCCGGCAGTGCTCGTCGCGCTTGTGCGTCGCCAGGTGGTCGACGCTGCGGAATAAATTCCGGAAGACTGCATTCTAACACTGCTGGCCCCCGTGACGGCGGCTATCTGCAGCCTGCTAGTCACCACCACAAGAGGTGAAAAGGACCTTTCGCATGTGCCTCGGGCAGTGCTCGCGCTTGTGCACCGCCAGGTGGTCGACGCTGCAGAATAAATTCCGGCAGACTTTACATTCCAACACTATGTTGCACTGATGAATTAGCAGATTGCGGTGATCTCGAGCCATTGCTTGCATGATCTGCTGCACGCCGCCTGAGACAGCCGACTGTAGCAGAGATCTGTCCTCCTGGGGTTCCGCCGCTGCCGGCCAAAGGCCAGCCCTCTTGCTGAATTTCGGCACGCATTTCGCACTGCGTGCTTTTCTTCTACCTAAGGACATGCGTGCTATAACTGGGCAGAGCTGTTCCTCTTCACATGAACATAGCATTTGCAATTGCAGCACTTTATTATGTATTATCTAACTTAACTCAGCAAGCATGCAATGTACTTGTTCATGCTTCACAAACTGTCTGTGTCTACCAGATTTGCAATTGGGTGCAGCCAGGATATATTTCCCCAGACCATGTCCAAAGTCTCAAAAGAAACAACATTCCAACTCGTGGAGTAGCAGATTGCGGTGATCTCCTCGAGCCATTGCTTCCACGATCTGCTGCACGCCGCCTGAGACAGCCGACTGTAGCAGCGATCTGTCTTCCTGGGGTTCCACTGCCTCCTGCAAAAGCCCAGCCCTCCCGCTGAATTTTGACATGCCGGCTGCTGGCCCCCGTGTCGTTGGAGGCTATCTGCAGCCAGCTCCTCGCCACCAGAAGAGGTGAAGAGGACCTGCCGCATGTGCCTCCGGCAGTGCTCGTGCGCGTCGCCAGGTGGTCGACGCTGCGGAATAAATTCCGGAAGACTTTGCATTCCAACACTATGCTGCACTCATGGAGTAGCAGATTGCGGTGATCTCGAGCCATTGCTTCCACGATTTGCTGCACGCCGCCTGAGACAGCCGACTGTAGCAGCGATCTGTCTTCCTGGGGTTCCTCCGCCTCCTGCAAAAGCCCAGCCCTCCCGCTGAATTTTGACATGCCCGCTGCTGGCCCCCGTGTCGGCGGCTATCTGCAGCCTGCTCCTCGCCACCAGAAGAGGTGAAAAGGACCTGCCACATGTGCCTCCGGCAGTGCTCGTCGCGCTTGTGCGTCGCCAGGTGGTCGACGCTGCGGAATAAATTCCGGGAGAGTTTACATTCCAACGCTATGCTGCACTCATGGAGTAGCGGATTGCGGTGATCTCGAGCCATTGCTTCCACGATTTGCTGCACGCCGCCTCAGACAGCCGAGTGTAGCAGCGATCTGTCTTCCTGGGGTTCCACCGCCTCCTGCAAAAGCCCAGCCCTCCCGCTGAATTTTGACATGCCCGCTGCTGGCCCCCGTGTTGGCGGCTATCTGCAGCCTGCTCCTCGCCACCAGAAGAGGTGAAGAGGACCTGCCACATGTGCCTCCGGCAGTGCTCGTCGCGCTTGTGCGTCGCCAGGTGGTCGACGCTGCGGAATAAATTCCGGAAGACTTCGCATTCCAACACTATGCTGCACTCATGGAGTAGCAGATTGCGGTGATCTCCTCGAGCCATTGCTTCCACGATTTGATGCACGCCGCCTGAGACAGCCGGCTGTATCTGTCTTCCTGGGGTTCCACCGCCTCCTGCAAAAGCCCAGCCCTCCCGCTGAATTTTGACATGCCGGCTGCTGGCCCCCGTGTCGTTGGAGGCTATCTGCAGCCTGCTCCTCGCCACAAGAAGAGGTGAAGAGGACCTGCCGCATGTGCCTCCGGCAGTGCTCGTCGCGCTTGTGCGTCGCCAGGTGGTCGACGCTGCGGAATAAATTCCGGAAGACTTTGCATTCCAACACTATGCTGCACTCATGGAGTAGCAGATTACGGTGATCTCGAGCCATTGCTTCCACGATTTGCTGCACGCCGCCTGAGACAGCCGACTGTAGCAGCGATCTGTCTTCCTGGGGTTCCACCGCCTCCTGCAAAAGCCCAGCCGTCCCGCTGAATTTTGACATGCCCGCTGCTGGCCCCCGTGACGGCGGCTATCTGCAGCCTGCTAGTCGCCACCACAAGAGGTGAAAAGGACCTGTCGCATGTGCCTCGGGCAGTGCTCGCGCTTGTGCACCGCCAGGTGGTCGACGCTGCGGAATAAATTCCGGCAGACTTTACATTCCAACACTATGTTGCACTGATGAATTAGCAGATTGCGGTCATCTCGAGCCATTGCTTGCATGATCTGCTGCACGCCGCTTGAGACAGCCGGCTGTAGCAGAGATCTGTCCTCCTGGGGTTCCGCCGCTGCCGGCCAAAGGCCAGCCCTCTTGCTGAATTTCGGCACGCATTTCGCACTGCGTGCTTTTCTTCTACCCAAGGACATGCGTGCTATAACTGGGCAGAGCTGTTCCTCTTCACATCAACATAGCATTTGCAATTGCAGCACTTTATTATGTATTATCTAGCTTAACTCAGTGTGAGGATCTCTGAGAGATAGATTGCAGGTCTTATTTTAAATAAACACAAAAGTACAAACAATAAACGAGGCGGATTTTATCACAAAGGAAACCAATTTCAATATGAGCGAGAAAAAAGGAAAGGAACATGAGAACAACGCAACAACACACGGGAAAAACACACGGGGAAACAGAACAAGGTGCTTACGAAAAATGCAGAAAAAAAAAGTCAAAGAGGAAAGTCACACTACTTGTCTTATTCGAGCAACGAGCGGAGAGGACTGGCTGGGTGTCGGGTAGTCAAGGAGCTTCTTGGCGTTCCAACGTCGATGCAAGGCTACCGCAGCGTCAGCGTTCGTGGGCTCCCGGCACGGTTTCCAGGTCTGGTATCCCGGAAAAGTCACGTAGGCGCCCGAAGCGGCCTATGTAGAGCAGCTGACGGATGGACGGAGAAGAGTGGCGCCTGGGCCTGGTGGTTGAGGCTCTCGACGATGGATGTCCAGGTCTGGTGGCCCGGACGTCTGCGGCTAAGGCCCAAGCCCGGAACTCGGGGAGCCAGCAGAACTCGTCCACGTCCGTCGCCCACCGCGCTCTTCTCTTCTCTGCCACGTCATCCTCTTCGACCTGCCCCGCGTTCCCCTCCGCACGCGCTCCTCGTGCTTTGTCTTCTCCTCACGAACGCCGCTGGGTGGCGCTATCTTCTTACAGAAGGCCCCCTCTTCGGAAGTTTTTTCCAAGGGAAAGAACTCGACTTCAGGAGAGCGACACCAGACGCGTTCGATGATCGCAACACAGAACACCGCACCACAGCGCGCACACTACACACCACACCCAATACGATGGTCGTCAATGTTCGAAGCGTTCACAGACCTTCGCATACACAGCACAGAGAGCACATGGAAAGTCAACGTAAAACGTCCATAGAGGGCGAAGAAACACGGAAAGCATAAAAAGTAGATAGCCGACATTCAAAAACAAGCATGAACAAACAAAAACAATTCCAACAGGTGTGGGCTACATTCTTCCGTATTCCATTGTTCACATCAAACCACTTCACCGTCGCGAGAACTTTTCCGGCTAGTACTTCCGTTTTCCTTTGTGAAACCGTTTTTTCCAAACCGACCTCGGTTTCCACCATGATTTTACCTGTTCCCGTCCTATGATGTTATTCACTCTGTTCTCCCTTGCCTTCGACACAGTCTGCTGACACATATCACACGATCTGACATAACTCTTAATGTCAGCCTGTACACCGGGCCAGTAAAACTCACTGAGCACCCTAGCTATTGTTTGCCGTATTCCATGATGGCCGGATAATGCACTCTTATGTGCCAACTTAAGAACTTGCGTGCGTAAGCCCTTCGGTACCACCGCTTGCTCAACGACTTGGCCGGGACACACTTGGTACGACCGGAAAAGAACACCGTCATCTGTATCAAAGGAGTGGGCGGTCTGTCCCTTGCCATGAAATATTTGCCCCAACTTCCTGCGACACACCTCTAAGGTCGGGTCTTCTTCCTGTTTGAGGCGAAACTCCGGCCGTGACAAGTGGAGTGTGTTCAGAGTGGGGCTTTTACTACTCTCTGAAACCTTTGCTGTCACCATAAGGGAAGGAACATCGACCGCACCCGTCATGGCAAGGGAAACTGCCTGATCAGTGAGAACTGGCGGGTCAACCGAGAATGGAGGTTTAGCCCCGGGGACATTGCCTATTATAATGTCGTACAAGGGTGTAGACAAGCAGCGCGCGATGGCCTTACCCGAGAAGTATGGAGAACAAATCACCACCTCCGCTTCCGGAACTTCTACACGAGTCCCATTGGCCAAGAATAATGTGGCCTGTTTCCCTGTAAGCGCCGCTGCCGGTACAAGGGACTCACGCACAACAATGCCGGTGCTGCCCGTATCCCGTAAAACCGAACCAGGCTGGCCGAACACCTCGCCGTGCCCCACTGGCATAGAAACTTCCACCGGGTTGGAAGGACAGACCATCTCCCCCAACTGGCCCTCTACGCGCGTTACCTCTGCAGGGTTATCGGGATGTGAGTATCGAGGTGTCATGCAACAGGAGGACTCCTCACGGTCTCCTGGCCTCTTAGCTTTGCACGACTGGGCATCATGTCCTACCTCGCGGCACCAGGTGCAATACGATTGCTTCGGCTTCGTCCGACAATCCGACGCCTTGTGCCCAGTCTTGTCACAAAGAAAACACCGAAGGCGAGACTGTGGACCTGAAACCTCGTCCTTGGCTTTATTCACCGTATGCTCCCCCTGTTCTTTGGAGAACAACAAGTTATTTTGCCGCTGTGCTTCAAGAAAATGATCGGCAGCCTCCGCCAGCTTGGCAACTGTCTTGCCCTCCCGCTCACGTAAGAAAAGGGCTAAACGAGAATGACCGTTGTTCAGAAATTGTTCGCTCACAACCATCTCGCGAACCACCTCAAAAGTGCGGCCTTCACCCCGCATCTCGACCCAACGGTCAAAGAAGCTAAACAACCTGGCAGCATATTGCGAGGCCGTTTCTCCATCCTGGGGCTTGCTCTGGCGAAACTTCTCTCGGTAACCTTCCGCGGTGAACCTAAACCTCTGAAGCAAGGCAAGCTTCGCTTTGTCATAATCCACGGAATCCTCAGGCGAGAGCCGACCGAAGACCCTAAGTGCTTCGCCACCAAGGCACAAGCTCAACGCCGTTGCCCACTTTTCTTTTGGCCAACCCTGCCCCGTGGCCACATGCTCAAATCTCTTTAAGTAGGCATCGAGGTCATCCCGCGCTTCATTGAACTGTGGTATGAGGCTGTGCGGGTTAATGGAGCTGGTCGATGAGACGCTACGCTCTCCACGGTCACTCGGAGGATTTGCGCCACCCTCCATGAGCCTTATTTGTAGCTGCAAGTTCCGCGCCTCTAACTCCAAGCGTTCCTTCGCAGCCTCTCGCTCAGCCTCTACATTCCGTGCCTCTAATTCCAATTTCTGCTTCGCAGCTTCACGCTCAGCGGCTCTCTCTTCCCGTGCCTTACGAAGCTCGTCCTCCACCCACGCTCGTAACTCCGCGCCACACAAGCCCATGCGCTCGCCTAAAGCAACCAAATCTGAAGCGCTCATATTGTTCCTAAATTAACACAACAGGCAAATAAATAAAAACCGACCTCGTCCTGTCGTGGACGCCAAATTTGTGAGGATCTCTGAGAGATAGATTGCAGGTCTTATTTTAAATAAACACAAAAGTACAAACAATAAACGAGGCGGATTTTATCACAAAGGAAACCAATTTCAATATGAGCGAGAAAAAAGGAAAGGAACATGAGAACAACGCAACAACACACGGGAAAAACACACGGGGAAACAGAACAAGGTGCTTACGAAAAATGCAGAAAAAAAAAGTCAAAGAGGAAAGTCACACTACTTGTCTTATTCGAGCAACGAGCGGAGAGGACTGGCTGGGTGTCGGGTAGTCAAGGAGCTTCTTGGCGTTCCAACGTCGATGCAAGGCTACCGCAGCGTCAGCGTTCGTGGGCTCCCGGCACGGTTTCCAGGTCTGGTATCCCGGAAAAGTCACGTAGGCGCCCGAAGCGGCCTATGTAGAGCAGCTGACGGATGGACGGAGAAGAGTGGCGCCTGGGCCTGGTGGTTGAGGCTCTCGACGATGGATGTCCAGGTCTGGTGGCCCGGACGTCTGCGGCTAAGGCCCAAGCCCGGAACTCGGGGAGCCAGCAGAACTCGTCCACGTCCGTCGCCCACCGCGCTCTTCTCTTCTCTGCCACGTCATCCTCTTCGACCTGCCCCGCGTTCCCCTCCGCACGCGCTCCTCGTGCTTTGTCTTCTCCTCACGAACGCCGCTGGGTGGCGCTATCTTCTTACACTCAGCAAGCATGCAATGTACTTGTTCATGCTTCACAACCTGTCTGCGTCTACCAGATTTGCAATTGGGTGCAGCCAGGATATATTTCCCCAGACCATGTCCAAAGTCTCAAAAGAAACAACATTCCAACACTACGCTGCACTCGTGGAGTAGCAGATTGCGGTGATCTCCTCGAGCCATTGCTTCCACGATTTGCTGCACGCCGCCTGAGACAGCCGACTGTAGCAGCGATCTGTCTTCCTGGGGTTCCACCGCCTCCTGCAAAAGCCCAGCCCTCCCGCTGAATTTTGACATGCCCGCTGCTGGCCCCCGTGTCGGCGGCTATCTGCAGCCTGCTCCTCGCCACCAGAAGACGTGAAGAGGACCTGCCACATGTGCCTCCGGCAGTGCTCGTCGCGCTTGTGCGTCGCCAGGTGGTCGACGCTGCGGAATAAATTCCGGCAGACTTTACATTCCAACACTATGCTGCACTCATGGAGTAGCAGATTGCGGTGATCTCGAGCCATTGCTTCCACGATTTGCTGCACGCCGCCTGAGACAGCCGGCTGTAGCAGCGATCTGTCTTCCTGGGGTTCCACCGCCTCCTGCAAAAGCCCAGCCCTCCCGCTGAATTTTGACATGCCGGCTGCTGGCCCCCGTGTCGTTGGAGGCTATCTGCAGCCTGCTCCTCGCCACCAGAAGAGATGAAGAGGACCTGCCGCATGTGCCTCCGGCAGTGCTCGTCGCGATTGTGCGTCGCCAGGTGGTCGACGCTGCGGAATAAATTCCGGAAGACTGCATTCTAACACTATGCTGCACTCATGGAGTAGCAGATTGCGGTGATCTCGAGCCATTGCTTCCACGATTTGCTGCACGCCGCCTGAGACAGCCGACTGTAGCAGCGATCTGTCTTCCTGGGGTTCCACCGCCTCCTGCAAAAGCCCAGCCCTCCCGCTGAATTTTGACATGCCCGCTGCTGGCCCCCGTGTCGGTGGCTATCTGCAGCCTGCTCCTCGCCACCAGAAGAGGTGAAGAGGACCTGCCGCATGTGCCTCCGGCAGTGCTCGTCGCGCTTGTGCGTCGCCAGGTGGTCGACGCTGCGGAATAAATTCCGGCAGACTTTACATTCCAACACTATGCTGCACTCATGGAGTAGCAGATTACGGTGATCTCGAGCCATTGCTTCCACGATTTGCTGCACGCTGCCTGAGACAGCCGGCTGTAGCAGCGATCTGTCTTCCTGGGGTTCCACCGCCTCCTGCAAAAGCACAGCCCTCCCCCTGAATTTGGACATGCCCGCTGCTGGCCCCCGTGACGGCGGCTATCTGCAGCCTGCTAGTCACCACCACAAGAGGTGAAAAGGACCTTTCGCATGTGCCTCGGGCAGTGCTCGCGCTTGTGCACCGCCAGGTGGTCGACGCTGCAGAATAAATTCCGGCAGACTTTACATTCCAACACTATGTTGCACTGATGAATTAGCAGATTGCGGTGATCTCGAGCCATTGCTTGCATGATCTGCTGCACGCCGCCTGAGACAGCCGACTGTAGCAGAGATCTGTCCTCCTGGGGTTCCGCCGCTGCCGGCCAAAGGCCAGCCCTCTTGCTGAATTTCGGCACGCATTTCGCACTGCGTGCTTTTCTTCTACCTAAGGACATGCGTGCTATAACTGGGCAGAGCTGTTCCTCTTCACATGAACATAGCATTTGCAATTGCAGCACTTTATTATGTATTATCTAACTTAACTCAGCAAGCATGCAATGTACTTGTTCATGCTTCACAAACTGTCTGTGTCTACCAGATTTGCAATTGGGTGCAGCCAGGATATATTTCCCCAGACCATGTCCAAAGTCTCAAAAGAAACAACATTCCAACTCGTGGAGTAGCAGATTGCGGTGATCTCCTCGAGCCATTGCTTCCACGATCTGCTGCACGCCGCCTGAGACAGCCGACTGTAGCAGCGATCTGTCTTCCTGGGGTTCCACTGCCTCCTGCAAAAGCCCAGCCCTCCCGCTGAATTTTGACATGCCGGCTGCTGGCCCCCGTGTCGTTGGAGGCTATCTGCAGCCAGCTCCTCGCCACCAGAAGAGGTGAAGAGGACCTGCCGCATGTGCCTCCGGCAGTGCTCGTGCGCGTCGCCAGGTGGTCGACGCTGCGGAATAAATTCCGGAAGACTTTGCATTCCAACACTATGCTGCACTCATGGAGTAGCAGATTGCGGTGATCTCGAGCCATTGCTTCCACGATTTGCTGCACGCCGCCTGAGACAGCCGACTGTAGCAGCGATCTGTCTTCCTGGGGTTCCACCGCCTCCTGCAAAAGCCCAGCCCTCCCGCTGAATTTTGACAAGCCCGCTGCTGGCCCCCGTGTCGGCGGCTATCTGCAGCCTGCTCCTCGCCACCAGAAGAGGTGAAAAGGACCTGCCACATGTGCCTCCGGCAGTGCTCGTCGCGCTTGTGCGTCGCCAGGTGGTCGACGCTGCGGAATAAATTCCGGGAGAGTTTACATTCCAACGCTATGCTGCACTCATGGAGTAGCGGATTGCGGTGATCTCGAGCCATTGCTTCCACGATTTGCTGCACGCCGCCTCAGACAGCCGACTGTAGCAGCGATCTGTCTTCCTGGGGTTCCACCGCCTCCTGCAAAAGCCCAGCCCTCCCGCTGAATTTTGACATGCCCGCTGCTGGCCCCCGTGTTGGCGGCTATCTGCAGCCTGCTCCTCGCCACCAGAAGAGGTGAAGAGGACCTGCCACATGTGCCTCCGGCAGTGCTCGTCGCGCTTGTGCGTCGCCAGGTGGTCGACGCTGCGGAATAAATTCCGGAAGACTTCGCATTCCAACACTATGCTGCACTCATGGAGTAGCAGATTGCGGTGATCTCCTCGAGCCATTGCTTCCACGATCTGCTGCACGCCGCCTGAGACAGCCGACTGTAGCAGCGATCTGTCTTCCTGGGGTTCCACTGCCTCCTGCAAAAGCCCAGCCCTCCCGCTGAATTTTGACATGCCGGCTGCTGGCCCCCGTGTCGTTGGAGGCTATCTGCAGCCTGCTCCTCGCCACCAGAAGAGATGAAGAGGACCTGCCGCATGTGCCTCCGGCAGTGCTCGTCGCGCTTGTGCGTCGCCAGGTGGTCGACGCTGCGGAAGAAATTCCGGAAGACTTTGCATTCCAACACTATGCTGCACTCATGGAGTAGCAGATTGCGGTGATCTCGAGCCATTGCTTCCACGATTTGCTGCACGCCGCCTGAGACAGCCGGCTGTAGCAGCGATCTGTCTTCCTGGGGTTCCACCGCCTCCTGCAAAAGCCCAGCCGTCCCGCTGAATTTTGACATGCCCGCTGCTGGCCCCCGTGACGGCGGCTATCTGCAGCCTGCTAGTCGCCACCACAAGAGGTGAAAAGGACCTGTCGCATGTGCCTCGGGCAGTGCTCGCGCTTGTGCACCGCCAGGTGGTCGACGCTGCGGAATAAATTCCGGCAGACTTTACATTCCAACACTATGTTGCACTGATGAATTAGCAGATTGCGGTCATCTCGAGCCATTGCTTGCATGATCTGCTGCACGCCGCTTGAGACAGCCGGCTGTAGCAGAGATCTGTCCTCCTGGGGTTCCGCCGCTGCCGGCCAAAGGCCAGCCCTCTTGCTGAATTTCGGCACGCATTTCGCACTGCGTGCTTTTCTTCTACCCAAGGACATGCGTGCTATAACTGGGCAGAGCTGTTCCTCTTCACATCAACATAGCATTTGCAATTGCAGCACTTTATTATGTATTATCTAGCTTAACTCAGCAAGCATGCAATGTACTTGTTCATGCTTCACAACCTGTCTGCGTCTACCAGATTTGCAATTGGGTGCAGCCAGGATATATTTCCCCAGACCATGTCCAAAGTCTCAAAAGAAACAACATTCCAACACTACGCTGCACTCGTGGAGTAGCAGATTGCGGTGATCTCCTCGAGCCATTGCTTCCACGATTTGCTGCACGCCGCCTGAGACAGCCGACTGTAGCAGCGATCTGTCTTCCTGGGGTTCCACCGCCTCCTGCAAAAGCCTAGCCCTCCCGCTGAATTTTGACATGCCCGCTGCTGGCCCCCGTGTCGGCGGCTATCTGCAGCCTGCTCCTCGCCACCAGAAGACGTGAAGAGGACCTGCCACATGTGCCTCCGGCAGTGCTCGTCGCGCTTGTGCGTCGCCAGGTGGTCGACGCTGCGGAATAAATTCCGGCAGACTTTACATTCCAACACTATGCTGCACTCATGGAGTAGCAGATTGCGGTGATCTCGAGCCATTGCTTCCACGATTTGCTGCACGCCGCCTGAGACAGCCGGCTGTAGCAGCGATCTGTCTTCCTGGGGTTCCACCGCCTCCTGCAAAAGCCCAGCCCTCCCGCTGAATTTTGACATGCCGGCTGCTGGCCCCCGTGTCGTTGGAGGCTATCTGCAGCCAGCTCCTCGCCACCAGAAGAGGTGAAGAGGACCTGCCGCATGTGCCTCCGGCAGTGCTCGTGCGCGTCGCCAGGTGGTCGACGCTGCGGAATAAATTCCGGAAGACTTTGCATTCCAACACTATGCTGCACTCATGGAGTAGCAGATTGCGGTGATCTCGAGCCATTGCTTCCACGATTTGCTGCACGCCGCCTGAGACAGCCGACTGTAGCAGCGATCTGTCTTCCTGGGGTTCCACCGCCTCCTGCAAAAGCCCAGCCCTCCCGCTGAATTTTGACATGCCCGCTGCTGGCCCCCGTGTCGGCGGCTATCTGCAGCCTGCTCCTCGCCACCAGAAGTGGTGAAGAGGACCTGCCGCATGTGCCTCCGGCAATGCTCGTCGCGCTTGTGCGTCGCCAGGTGGTCGACGCTGCGGAATAAATTCCGGCAGACCTTACATTCCAACACTACGCTGCACTCATAAAGTAGCAGATTGCGGTGATCTCGAGCCATTGCTTCCACGATCTGCTGTACGCCGCCTGAGACAGCCGACTGTAGCAGCGATCTGTCTTCCTGGGGTTCCACTGCCTCCTGCAAAAGCCCAGCCCTCCCGCTGAATTTTGACATGCCGGCTGCTGGCCCCCGTGTCGTTGGAGGCTATCTGCAGCCTGCTCCTCGCCACCAGAAGAGATGAAGAGGACCTGCCGCATGTGCCTCCGGCAGTGCTCGTCGCGCTTGTGCGTCGCCAGGTGGTCGACGCTGCGGAATAAATTCCGGCAGACTTTACATTGCAACACTATGCTGCACTGATGGAGTAGCAGATTGAGGTGATCTCCTCGAGCCATTGCTTGCATGATCTGCTGCACGCCGCCTGAGACAGCCGGCTGTAGCAGAGATCTGTCCTCCTGGGGTTCCGCCGCTGCCGGCCAAAGGCCAGCCCTCTTGCTGAATTTCGGCACGCATTTCGCACTGCGTGCTTTTCTTCTACCTAAGGACATGCGTGCTATAACTGGGCAGAGCTGTTCCTCTTCACATTAACATAGCATTTGCAATTGCAGCACTTTATTATATATTATCTAACTTAACTCAGCAAGCATGCAATGTACTTGTTCATGCTTCGCAACCTGTCTGCGTCTACCAGATTTGCAATTGGGTGTAGCCGGACATATTTCCCCAGACCATGTCCAAAGTCTCAAAAGAAACAGCATTCCAACACTACGCTGCGCTCATGGAGTAGCAGATTGCGGTGATCTCCTCGAGCCTTCTCACGCATAGACTCGGAGGTCATTCTCCAGAATTGGAACAAAAAACCATTTTGCTTACTTCTCAACTAAAACAGAACACTGTCACTGAGAAATAGCGTTACTTTAATGAATGTTTGCCCAAATTTATATCAGTACCCCGAGAAATTCTGGCGTTTGGTCTCCCCAACCTCAAGGATCAATAATGAGTTTGAAATCAAAGGTGTTCTGGTCAGTGATGCACAAACGATATCTAATGTATTCAATGAACCCTTTAAGTCCGTATTTGCTGATGACAATAATATCTTTCCAAAATTTGAAGCTTCCGTGCCGCCTCTGGATGACCTTGTAATTAGTGAGCATGGCATTTTAAACATGTTACTTAACCTTGATATAAAGAAATCACCTGGACCAGAGAACATACCTAATGCCTTTTTTGAAAAGTTATGCCCAGTGGACATCTAAATATTTGTTTCTTTTATTTACAAGGTCCTTAAATGAAGGTCAAATTCCGAGAGACTGGGGAGTGCTAGAGTGAAACCGCTTCATAAAAGTGGAGACAAGCGATTGATCAAGAATTTCAGTTACATCAACTGCTTGTAAACTACTTGAACACATAATTCACAATCACATATCAAACTTTCTCGAAGCTAATAATTTTTTTACTAAGTATCAGCATGGATTCAGGAGGGGTTACTCACTTGTACACAGCTATTCGAAACTATACATGATTTTGCCTCGTCAATTAACAATGGAACGCAGATTGATGCCGTATTTATGGACTTCTCGAAAGCTTTTGATAAGGTTACTCACGAAAAGTTACTTTATAAATTGGACACAGTACTTCAAAACGAACAATTAGTAAAATTTATTTCAGCCTACCTTTCAAACAGAGAACAATTCGTTGTTTAAATGATCATTCTTCTGACAGGCTTAGAGTTTACTCAGGGCTCTGTTCTTGGTACTCTGTTGTTTTTAATATATATTAATGATATTGTTGCTAACATTCCTGTGAAAATAAGACTTTACGCTGATGATTGCGTTATTTATACAGAAGTAAGAAATGTTTCCGATCAGCTATTACTTAATAGTGCGTTGCAAACAATGTTCGCATGGTGTGAAGCATGGCAAATCTCCATTAATTTTGAAAAAAACTGTACTAATGAGAATCACCCACAAAAAAAAGTCTTACCTTTCAATTATTGTATTAACGGCATGACACTGACAGAAGTAACAGAATATAAATATCTAGGGCTCTGGGTCACTAACACTCTTAGTTGGAATAAACATATTCACCTCATAACGTGTAACGCTTTTCGTAAACTGTTTTTCTTGGGACGGGCATTGCGATTGTCTACCCCATCTGTAGAGGGCGGCATGATACATATATAAACAATTACCGACGTACATCAGTAACCTATCTTTTAATCCAAGCTGGGCTTCCCAACAATATCGGAGCGAAATCGTTGTGCACAACTTAAATTTATGTATCAGTTAATCAAGCGACACTACAGAACGGAACTCACCGATTTGCTTGTTTTTTCGTCCGGTTATGCGACGCGACAGCGACACCAGCTAACTTTAACTCCTTATCGCGTTCGAAATAACTGCTTTAAATACTCATTCCTTCCGCGATGTTTTCAACTGTGCGGAGACCACAGGTGGAGAGATTGTTGCCTGCAGTGACGGAATCGTCGGCGCAACAGTCGACGCCAAGTTGTTTCCAGACATCGATCGGAATCTGGTCTGGCACTTGCGAGGCAGCAGCCACTACGGATTTGAAAACCCCGCACTCCGTGAAACAGTTGGCGACGGTCGCAGAAGTGACGCGATCCCAGGCCATAGCGTGAAAGCGCATAGTGTCCAGAAGACTGATATGGAGATTCGCGTCCTTCCGTTCAATCTTCGCGAGGAGGCGGTGCACCAACAAAGCTTTGATAATGGTGCTTAACATTTCTTATAATTCCAGCATCCAGTGGTTGCAAGTGACTCGTTGCGTTCGGGGGCAGGAACACCTCCTTAACCCTCTGTAGCGTCATTTGTTTCGGTGGGTGTTACACTGGTCCAGCAGCAAAACAATTTTTCTGTTTTGGCAAGAAATTCTGTGGTCAAGGTACGTGACGAATGTCATGAACAGAGAAAACGTCATCCATGCCTTTTTGTTCGCCTTGTAGATGCAAGCCAAGACCGGCTGCCTTAAAGCATCGGGGCTTTTGATACTTGCCCATGACGGTCAGCGGCATTTGCTGATGTGTCGGCGTTGCAACAAAACAAAACTGTAACACACTGCTTTTTTGTGTGCCCTGCGAGGCATCACCTTTGAAGCACAAACATTTTTGGGCTGGAGATTGTAGAACAGCCCTGCTAGAACTAAATTGATTGTAATTTATCTTTATGCACCACATTATATATCTCTTTTAGTATAGCTTTCAAATGCAACAAAATTCATACAAATCGGACCAGTCGATCTCAAGATATCATGAGCAAGGATTGTCAGTGTAGTGAAAAAATCCATTTTGAGAAATCAAGAAAAGAAGTTTGAGAACCCAGTAACACTTTATTATGGCCAATAACAGCCATGAATCTGCAAGGGTTCATGCCTAGAATGCACCAGGCATGTAATCAGAGTCTCTTTCGGTAGTGCGCTTTCTTTGCGTAGCGCTGCGGAACCTTTCTGCTTGTAGATGCTTTGCATTCGATGTTGCAAGCCAGCGCGGATCCTTCTCAGCTGACCTTTCAGTAGCTGCAGTGCCATGATTTACACTCAGCTGCTGCAAAATAGCTATGGTGGCATACTCTTTGCCACATCATCCAAGAATTCCTCGCACTAGAGGAAAGGTACAGTGGCTTTGAAACTTTTTATACTGACGGTTCAAAAACAGCCGATTGTGTTGGAAGTGCCGTAGTACAAGGAAGATGGGAAAAAATAAGACTTCCGCAGTATGCATCCATCTTCACTGCTGAATGTTATGCCATCTGGGTTGCGGTAGAGAGAATAGTAAACGAGAACATAAGCAACAGCGTTATTTTCACAGACTTATTTTCACAGGATTGAGCACAATCAGTTAAAGCATGCAGGACGAAATTTATTTACCCGGATGTGACTTTGGTTGCCATGTGTAACCTGTGATCAGGATCATAGCAGTTTGCATATCTGCCAAGCCTTTTGCAGAATTGCACATACCCATAGGGAGGACTAGCCGTGCAAGGAAGTGCTTGATTTTGGCTCTGCCCATAGACCTCCTCTCTTGTGGCGTTTGCGATTTTTTGCTGTTCTCTCCTATTTCTTTTCTTTCGTTCAACATTCTTGTCATTTTTTTTTATTTGACCGTTTTATTATTCTGCCTGCATTAATGCAGAAATGAGCACAGTCACATAGCCCCTCTAATAATGGCAAGATTGAATTTGTGTTAATTCAGTTATAAATGGCTGCTTATATAATGAGTAATTATACTGTAAGAATTTATGAATACAATTAGTCCAAAATAAAGTGGAAAAAAAACAAAAAGGGGGTTGAGGCATTCATGCATTTAACTGCTTGTGAAATCAAACATTAGTTCCAAGAAACCAAAGAATTCAGCAGAAACAAGTATGAGAATCTGCATTAACTTTCATACATGTATAAATGGAATATGCTGAAAGGATAAGTTTACGGTAATAAATATCATGGAAAAGCAATAGAAGAATAAAATTTGCCCTTGCAATAGTTAGAATACAGTTTACGACAGACACAAAACCTTGCTACTGGTCCTTGAACTATGTGTGATTGACCTGGCAACATGATGCATGCTCACATCCAGATACTCGCCAACTATTGCCCTCATTAAATGAGCTGAGTGGCTCTCCAGTGCATAGCTATCAAGCATATGCTCGTCTAGACCCTAGCTGAAAGTGTTTGTTTTGTGATGGCAGTGAGGAATATGCAAGAGCCCGGCTTGAAGTGCTTCTCTGTTTCTTGGCAAATCGTTAACACATCTCTTAAAGGACAGTTAAGTCCACTGGATGACCTTTTGTATGAGAGAGTGTGCACTGCATACAGGGCCTTAAACAGTCAGTGCAGAAGTGCACTCAGAGCACTTGATGCAGGCCTGCGAATGACGAACAACTGATGGAATCACCAAGCTCCAAAATTTTGCCTGGATCTGCGCAGTACGCATGATCTTCCGAAAGGGTCTCTGTTGAAAGGGCTTCACTGTTGGCAAGGCTTCTTCTCGAGGTGCTCAAGCTAATCATGTCGGTGGAAGGCTTTGCTGTTGAACTCGCATACAAAATTTGAATTTGTTCTAGTGGAAGACAGTTGCCAGCAGCAACATCCTTCACCTCGTTTCTATTAGGCGTTTGTATGCTGCAGCAAACTGTCTTGCTGGAGGATTGTCACTGCATCCCCCAAATGAACGAATTGTACCAAAGAACAACTCCAAGTGATCTTGAGTTAGTTTTATTGTAGGAAGGTACGCCAGTAGCTGATTGTCCCGGATTAAATTATTTTATAGAGTGACAACACTTTCGATGCAGATAATAAAGCCAATAAATCTAGTTTTTCTGTAAGTTTCAATTAATAGCTTTCCGTCGGCTGGCTCTCTCAGCGAAGAAAAGTAGGACTTCAGTTCTTGCAGGTATGCAATGACAACAGTCGAGTCACAGTCAGCGGCTTCTTCCACCCATACGGGTTTAGGTGTCCTGATTTAAGAATATCAAATGCGTCATTTACATACCTCAAAAATTTTTCCATTGCGGAAGTTTAACGGAGTCTTGGAATATTATGTGTTCTGCTTTCTGCTAAAGCGTCAGCTACAGACTTGCTGAAGAGTTGTGGAGCAAGAGTTTCATCGGCTGACTTTCAATGTATGTGCAACTGCCTCAGCATATTAGCTAAATGGAGCCCTTCTGCATACTGAACCTCATGGAGGTCCTCAATATGCTTCCAATTAACCACTCCACCGTCTTCATCTAGAATGATTCTTTTGTCACAGAGTGTGTTGCGCAGGAGCTTCAGCATATGGCATGGATCCAGCATTGCAAAAACCGGTTGTTTTGCAACTGGATGTGGGAAAGATGCATTCAGTTCAGCAAGGTCAAGCTTGCAGCCAAGGCTACGCAACATTAAGTTTGCTGCAGCACCATCACATGTGAGGTTCACAACATGTGCTCCTTTTTCATGAGCATGAGAGAGAGCCTGTAGAAGCAGGCTGCAAAGAAAAAACATATCACTACGCAGATTTGCTTCTATTGCGCACAAAAAAATTAAATATAGCTTCATAAAATATCGCAATGCAAGTTTGGTCATATCTTGCAAAAAAGTATAAAATTACTTTTACAAAATTGTAGGCTATTTCCTATACCCTCACAAAATATTGTCCACTGCTTCAACTGCACAAAACAAAAAAATCCTTAGGAAGCAGCTCCTCAGAGCTACTTCAGGGGAGCTCCAGCAGCTTTTGTTGAATTTGGAGCTTGATGGAGTGTAGCTCCTCACTCTTGTCTTTGGCCGTCTTTCTGAGGCTATTGGACTTTACAATGTGTGTCACATTGTTTTCTGCCTCTGCTTTATCAGCATAGGCCTCTGGAGATGCCATGATTTGAATAATCTTTGCAAGAGGCAAAAGCTCGAGAGTGCGTAGCAACTTTTCCTGAATGTCATCGGCTGTGGACGGAGGTGTAGTACCTGGTCGTCATTTGGCGAGCAGAGTCCCAACACCTCGCATGCACATCCATTTGCTTACTTTGCAGAAAGTCATTTGCTGACTCTTCAAACAGTACGACATAGAATTCACACTGTTCTATTTCTCGCTGCAAGTCTGAAAGAAGGCCTGATACCGTGACACGTCATATAGGCGCATTTCTTCTCACCACAAGAAAACGCCTTTGCTACTTCACTGTCCGGAAACATGCGCTGAAATAGATGCCCTGCTTGGGATGACGACCGATAGGGCTCCGCGGCTCAAGTTTGCTGGCCATCTGGCGGCGACAATGTGAACTACTGGGGAGAGAAGCTGCCAGCGCGCGCCGTTGCGCGCCGGCAGACAAGTGTATGCACACGCGATCCGAGGCCGTCCTGAGCGTAGCAGGGTGCTGCGGCGTCGCCAGTTTTGTGCTCTTGTTCGGCGAGCGTGTTGTACAATTTGCACAATGGCAGAAGCGGCCCTACGTAAGCGGAAGCGGGGCCCGAAGTATTGCTGTGTTGTCGGCTGCCACAACAGTGCTGAAAACACCAAGGGGCTTGATCCACCAGTAAAACTACCGATTTCCGGGGCGATGGTATGAAAAAGAAAGACGTCAAGCGTGGATCAACGCAGTGAGGAGGGCTAGGTAAGTCCCTACAGCCATGCCGTGCTTTCGGCTGCGGCCGTTTGTATTTTGTGTTCGTTCGTTGGTACTCAACGCTGAGCATGCACGCGACGACTGCACTAACGATTACGGGTACTTGTTGCGTTCTCGCAAGCACAAGTGTAGTGGCTTTTGATTTTTCGTATTTTTTTTTTAGGTGTGGCCGTCGTTGTTGCATGTTCGAACATGAATATGCTAGCATGGTTTAACAAACATTGCGGTGTTAGGTGATGACAGTTAGGTGCTGTGAGAGCAGTTCTATCACTTCTAACGCCCGAAACCAGCTCAGACAGTATGATAGACGCCGTAGTGATAGAACATGCACGCTTGCTTTGTTTTGTTGTGAATTTATATCCTATTTTAACCTGTGAATGACACTCGTACTTAATATTATGCTGTACTCGAGGAGCTCGTGAATTCTTTGAGTTGCTACCTTCGGAACTTGCGCGATTTCGTCTGTGTCTGTGCGTGTGTTTGTGTGTGTCTTGGCAATTGCTAATATACAATACTATTCTTTCTTATGGAACTGTTTGGTTGCCTAAGGAGCACACACGAATTTGCAGCAGACATTTTGTAGGAAACTGCAAGAGTGACATTAGCCAACATCCAGCTTACATCCCTACCGTTTTCCCTCCGATCTACAGAAAAAAAGCACCTGACAAGGAAAGGGCGCAAAGGTATGAAACGAAAAAGTGAAACTGCCAATGTAAAATGCAGCTTTGTGTTTTTAATAAGTTCTGCTTTTTTATTTGATACTTTCAATCCCGTCATGGATTGTTACTGGGAGGGCATTCAAAATGGCAATGAGATGCAAATATAAAAATTAATTGCACGATGAGTTTGGCTGCACCCTGTTTAAGGTTGGTAGTAATGTTACTTTTACCGGTTCAGTACAGGTGGCAAAGGCGTCTCAACCAGGCAATATCATCTAGAGAGCTCGGTGCAGGAAGTCAAAATCCATCACGAAGTACAGACGATGAAGCGACAATGCATAAACCAGGAACCTCCATTACAGAGGACATTCACATGATGGATCTCAGCCATGCACCTCTGGAGATGAGCGCAGCTGCGGCTTCGACGATCAGCACAAGTGACTCGCATACTTCAATGAGTGTGTGTGGCACAGGAGAAAGTCATTTCATTGCAAAGACAGATGCTGTGAGGACACCTTTTAATTATGGGATCATATTTCTGTGTATACAAAAAACGACACAAAAACGACACACGTATAGTAGTGGGGACAATGGGCAACCTTGCCTGACGCCCCGCGTTACCGCAAACTGGTCAGAGATGCGTCCCTGCACCGTCACCGCCGCACGCGGTTCCGCGTATAGTGCGCGAATCTTACTGATGAGCGGAGTGCTCAGCCTTGCCTGCTGTAGTTGGTTCATCAGATAATCGTGGGAGAGCCGATCGAAAGCTTTTTCCTGGTCGAGTGAAAGCAGCACTCCGAGCAGGTTGCGGGAGTTCATCCACGCGATGAGGTCTTTCAGTGTCACGCCATGTAGCTGCACCGAGCGGCCAGGAATGCAGCAAGCCTGGTGTGGCCCGACGATGCTGGAGAGTGCCGGTGTTAGGCGCATCGATAGGCATTTTGCAATAATCTTATAATCGATATTGAGCAGCGTTATGGGCCTCCATGCTTTCAGGTCTGTTGCTCTGTGGGGATCCTTGCAGAGTAGTGTTATCACGCCTTCGTTCATGGAGGGGGTGAGGTTCCCCTCGTCTAGGAGATGGTTCGTAAGGTCGGAGAAGGGCTTTTTTAGAAGCGGCCAGAAATTCCTGTAGAAGGCGGGCGTGAGGCCATCTCTGCCGGGGCTCCTATTGGGCTTCATTCCATTGAGCGCCGCCATGAGCTCCTCACTTGTCAAGTAGGTGTCATCGACAGTTGGTGCGGCTTGCGGGCTGTTCAAGGCAAATGCTTGAGCGTCGCATGGCTCAGCCGTATAAAGCTTCTCGTAAAATATGCGCGCCTGCTCCAGCACCTCCTCTGGGGCCGATATGATAGCTCCGGAGGTGGGGTCCTGTACTGCTGTTAACGTGTCGCTCTTCGAGTGGAGACGGCGTCGCAGCAGATGCCTGGAGCACCAGGTCTCGCACTCCCACCGCTCGGCACGCGCGGTTGCTCGCAGTTTATCCCAGCGCCTGTTGAGCAGGTGGTGAAGTTCCTTCCGCAGCGCCGCTAGCGTTGGGGCTATGCTTGGCCCCTGCGACAGCGGACTGGACAGCACGATGATGGCGTCGGACACAACATGCATCTCTTGGCGCTCCTCCCGCGCTAGTCTCCCTCCCCAGTCTTGGAAGACTTCCCGTACTGAGGTCTTCATCAGGTCCCACGCACTCCCTGTCATGTTGGGGGACACGTGTTGCCTGAGGACGACCAGGGCGTCTTGCAGCACTCTGTCCTCCTCGAGAAGACGCGCGCTGAGCCGCCAACAACCCTTCATGCGTGGAGCCAGATCGGCCGCGCTCAGCCTCACCACCGCCAGTTTGTGGTCACTCAGCGCCGTGGGGAAGACCCATACTGACTGGAGATCGTCCACAAGCGTAGCGGAGAGATAAATACGGTCAATTCTGCTCTCCAGACCTCTGCCGGTCCAAGTCATGCCCGCGCGCCCGGGCTGTAGTACGCGCCAGCAATCAGCAAGTCCCAACTCTTCCACAAGGGAGCCCAGTGCCTGTGCACCCCTGTAGTCGCGGCCCAAACGACGTGGCCGGCGTGCCACGGGACGAGCGGCGATCCTCAGCATTGAGTACGCAATTGAAATCCCCCATGAGGATGACTCTGGAGGGGCCAACCATCATACTCTCCAGGCTATCAAAGAATTCGCGCTGCCCATAGCGGCAGGGAGCATAAACGTTGACGATTCGCGTCCCATTATTGAGGTCAACGGCGATGACGCGGCCCTCGTTGTCCCGATCGTGCCTTAGAACCTTGAGGCCAGCGTCGCGGAGGAAGAGGAGCGCAACCCCCCCTGAACCCTTCCTCCCAAAGCTCCAGTAGGAGCGGGTACCAAATCGGTTATCGAAGTTTTCGATTTGTTCTAATTTGTGGACATAAGTTTCCTGCAGAGCAAGGATGTCGATGCGTTTGCTTTGGGCCAAATGTAGAACTTCTGCTTGTTTGGCAGGTTTCGTGAAGCCTCGAACGTTAAGCGTCGCGAGGACGAGGGAAAAAGCCAGTATGTGGCGGAGAGAAGGGCGGGGGGCGCGCGGCATGGTTACTGACTGGATGAATTAACGGCATCGTCAGGGGGGGAACGGGGCGGCGACTCGGACGAGGACTCGTAGGACCTGTCCGAGATGTAGGAGCAGTCGCAGCCTGTTCCACCGCAGTGTACGCATGGTTCTTCGGTGCCGGTTTCTGGTTCACTGTCCGAGTCGCTTGATGATGAGGGTGGTTTCTTCAGAAAAGCGCGTTTGGAGAGAGGCGCGCCCTCCGATGATTTCGAGGAGCTGGATGTCGTTTTCTTGGGCTTGTTCTTCTTGCGCGGGCTGCGCTTCCGTTTGGGGCGCGCGCTGTTGACCTCCATATCGCTATCGGCTTCCTCTGTAACGGCCACGTTAGAGCCCTCTGTCTTCTTTCCTTCAGCGGGTCCTACAGCTGTTGCTGAGGTCCCCTTGTCTGCATCGTTTCTTTCAACTTCTGTGCTTGCTTCAGTACTCTCTACTGGTGCGGCGGGGGGCTGCACCAGCGCGGGAGTGCCTTCTTCAGTAGCGCGTGTTGTCGCGCTTCCTGGTTCTGCGGCGCCGCTGTCGCTCGCTGACGTTTGCGAGATAGAGGCCGCCTGCGGCTGCAGAGCTCTGGGCTGCTCCCACATTGCTGCGGGTTGTCCAGGCTCTTCATCAGCCCCCCGACCACGGACGCAAACGTACGCTTTTTGCATTCCCTGGCAGTGTGGTCTTCTCCGCACTTTGGGCACGGGGCCTCACAAATCTCGTGCCCGTAAGCGCCGCAGCGGCTACACTGGGCTGTCTCGCAGTTGGCACCCATGTGCCCGTGAGCGCCGCAGCGGCGGCAGACGCGTAGCACCCCTTCATACTCAAGCTGCACCGTGGTGTCTATTATATCTAGGAAATTCGGCACTGCGGTCTTCATTTCCATCTTGATGCGCCGGATTCCCGTGGTGACGGTGGGGAATCCGGGCACTGACTCTCGCGACACGCTTATTATCTTCCCGTAGGGCTGCAGCGCGCTCACAAGCTCGATGTCGTGGTGCTCAGCCGAGTAGCCGAAAGCTCTCACGAGCTTAGCTCTCGTTCCGCGGTATTCGAAGGGGACGGCCGTGCCCTTTACTTCTAGTACTGGGTCTTGCAGGAATCGTTCTACAGCAGCTCGCGTCTTCAGAAACACTTCAAACTTGCCTCCCTTGAAGTCTTGGACTCCACCAAGCTCTGCCTTTGAAAAACGTCCGACCAGTATTTTGGCCAGGTCGACGGTCGTGGTGCCCTGTGGCACACGCCCGAAAAAGGTGAAAGGCTTGAGCCTTTTGGCCGCTGCCATCCTAGCAGTGCGCGCGCGGGGCGCTGCTCTACCGAGGAATCGAGCGCCCGCCTAACCTTCTCGCGAGCCGCGCGCGGCGGCGACGCGGCTCACTCCCCCCCCCGATTCAGGCCCGTTTCACATGCATGCGATTCTCGCCTGCGACACTGCGAATTTGGTCGGTCTGCGACTGGAGAGGGCCGTCGGTCTAGTCGCAGACGGCCTGCGACCAAGTTCCGTCCGGTTGGAATTCAGTCGCAGCGTCGCTCTGCGACTGACCAATGGGCAGCGCCGAGACGGCACGTGACGTGACGTCACGCGCCGTTTCGGCGTGGGGTCACGTGGGAGTTGTTCCCGCGGCGTAAGCAAAACTATTTATTCTAATCAAAACGTACGAAATATTGTCTTGCATCTAAAAATACGCGGGTCATAACATCATCAACACATTCCGTGCAGCGGTTCCGTCCGGTTGGAATCCGTACGCAGCGTCATGTGATCGCGCTGCGACTGACCAATGGGAAGCATTGTGACGTCATGCACGTGTGGTCACGTGTAGCAGAACGAATGCAGCGGCAAACACAAAGTGTGTTTTGGTTGCTGCGCGCGCACGTGCGCAAACATGTCTGCTCCTCGAGATGTTGAAGGCTCGCACGCGTGTTTTAATGAACTTCTCATCGATGAAGTAGAGAGGCGGCCACTTTTGTGGAACGTGAAATCGAATGACTACAGAAAAAATTCAAACAAAACTGGACTGTGGGAGGAGGTTAGAGACGCCTTGCGATCAATCGACCCCAACGGTGAGTACCACTTCTTTTGGTCCATTTTTATTTTAGTATGTTTTTTCTTCGCGCTGTTAATTGTAATGTCGAAGTTCTGATCATGAGTGATTGCGCCGCCCCTTGTTTGACAATAAACGATAGCCGGCTCGGAAGGTCGACGCAGGCAACATGTTCAATGTACGCTGTATATGTACGCAGCTGCACGTGCGGATTCTCGGCGTTTTAAACAGTGGTACTCTGCACTGTTTTGTTTAACGAGAACATAAAAACGGCAATGAACCATAGTATACTGTGCTCTGCTAAAAAAAAAATATCGAAAACGTCTTTTGCTCGCATATTTTTCAGGCCTTGTAATTGTTTACACACTGCGAAGGCCAACCACGTGCACAGAGTGGGCTCTCATTTCAGTAAAATTTCTATTCCTTAAACAAGAAAACTGACACTAAGCCTAATGATGCCCAGTCTTGTTCACGAATTGGGACTACACGCCTGTGCCCGGTTAAGTACTGTAAATTTTGCCGCTCAGCGCGAGACAAATGCCTCCGAGTTTGTGTTACGGCTCGGAGGCGGCGAAATGGAAAAATAGTCACGTGCTGTGGACTGTCGGTTCGCTATAAAGGCACTCAAGTGACCGGAATCATTCTGGACCTTTGAAATTACTGTGGCAGCTTTGCCAACACTTCTGCGCTCAAACGTCGAAATAGCCTTATCCCGGCACCAAACCCGTCCTAGTTATGTCTTGTGCTGTCACTATTTATTGTGGTATGCATTTTCACTCGCTGAAGTGAAGGCACGTTCAGGGGAGTATCACTGAATATTCATTCAAAATATGAAGGAACCTAGCACTCGCCGAAACCAAGAAACAGATATGGGAATGTTTCTTAGTCATACTTGGCTCATTTTGCTGCTTTTAATGGAGTGTAGTTCTGTCAGTTTTGTTTTACACAAACAACTTGGGAACGCACTAGACAATTTCTGGAGCATGTGGGAAAGTGTTCATACTTCAATTCAGATAATTAGTTTCATTTGTAGCTAACTTTCATACATTTTTCAGTTACAGTTGATTGTGTCCAGCAGAGATGGCGTAATTTAAAGGACACATATAGGAGGAAGCTGAGAGACCTGGAATGTGAATCAAGGAGTGGCGCTGGAGCGTTACCCAAGAGCAGGTGCTGGGTGCACCTTGAAAGGATGCGATTTTTAAAAGACCAGATGGAAGTACGCCAGTAAGTATTACTCCAGTGCAACTTTTCCACCCACATTTCATTTTACTTGTTTGCAATAGTTTCAAGCGGAAACATTTAGGCATCATTTTCACAAAAAAAATGAATGTTGCATGTACTGCTTCTCAGGGTGTATTGTTCATCCACCACAATAACTATTCAGTGTGATGCCTCAATTTAGTTTGTGCAGTTTCATTGCAGCTGCAATTTCGTGAATGCCAGGTTTGCGACATAGTGATCAGTAGAGTCACAGGTGTATTCGCAGTGCTGCTGTGAAAATCTATCACTACATTCTCTTAGTGATCAATGTTTACGTAATGTGACCATCCTGCAGAGGACACAGCAGCATGGAGGTGGTGGCTGTGCAAGAAGCTGTTGAAGACCACCCACGGCTAGGGTCTCCAGCTGCAGATTCAGCAGCCTCTTTCCAGGACATTTTTTTGAGCCCTGAAGTGCCGCAGCCCAGCACCTCACAGTCTGTGGCTGTGGATGAGGATGAAGGCACGACGAGCCAGTGTGCAGGGAATGGCCCGCCGCAGCCCAAAAGGCAGAGGAAAGCTCGGGAAGAGCTCGACGTTGTGAACGCACAACTTGCGACTGTTCGTAGTGCGTTACTGGCGCACAGGCCAGCAGATGCAGATGAGCACTTTTTGCTATCGTTGAGACCATATGTGGCAGCTGTGCCAAGCAGTATGAGACACCATATGCAAATGGAACTTCTCAACATTGTCGGGCAGTACAGTCAGGGAGTTTATCCCACTCACCTGATGATAAATCCAGAATGAATAAGTAATAAGGGTGCAATTACTCATTGAGATCCACCCAAGCACAGCCATACGGCTACAAAGGAAAGCTATGCAGCTTTCCTTTGTAGCCGTATGGCTGCGCTCGGGTGGATCTCAATGAGTAATTGCACCCTTATTACTTATTTATTATGTTATTTATTTATTTATTACCCTTATTACTTATTATTTATTACTTATTTTACTACTTGATGATAACGACAGAATAAATAAGTAATAAGGGTGTAATTACTCACTGACATCCACCCAAGCGCAGCCATACGGCTACAAAGGAAAGCTATACAGCTTTCCTTTGTAGCAGTATGGCTGCGCTCGGGTGAATGTCAATGAGTAATTACACCCTTATAACAAATCTACTCCACCTTGGGGGATTCCCCTACTCCCTGACTGTACTGCCCGACAATGTTGAGAGGTTCCATTTGCATATGGTGTCTACAAAGGAAAGCTATACAGCTTTCCTTTGTAGCAGTATGGCTGCGCTCGGGTGAATGTCAATGAGTAATTACACCCTTATAACAAATCCACTCCACCTTGGGGGATTCCCCTAAACATTTGATCGATCAGAATAAATAAGTGTGAAGAGTGTGAAAACTGTACTTTTACGCGTAACAAGAAAAAAATTTGCTAGCATTTTTCCGTACCAGCTTGGAAATAGAACTGTCCTCAAAGTCGACAAATACAAATACCTTGGCGTTACCCTTAACAATAAGCTGACATGGTCAACTCATATCTCGGATGTTTGCTCAGCAGCGCTAAAAAAATTGTGGTTCATAAAGAGAAAGCTTAAAAACGCGCCTGTAAGGACTAAAATGTTAGCCTACAATGCAATAGTGAGATCGAAGTTAGAATATGCTTCCGAACTCTGGGACCCGCATACCATGAAAGACACAAAAGAACTTGAGCGAGTACAGAGAAAAGCAGTGAGATTTATACACGGGAAATATGCCAGGAAGGATTCGCCGTCCTCAATAATGTTACAAAATAGAACACAGACACTTGAAATATGCAGAAAAATTAATCGTCTTGTACTACTACATAACACTCTTTCTGGAAAAAATAATATGACGCTACCAGCTTCTGTATGTCGACTTTGTACGAGGAGAACACAACACAGTCATCAGTATTTCCTTGCACCGATCTTCGCGAGAACAAACGCTTACAAGTACAGTTTTTTCCCTCGAACGGTAAACGATTGGAATTCACTTCCCATTAGTGTATTTCAGTCAAACGATTTCATGGCTGCATTGCAAAATCATTTTTGTGCAAGTTAGCGATGTTGACGTTCTCATTTGTGCTTCTTTTTGTGCATTATGTTCATTTCATGTTGCATTGTATACGCTTTTCTGTGCTTTCTTGTTTGTGATATGCCCCTCCTGCTTGGGCCAAAGTATTGGCCTGCAGTATTACTAAATAATAATAAATAAATAAGAGATGCGGTATGTATGGCACCACATTTATTTCACTGTGCTGCAGTTGTGAAAAGAAAAGATGGAGCAAAGAAGCCACGGCAAGTTATTACCTTGTAAGGCAATAGTATGAATGTGCTTTACTCAATGCCATGTGTTCAGGGGGAACAGCTGAAACAGGCTTTATGTTTTTTTCGCATACTATGCCTGTGCTGCAACCTATTTCAAGACAATATTATCTGCACTGGAAAAGAGAGAAAAACAGACAGTAGCTTGCTTTTTTTGGTACAAAAGACGAATGAATGAGACCTGTTGACCACACGTGGCACACTGATGACAAAGACAAAGAAAACTGAGCTACCAGGACATTACAGTCACAAATATCTTGTTTCAATTGCCTAAAAAGAGAAGAGACTGCCCACTGCATTTACGTAGCCTAGCCATGGTTTCTGATTATGCTACTGAGGAGCACAATAAGGTGTTGCTCACATTTAACTAGGCCGTGCTTTTTGCAGGGTTTGTTTATTTCCGAGGAATAGTGGGGGATATTTCGAGGCATTTATTTCTTTCTGAAAAAAAAAACTATTTTCGGTCTAATTGTGCAGTGCAACTTCACTGTCATCAGAGGTAAGCTGCCCATGGCTCTTTGCATTGGAGCCCTTGATGACAGCGCACATTATTAACGAAATGCTGTCAAAATCCTTTCGTTGCTTTGCTCCCACAGCAACAAAGGATAAGATTATCTGCCTGCACCGCCAGGATTCAGGACATCATTGTTGGCTAGGCAGTGCTCATAGAGAGCCCCTTTATGGTCTGCTGCCCAAGAGTTTGGTTTTTGGTGGTCGACAAACTGGGCTACACCGAACAAATTCGAGAAATATTGAGAACTAAAACGATCCCCGATGAGTACCGCAGCACGCTCAGGGTGGCACCAATACCAAGAAACATGGACCCGAACCTCCACAAAGACCGAAGAGAGGCAAGGGCCGACTGCTTACAGAAAACACACGCATCCCAGGATACAACAGTGTATGTCGACACTGCCACATATGCCATGACTAGGGGACAAGGCACCAACAACGCAGTGGCAACTGTAGTCAACTCGGAATTACACGAGATTACCAGCGTCTCACTGCAAGACTGCACGATAGCTGAGGCTGAAGAAGCGGCCGTCGCTCTAGCGGCAGCGGAAGGCTATCGGACTGGGCGGTCACTGACAATTCTTACTGATTCACAAGCAGCCTGCCGCAACTATCTTTGCGGCAGAGTCGGTCACAGAGCGCTCCGCATACTCCGCTCTGTAGACTGCAAGATGCAACAAGCACATGCAAAACCACACAAGCCGATCAAACATAAGATCATCTGGGTACCGGGGCACACGGGGGTGGCAGGAAACCAAGAGCAGACAGGATAGCTCGAGGATATACTAACTACCGAGCATCCAACGTCAACGACCTTGAGGAATCCCTGCCAGTACCTCAGGAATACTCGGCCATACTCAACAACTACAAAGGCAGCAGGATGTGGTACCCACCACCGCACAAATCTTTAAACAAAGAAGAGGCTGTCACATGGAGACAACTTCAAATGGGGTCATATCCAAATCTAAACACACTAAGTAAAATTCACCCCACACTTTACGCACACAATTGTCCGTGGTGCCATGAAAAACCTACACTGTATCACATCACATGGGCATGTCAAAAAGCCGACATCGTTCCAGTTATACAAAACCCAAGGGTGGAATAATGGGAGGGTCTGCTCTCCAGCGACTGCCGCGATGACCAGATCGGTTTGATACGGCGAACTCGGCTGACGGCAGCATCCAGCAGAGCCCTGGAAGCGTATTCGCCAACTGCAGCCTGTACAGCCACACGGCTTGAAACCACGGTGAATTGATCACGGTGACTGAAGATTGTCACAACGGCTTACCTAAAAGGGATAATTATTCCCTGAATAATGCTTAAAAGTCTATACCAACCTATTGTTACTAACCATGTAATATTTAGTTTAAATTCAAAACTGATATTCCAGCGCTGTGAATAATCTGTGTAAAAGTATGCAGAAAATGTTTTGAAAATCTTAAACGGCGTTCTATGCCACTAAGCATCACGATTTGCGACCTAAAAGGTAAAGGAAATAAAAAATGTATTAAAAAAACAATAAAATTACAGTACAGAGAGCGGAGTCGAACGGCCGACCTTCCATACGCAACACGTGCCTCTAATCCACTGCGCCATAGCGGCGATGTCAAGCCGTCGTTCTGAATGAATATTTATAACCTGCCTTAATGGTAGCTGCTACCTGCCGGTGGGCGGTGCTGTCATCGCTGGCTGTACTGGCTGCATTTGGCGAACACGCGCCCTGGAATAGGGGCAACCGACCGTTGCGGATGGACTCATCTGACCACATAAAAAAAAAACACTTGTGCTAGAGCCAAATAAAGTTGTCCTATCCTATCCTAAGTGGTACGGGAATACAAGGAATAGGCAAACACTGGATAGAGAATAGATACAGCTCCACAAGTGTAATCTATATGCATACAAATATTCACAAAACAAATCGTCGCTCCCTTCACACATGTCAGACAAATAATGCAAACATGCATAAGTACACATTATATACACTATATACACAAGCACATCTAACATTGCGTTATACAGCAGTCACAATGAATGAGTACTGAGCATGCAGACGTCTACAAAGCAACCAACACAGGTTCCACATCTGACCGCAGGGCTCAGACAAAAATGTAGCCATGTTATTGGCGTTGATCATAGCCATAGCTTAAAAAATGAAAGCTCAAGAAAGCACCATGGCATTACTCCTGATAAAAGGATCATATTGAGAAAGTGTGTACACCAGTGCTTCTTATTGCCCTTGTACAGACACGAGATTGCTGTGATGAACTCTACACTTTACAACACAGACTGCCACGGTGGCTCAGTGGTTATGGTGCTCGGCTGCTGACCCGAAAGCTGCAGGTTCGATCTCAGCCGTGGCGGTCGAATTTCGATGGGGGCAAAATTCTAGAGGCCCGTGTACTGTGCGATGTCAGTGCACATTAAAGAGCCCCAGGTGGTCGAAGTTATTAGGGAGCCCTTCACTACGGCGTCTCTCATAGCCAGAGTTGCTTTGGGACGTTAAACCCCCAATAAACCTTTCCGAAAACCTTGCTGCACACGTGACAAAATGTTATTTTCAGCTAGATAGAAACTATGTGTTCAAGTAACTTGTAACAGGAAGAGGTGATAGAAATTGGTCGATAGCTAAAGAGTTAGGTTATCCCCCTTTAACTGGTACGATGCCGGCCATCCACCAGTACATCACCTGAAAGTATAAAACCCAAGAGAGAGATCTTCGTTAAAAAGGTTTAGGGGGGTTTAACATCCCAAAGCGACTCAGGCTATGAGGGACGCCACAGTGAAGGGGCTCTGGAAATTTAGACCACCTGGAGTTCTCTTAACATGCGATGACACTGCACAGTAGATGGGCCTCTAGAATTTCGCCCCATCGAAATTTTATTGTTAAAAAGATCTTATTATGGCCGCAACCCGGCAGATGCACGCTGCCATGGTACAGCACCGGCAGCACTAGAAAAATAAGAGCAAAAATGTCTCGCGCTTCAGCTGCTGCCCTAGAGAAATTATGGCCAGCAGGAGGCTGCAGGCCCAGCATCGCTGAGCCTCCATCAGCTGCCAGCGTAGAGCGCCATTGTCCTTCGGTTACGTTACCGAAGTGGTCCTCGTGGTCCACGTATTGCCCATCACTGTAGTAGGCGTCCTCGGTGAGGAAGTTGTGCAATGCACATGTTGCCAACACCACAAAATCCGCATTTTCCGGCTTAAGGTTGATGACACGCCGAAAAATGCGGAAACGCGATGCCATCACGCCAAATGCACTTTCGATGCACCTCCTGAAAATAAATAGCATATATGAATAGATGTTCTGAGAACAGCATTTCAGACCATAATTTACCTTGCCCGGCTCAGGCGATAATTGAAGACCCTTTTTTCTTCTTCCTGGCACCTGCCAGAGTAGGGCCTGAGGAAATCAGGTCGAAGTTGAAAGGCTTCGTCCCCAATAAATACGTGGGGTGCGACAACTGCAGAGCCCGGAAGTTTCTTGGGGGCTGGCAGGCCAAGAACACCTTGCTCCAGGCACTTTCCGAACCTGCATGCACTCAGTGTGCCGCCGTCATTCTGGTAGTACCTTGTAGTTGTAGTACAGGCTTCCAGAATTGGGTGGCGCCTGTATTTGTACATGCTTTCCGTCCACTGCGCCCACGCAGTGGGGAAAATTCCACTTTTAATGAAAACCATTCGCGATTTCGCACCACTTTTCAGTTGTTGGCATCTGAAATAAAAATTTGCCATGCCATCAGATGCACATTTATGAGCGGGGGTGGTGTAAGAGATCAGATTGTTACATGGAGGCAGTGATGGTATATTTATAAATTCAAGTGCTAATGGAGATTTCAAGGGTATATTGAACACAGACCTCGAGTTAACACAGCAAGACTAAACATTTTTCTTGCACCAGCATTATAACGACACTGTTCATCTGCATTACACAAGTCCATTAATGCTGCTTTATTTAATGCTTTCAGTGTATCTTAATATTTGTATTTTTTAAAAAAGTGAATAGACATGCAATGCGTAAACACTCGTAGCTGCATAGGCTTCTGGCACTTCCCGTACTAGCACTGTAGAACTCAAAACAAAACTGCTGTAAGAGACTAAACAAAAGCAGAGTAGACAGGACGAGCATTACATTCCGGTTTCTCAGTTAAAAGCCTACGCTCATCTGGCACTCTTTAGTTTGTTTTTATTCACACCATGCCCACTGACCCCTCATCACACATTCCTGGGAGCTTTTGTACAACTGGAACCACTGAATTATGTCTGCAGTCATTACGTGCCAATTTCCTCACGAAATGAAGGAAGAAAGCATGGGTCATGTGGCCATCATCCCCCCAAAAAATGCATGCATGATCACTAAAGCATGTAAAGTCTTCAGGTATACATGCCATAAAGCATACCTTTAAGCAGAGAGGTTGCAACACCTTCCACAGGAGCCGACATGTGAAGTGAATGATCCCGGCTACTGTGGAGATGCCTACCCTGAAGGACAAGGCCACCTCCTGCATATGCATCCCCGATGCCAAGTACCTAAAAGACAAAAGTGGAAGAGAAGGTGAAGAAAGTTAATGCAAGATTTATGGCACTGAGCAGTCCCTCCAAATTTAGAAAAACTTTCCACATTCTTTTTCTCAAAACTGTGTCGCTCCAATTAAATAGTTAGGCTACCGAAGCGATTGTCAAAAACACAGTTTTTGCCCCGATATTGCAGCTCAGTTTTACGAATGTCTCTTACGAAGGTAAGAGACATGACCGCTTGCCCGTTCTGGTATGTGCGGTGACTTTTCAGACTTCCAAGTCCACAACCACTGATTGCAGAAATGACAGAATTATTGGGATGAGAACAACAATCTGACATCATAAATCGGCCGCAGACGTATAGACACCCCACGAACTTGCACGCAGTAAAGCCACTAACCTGAGGGTGATCGCGAGCCTCATTCGTGAAGGAAGTGGCTCACGTGTCACGTAATCTTTTGTGAGTGCATCCTCCAACAGCGCATAAAGTTCCTCGAAACGCTCCGGCGTCATCCGGTAGAACTTCCGAAAGTAATCTCGGTCTCCCGAGATCAGGAGTGGCATCTGCACACCACGATTATGGCTAGACTCAGCAAGCAGCAAATATGCGGAAAAACACACAAGGCGACATTAAAAGTTCTCAACTCACGGCTGTGTAAAATTCAGACTCCGCCTTCCTGTTTTCCCAGACTGGCCGCACCCACCAACGCCTCGGTGTCGGCAGGCCCTCCAACAACTTCTTCTCGAGGAGGCAGTACTCCTCGAGCAACAGGAGCCGGCGATTTTCGGCATCGAAGGAAGCGGAAAGCGCCGGCGTGTCGACGTCTTCCGCTTCACAGACGCTGTCTGGGTCCATGGCAATCAGCAACTTTTTTCTCGAGGAGGTAGTACTCCTCGAGTATCAAAAGGCGCACGCCTTCGGGGTCGTATATTCCGACTGTCGCCATTGCCAAATTGAGCAGAGAGCCCGAGCAGCGCGAGCCCAAGCGTTATATCGACGCCTTGGTGGCCCGCGCTATTTTCACGTCTCAATGGTTTCATTCAGCGCACCACCGTACTTCTCGAATAATTCAAAACTGTTTACTTTACTAAAAAGATAAGAAATGTTACCTGGTATCTAAAAGTACGCATGAATAAAATAACATAAACACATTCCATGTTTCATTACAGTCGTGTTTATTCATGGGTTGCATGAGCAGACATCTAGCAACCCTGCTTGTCACGCCGACCGAATTCGTTGAGTACGCGTTGCATGTGAAGCCACTGCCCGAAAATCGCACTGCGGCGTCACCGACTAGGACGACTATTTTCGTTCTAGTCGCAGCATGTGAAACGGGCCTCACGCGTGCCGCGCGAGGCGGCGACGCGGCTCACTCCCGCTTCGCGTTCCTCGGTCCACGTGGGACCCGTCGCGCGACGACAAAGCACAACGCGGTAAACAACACCGCGCCTGACTCTAACAATCAAACAGGGAAAGGGCCTGTGTCTGCGACAAATGGAACTGATGCATCTACCCAAGTTGTGCATGCAGAAATGAGTCACAAGGTTGGACTATGCTGCGGTTTTCCCTTATCAGTTGTGCTTAATTGTAGCTAACAATTTATTAGGGCTAACAGAGGGATGAGTTCTGGATTCAGTGCGATTACATTTGTTGTTAATTTAATGAGCATAGTTGCAGGGAGATGTAAATACCAGTTTTCATTGGTTAGTCCTGTGAATTTCACCGTGTTCTCTGTTTATTCTGCAGAAGGTTGCAAGTACGGATGGCAACTGGAAGAAAAACTGTGGGTTTCAAGGCTTTCAGTCTCTAAAGCGAAAAGAAAAAGCGCTGCAAGATTTGTGTGGAGTGACGCTACAAGTCTTCTGCCTTCTCTTGAACCTGCTGCCTCCTCCGAAGTACAGGCGCAATACTATGTCAAAGGAAGATAGGCTGTGCTTGTTTCTCGCCAAGCTACGTCTTGGGATAACATGTAATGCACTAGTGGTAATTTTCAGTGTTGCACCCTCAACAGCATCCACTGTTTTTAGGAAAACACTTGGTATTTTAAGCATCGCTCTGAAGGATTGGGTCTTCATGCCTTCCCGGAGAGCGATCAAACTTTCTTTGCCTGCCCCATTTAAGGAAAACTACCCGAACTGCACCTTAATAATAGATTGTACCGAGATCCGCACTGAAGCACCCTCAAACCCTGTCAACATATTTTGTATTCACATTACAAGGGAGGATACACGCTGAAATTCTTAATTGGCATAATTCCTAATGGTATGATAAGCTTCGTATCCAAAGTTTATGGAGGGCGACACACTGACTCATTCATTACCCAAGACTCTGGCTTTCTGGAGCTTGTTAGACCAGGCGATTTAATTTGAAGTGATAAAGGATTTCCAAGCATCCGCACAACGGTAGAAGGGAAAGGTGCGGTGCTACTTATGTCTCCTTTTAATTCAACGGGTGGTCAAATGTCTGATGATGACGTAGACATAGGAACAGAGTACCGCTTAGCCTGATTGATCCCACACATGAAGAAAGTATTTTCAGTGTGTGCTGCCCTAGTAAATTTGCAACCTCCAATAATTAATCAGTAGGCTGCTTTGCTTGATGTAGCCCATACATTACTTTCTATGAATTGCATTCATAACAGTTCATGTTAGCATTCAAATGACTTCATAACTCTTTAATTGTATGCATCCTAGCCAATAAATGGGTATGCTAATCACAGCACTGAGGACTTCTGTTTGACTTTCATTTGTTGTAAAAGGTTCTGTGTTGGTCACCATGTGTTTTGCACAGCAGATCTGTGCTTTTCACTTTTTATTCTCCCATAGATGGCAGCAAAAGAGTGAAAGCAGTGGACGCAAGCCGTATACGGCACTGAAATGATATCACAGAAATATGGTTTATTGAACATTGCTTCATGTCACCTCATCGTAGGTGTAATGTTAAGAGATAGGAAGCGTGCAGAGTGGGTAACAGGACAAACTTCAGTTAATGACATTCTAGTTGAAATCAAGAACAGGCATGGGCAGGACATGTAATGTGAAGAAAGGGTAACTGGTGGTCACTGATGGTAACAACATGAATTCCAAGGGAAGTAAACCGTAGTGGGGGGTGGCAGATAATTAGATGACATTAAGAAGTTTGCAGGCAAAGGGTGGATGCAGCTGGCAAAGGACAGGGTTAATTGGAGAGACATGGGAGAGGCCTTTGCCCTGCAGTGGGTGTAGTAAGGCTGATGATGATGATAACTTCATACTACAGAACTCTGATTTATTGAACATGAGCTACACCCGACTAAACTTAAATGAGACATCTTAAACTTAGACATCTGGCTAGCCTGAACAGTGCGACACATCTGGGCTGTCAGCCAGTAGGGAGGCTGACCAAGCGTACTCTTGTACTTGGCACAAATTTACTCAGTTGTGGGCTCTCTCCTGGTAGCGATTAAAGGGCCTTTGAGATTGCAAAGCCCTGAACAAACAAAAATCATTTTGCTTATCGTCTTCTTGGACTTGATGGGCAGGGCCTGCTTAAATATTCGGTAGGTTTTAATCCTGTTTATGGCGCGTTCCACATGAATGTGCACGGAAGCTATCCGTCTTGTCCTGGTGACTTCCTCTTCACTGAGCTGAGATTTCCCTGCAAAATGACATATCCATGAGGCAATCCAGCCATCCATTATCGCATGTTTATGCAATACCCTTACCTTTTGTGAAGGCAGGCACGTTTAGCTTCACTCCTTGGATTATCATGCCTGTTGTCAGGGTGAAGCCTCTGTCAGCCATGACTTCATCTCCTGGGCCGAGATGGTCCTCCAGCTTGCAGTCTTTCGTGATATATTTGTCCGATGCACGTCCTCCATAAGCTGGTGACACATTATGTAGCCATCTGGTGCTATGGCAATAAGAAACTTCACAGTGTTGTGCGCCTTGTAGCTGCTATAGGTTTGAGCCCTTGGCATCAGTTTCTTTGGTCGCTGCAGGTTTATCTCAGAGCAGTCGACAATACATGTGGTGGTGTCGTATCCATTATCAATGAATGACTTGGGCATACTGTTTCGGATGATTGATCGTGGTAGCCAAGTTACGACTTTTTTCATAATGGTGCACAGCACCGACAGCACATGACTGAAAATGTTGCAGACACTCCCTACAGATATTTGAAATATTCTAGCCAAGTGCCCATAGAGAAGGCCAAGGTGCAGTCGCATGAGACTGAGGAGCAGCTGATCTTCATAGGAGAGCACAGTGAAGACCTTCCTCGACTCTACTTTCACTGCTGTGACTAAGTTTCGAAAGTCTGTTTTAGCCAGCCCCGTATAAAAGACACAGTCGTCTTCTCCTAATGTTGCTGCAGATAGCTGCTGCTTCTATGACCATGTGCCAAGTCCAGGCCGGCAATAACTGTGCTCATTGTGCATGTCCTCCCACTGAGTTGAAGCAGTTTTCACTTCAGCAGATTTTTCCTCCATAGAAAGAAAGTTGCAAGTTACTAGCGCACCAAATAACAAAACAATGCACCAATACAGTGGTTAGAGTCTCGTGATTATCCAAAACTACACCTGCACATTTGCCAGAAATAGTCCTGAAATACTTTTCATCTCCATATCACAAGGCCAGCTTGGCATAAGTTCAAGCACAAAAGTCATCAACATGCCACATCTGCAGGAGCCCTTTTACTCCTTCCTGACTGGTAATAAACTCGTTGGCCATGAACAAATTTCTTCTCATTGCAAAGAAAAAACAGCAGTAAGTTGCCAGGTCTGTATGTCGGTGTGGATGGTAAACCTATGCAGAGCTGCATTCCCTGACTGCAGCTTGTGAGCTGCATATGTTTTTGAAGTGGTGGCACACGTGTCAACTTTTGAGTGTTTTCTGAGCCCTAAGTAACAACCTTAGAGGCTGAATCATAAGAGTACACATTTTAAATGCATTCCAATAATAAAATGGCTTCTTTATTTCAAGAAACTACCGCCTTAAATTTTTCATCTGCGCAGCAGCTATTTGTGGCTGCTTGGACTTCTATCAGCATGAACTTTTGTTTGCTTTCGAGGTGGACCCAACCCAGAGCAACCATAAAAACTCAACAATAAAACACTTCTTAAGTTTCCCTAGATGTGCCAAAGGTTCTCTTCACAAAATTGGTGGCAAAATTGTTTCTGCTGAGGTGTAAACTATTCTTGCACACATTGGGGACTGGCACCTAACGTCATCAGAACATGATTGTGGAAAATGTACTCACTGAAAAGCCTACGATATGATCTCCAGCAATACTTTTAATCATGCGAGTTTCAAAAATCATTGCCTCCATATCACGCCACATTTACAGCACTAAAAGGTAATCTCCAAGAACAAAGGTCATCCTAATTTTATTTATTAAAACCAGTTAAATTCCTTAGCCCAAATATCACTTGGCCACCACCCTTTCATAGGTTTACATTTTGGATTATTTTCTTCTCTTGTATATGAATTTTAAATATGAAATGAAGCTCTTAATTTCTCAATTTTGTGAGTGCACTACACCTGTCATGTTCAGTTGCCAGTGCCTTACATGAGACTTCACTGTTGTGTGTTGTGTTAGTGCGGATACGCTTCGACATGTCAGCGCTCTAGCACCAGCACAACGTACTGGTGCTGGCAACCTGTATTTTGTCAATGATACATATTTTTGCATGTTACTATTTGATAGGCCAGCTTTTGCCAAAAACTTCAAAGTGCGAGGGCTAGCTAAGGCCTTCAGGCTCCTGAAGTTGCTGGTCATCATGTGGTGCTCTACAATCTGCAGCGGGGCACCTTTTGCTGAAGTGACCAGCTGCTTAAGCTGACCAATGTTGGACTCAAATGCAAAACAAGAATATGCCCAAAGTGGTCCTTGGTGCACAGTACTCTGAGGGATGTGCAACAGCTGATGCACATTGAAAGTCATCTGTTTTTCTCCATATAGAAACTGCATATTGTTGCAAGGTTCGGGCTGTGGACTCGGTGAAGGCTGGGAATTGGGTCTTTATTAAGAATGTGACCCAAAAGAAAAGAGGGCCCCAGGCCCTTGGAAGGTACAGACTGGCTCCCCGAGCAGCTGTTCGCTTCCGCTGCTGGAGGAAGACTTTCCTCGTTGACTCCCGTGCGTTCACTGCTGCTCCCTCGAACGCCGTGCCCACCAGACCAAGCAGCGCGTTCTCGGGAGGAGGTGTCCCTAGGCGCTGACGGTCGCGTTCTCAAACGCTGTGTTCGCGTCCCTCGGCTTTTAAGTTTGCGTTTTCGAACGCCGAACATGAGACCCGCGACGAAGCCGGCGCTCTGCAACGCCGAGTATGGGTTGGAACGCGACACAGCACCAACAGTTTCCGGATCTCTGGCCCACAGGCCAGCAGTGTCTTGCAATGTAACAATATCAACTGCAAACTTTACAAGGCAGTTCGTGCTTTCAGCTATGTCATCCAAGGTCACTGTGTCCTGCAGAAGAAGGGCAATACCCTTAACAAGTAATGCAAAATGTTTAAGGTATTGCTGTGGAAAGATGCCTTCAAACATGGCAATGCAAAATACAAGTCACTGTTGCCACTCTCAGGATTTCCAACTTCCTCAGCAAAACTGAGCACGGAAGACATGGAACACAACGATGTGGCTTTATAGTGCACAAACGCCTATCTATCGCTGCCACTGTTTCTGGTGCTTCCTGTCTGCTTCGCTTGTTTTCTCTAGTACTGCCAATTCCTATTTTTTCTCTGCTTTCAACTTCGACTGTCAAAAATTTCAGAAGTTTCTCCAGCTCACCGTCTGTACGGCCCGTGGCAGATGTAGCCTCACCGTTCTGAGTGTCGCTAGGCGAATGTGACAAGTCCGGTGTATTGGCCAGCCGTTTATAATAGTCAACGACGATGCTGGCAGGTAGGGCATTCAGGAGAATGTCTGTCATCATGGTAGAGTAGGTGGTTGAGCTCACCTTAAGTCCATTGAGTCCGCGCACATGGCATTGAACGTGATCCAGAAGCTTCCACAGGTCTCGCACGTCGTCCGATGATGTCACGGACGGTGGGGATCTCAGCTGGGCGAGGTGCTCCTGGATAATCTGTCGGGTGTTGCCAAAGCGCTTGGACAGAATGGTCACTGCATCGTCGTAGCATTATCCTGTCGCCTGTAATCCGGCTATCGATGATGCCGCCGCTCCGCTCAGAAGGCTCCTCAAATAGTGAAACTTTTCGCCCTTGGTGAGGTTTCCATTCTCGTCAACGGCTTCTCTGAACTGCTCCCAAAAGCCACGCCACTGTCGAAGCTCACCGTTCAATGTCTGCAGCTGAAGGGTGGGCAGCTTGACTGCACTGCGGTGAGTGGCTTCGCCGCCGCCATGCTGGCTTCCCCGCTGTGGCTCTGCCGTCGCTGTAGTCAATAGGCGCGGAGCTCTCAGCAGTTCGGCTTCTTTGGCTTTGAGCTGTCCAAGCATGCCCCTGGCTGCATCCTCATACCGCATGACAGTCTCAAACTCGGGAGCGAAGTCTTCATCCGCAACGGCTGCCTCCAATTCGGCCTGGTTCTAGCTTTCCGAGGTTCTCCGAGTCCTGGAGATCGCAGTTCCCGGGTTTCGGCACCATGTGTTGCGAAATGTGATGTTTAGTTTAGTTATATGGGGTTTTATGGCGCATAAGCAACTATGGCTATCATGCGCCAAACACAAGGTTAGATGATGTTATGTTAAGTGTATAGAAGTTACATTATATTAAATTTAAAACATTGGCTTTCTTTAGAAACTTACAAACAAGTGAAAACTCGACGAGTGTTTGCTCGCCTAAAAGCAATGCGGGATGAAATGGAATGTGTTCATTGTAAAATACCGTAAAAATTTTTTTCGAAGTTCTTCGAGGTGCGAACAAGAGATTAAAATGTGATTCACTGTGAGCTCCTCACCACACATTTCACACACAGGTTTGTCTTTTTTTGTTAATAAGAAGTTATGGGTGATGTGTGTGTGGCCTATGCGTAAACGACATAAAATTACTTCGATAAAACGTTCTTTATGGCGGCATGATTTCCATTCTTTTAAAATGGGCTTTATGGTATGCAGCTTGTTGTGTCGTTCATTTTCCCAAGAAGCTTGCCACTTGGCTCTTAGTCTGCTATGCAATAACTTCATGTAATCCCTAGGAGGCAAATTCACATGTTTTATTTCCATGGTTCTGGTTTGTGCAGCACACATGTCGGCTCTTTCATTGTCCCTAATGCCAATGTGACTGGGAACCCAGCAGAATTTTATAACATGTTTTTGTGCTGTGACCTTTACTATATTGTGTACGATGCTTCCAATCATTGGTTCTGTGGCATTTTTGGAGTTTAATGCTGTAAGGACGCTCAGTGAATCTGTATAAATGATGCTCTTTTTGATGTTTTCATTTGTTATTTTCTGTACTGCAACATTAATAGCATAGCACTCCGCGGTGAAAACTGTAGCACATGAGGGAAGTCGTACTGCATTTTCATTTTTTCCTTGTATTACTGCGCTTCCCACATGAGCATGAGTTTTTGACCCGTCAGTATAAAATGCAGTGTAATTTCTGTATTTTTCTTGTCGTGCTAGGTATTCTTGTATTATATGGTCGTGTGGTGTACAGGTTTTCCTGAGGCGTGTTAGTGTGACGTCACACACTGTGGGGAGAGTGTACCACGGTGGTAGCGCTTCGTGTCTTGGGGCAATATTTTTAATTTCGTTTAGTATGTTCAGAGCTTGGCATTTTTCTTCGAAGCGCAAGAGCAACGGCTTAATCGCGTTAGGCTTGTTGTTGAAGAGTATTCGGGATGGGCATTTCGTCAGAATTGGGTAACAGAGATGTCTGGGCTGAGACAGGATTTCGAGGATGTATGTAAAAGTTAGTGCAGTTCTTCGATCTTCTAAGGAAGGTTCATTCGTTTCCACATACAGACTTGCTATTGGTGAAGTTCTGTAAGCACCGGAAGACAGCCTTAAACCAAGATTGTGGATAGGATCCAGTCGTTTTATGTAGGATGGTCTTGCTGAGCCATATACTATGGACCCATAGTCTAACTTAGAGCGAACCAGAGAACGATATATATGTAACAGGCATGCCCTATCAGACCCCCAGCGTTTTCTTGACAGTAGTTTCAGTATATTGAGGGCCTGGGAACGTTTTTTCTTTAAGCTATTTATATGTGGTAAGAAAGTGAGCTTTTTATCGAAAGTTACTCCTAGAAATTTATGCTCTTGTTTGACAGGTAATGGGGTCTGGTTTCGATATAGTGTGGGGTCGGCCTGTAGGCCTCGTCTCAAAGAGAACAGAACCGCTACTGTTTTCTGAGGAGAAAATCTAAATCCGTTTCTATCTGCCCAGGTAGCCAGTTTATTTATTATTTGTATCTGTCGCTCACAAGTAGGTATGCTGGAAGACGTGCATGCTATTTGGAGGTCATCTACGTAAACTGAATACATTATGGATTTTGGGATTACTTTTCCTATGGAGTTCATTTTGATGATGAATAAGGTCGTGCTGAGGATGCACCCCTGGGGTACGCCAGTTTCTTGTATAAAAGTGTTGGAGAAGGTTGCGCCTAGGTGGACTCAGAACGTGCGGTTGGTTAGGAAGTCGTTCAAACAGCTCAGCATCCTGCCGCGGATACCTAGGTCCGCTAGGTCACGGAGGATACCGAACCTCCACGTGGTATCGTAAGCCTTCTCCAGATCGAAGAAGACCCCGATACAGTGTTGCTTGTGGATGAACGCTTCCCGGACTGTGTTCTCAAAGCGAACAAGGTGATCGGTTGTGGAACATGTCTTTTTAAAACCGCACTGGTGTATATCTAAAAGTTGCCGGGACTGAAGTATGAAGGTTAGTCTGATGTTTAGAATGCTTTCGAATGATTTTGCTATACAGCTAGTGAGTGCTATTGGCCTGTAACTGGTGGGACTAGTTGGTGGTTTGCCAGGTTTTAGAAAGGGTACTATATGATTGCTTCTCTCCATGCTTGGGGGATTTCTCCACTCATCCATATTTTATTGAAAAATTTTAGGAGAGCCTCTATGGCAGTCTCAGAGAGGTGAGCAAGCATGGCATAATGTATATTGTCTGGGCCTGGTGCTGTCTTTTTACCGGATGTTAGTACTGCGTTTAGTTCATCCATTGTAATAAGCTGATTGTAGTCTTCATGTATGCATGTTCTGAAGGGAAGTTTTTGTTTTTCTACTATTGTTTTGTGTTTTTGAAAGGAGTGTGTGTAGTTGGACGAGCTTTAAACTAGAAAAATGCTCACCCAATATGTTGGCCTGTTCTTCTAATGTTGTTTGAGTACCGGGTGTTGTTAGCATTGGAAATGTGAAAGGAGTAAAATTTCCAGTGAATTTCCGCACCTGCTCCCACATTTTTTTGGATGTTATTGAGCTGTTTATCGAGGATATGTACTGTTGCCATGATGCCCTTTCTGCGTTGCGTCTGATGTATCGTGCTTTTGCTCTTGCTTTTTTAAAGTTTATGAGATTCTCATGTGTTGGATATCTCCGAAAAATGCCCCAGGCTTTGTTTTGTTTCTTTTTTGCATCTTTACATTCTTTTGTGTGCCAGTATTTGTGATTTTGTTTTACTATTCCAGAGGATTGAGGAATAGCTAAATGTGCGGCAGCTAAGATACAATTTGTGAACTTTTCATTGATCTCATTGATGTCAGTATTTTCTAAAACTATGTTCTCTAATGTGGCTTGTGCACTAAAAAGTTGCCAGTCAGCTAAATGTAGCTTCCAACACCGTGGTTTTGTGGGAATAACTGTTAGCGAGGATGAAAGACTTATTACGACAGGGAGATGATCACTTCCATATGGATTGTCTAAAACACTCCAGTTAAAATCGTTAAAAACAGACGGTGAACTAAAAGACAAATCTAAAACACTCATTTTCCCCGAGGTTGGGGAGCAGTATGTAGGTTTATTAGAATTGAGTAAACAGACGTCATTGCATAAAATAAAATCCTCTACGAGATGGCCTCTAGCGTCAGTTTTCTCGCTTCCCCAAAAACATGAATGTGCATTAAAATCTCCAACTATCAGGTATGGCTCTGGTAGCTGCTCTAAAAGATCCTCTAAGTCATGTAGTGTTAAATTAAAGTGCGGATCAATATATAGTGAGCACACAGTGATGGTTTTATGGGCAACCAGAGTAGCTGCGGCAGCTTCGAGTCTTGTTTTTAGTTGAAGCTCTCGTGCCGGGACACCGTTTTTTACTATGATGGCTACGCCTCCCGACAGCCGGCTCGCGTGTACCCGATCGCGGCGGAAAACAGTGTAATTCTTAAGAAAGTTATTTTTTTGGGGACCTAAATTTGTTTCTTGTAGACATAAGGCGACAGGAGCGTGTGCTCCTAGTATGTCTTTTATGTCACTGTAATTGTTTAAAAGTCATCTACAGTTCCATTGTATTATGAAAGCCATCTTAATTTTGTGTTTCTATAGGATGGAAAGGTAGATCAAGTTGTTGATGGCCCCGTGACTCGGGGCCTGTCTTTTTTTGATCGATCCAGAGAGCTCCGCCGACCGTCCGACGTGGACGGTGCGGGGCTGCCCGGGGCCGTGTCCATCGCCTCTGCGGAGGCGCTGGACGACCGTGCAGAAGGCACGTTCGCGTTCGAGTTTGACCTCGACCTGTGAGAAGAGGTCTTGAGGCCCGCCGACCCGGGGGTCTGCGCAGCCTGACTTGCAGTTGGCAGAGCAGCTAACGCTGCTCTGCCTTGGGGCGCGGATGGCACCGCCACAGGCTCACTGCGAGTGACCTGGACGGGTGCCGAAGCCTGGTGTGGTGCGCCGCGCCCACGCACCACATCGGCGAAGTTTGTTTTTGCACTGAAGGAGAATGTGTTTGTTTGAGCATATCGCCTTCTTGCTTCCTTGAAAGAAATGTTCTGTGTAGTCTTAAGAGTAATGATTTCTTTTTCTTTTTTCCAAGAAGGACAAGCTCTGGAATAGGCAGCATGGTCTCCATCACAGTTTGCACACCGCGGTGTAGCAACACATTCTTCAGTTTGGTGTTCCTTTGACGAGCATTTTGCGCAAGTTTTGCGGCCGCGACAACTCTGTGAGCCATGGCCGAATCTCTGACAGTTAAAACATCTTTGTGGGTTGGGTATATATGGTCTTACATTTATTTTCAGGTAACCAGCTTCAATGCTTTCAGGCAGTGTGCTGGTATTGAAAGTGAGGATCAGGTGCTTCGTGTCTATTTCCTTGTTATCCTTCCGGATCTTTATGCGCTGAACATTTATGACATCTTGGTCAGTAAGGCCTTCAAGCATTTCTTTCTCAGAGAGGTGGATAAAGTCGATTTCAGATATGACGCCTCGGACAGTGTTCAAAGATCGATGTGAAGTGACAGAGACTGGGATTTCCCCAATGGATGCAAGGTTTGAGAGTTTTGAGCATTGGATGCCCTCACGCAGTTCGAGGAGTAGGTCGCCACTGGCCATTTATGATACCTTGTAGCCAGGCCCCAAGGTATCTGTTAAGCATTTGGTAACAAGGAATGGGGATATGATTCGGGCTTGCTTTTCGTCACTGTTGCTGTGGATTACATGAAATTTTGTGAATGTAGGTTTCTTTTTCGAAAAAAGTCTGCTGCCTCGTTCCGCACTCTTTTAAGAGAGCGATCAGGTTTGGAAAGGGGGGGAGCCATAAAAAATTGATGTTTTTCGGTCATGGTGCCAGCCACCCACCATGGAGTCCAACAAGGGGATGCGACAGGAACTTGAAAGAAAGTCCTGCCCACGCCAGCTGTACACCTTAACTATAACCTAATATGACTCAACTCAGGGTAGTTGGTCACACACGGTTAACCCTCGCCGCCAGGAAAAAGAGGAAAAAACGAAGAAGAGAGGAGGATACAGGAAAGTTGTAAGAAAGGAAATAGGAAAGTGAAATATAGAGGGGAGGACAGGAAAAGGCGACTGCCGATTTCCCCCGGTCGGGTCAGGCCGGAGGTGCCGTCTACAGGAAGCTGGGGCCAAAGTGGTGTGTTGCCTCCGCCGAGGGGCCTTAAGGGTCCAAACGCTCGGCATCGGCTCAACCACCAGGATCCCCTTTTCCCCGGACACGGCGATGCCACGCACGGCTAAGCGCGGATGCTCGGGTCCGTGGTGACGCATTGTTCACCATCATCCCCCTGCGGGGATGTTCCTGCGGATGCTCGGGTTAACCCCGTGGTGTCGCCACTCACCAACGTCTGCATGCTGCAGACGCCTCCCTGCGGGGATTGCGAAATGTGAGAGGACTCGAATGCTGCGACGGTGAATATTGATGACAGTGAAGACACGGAGACGAATTCGTTAGCAAACAAACAAGGAAAACTGTAATTAACTTTACGATACAAAGGAGTGGTCGGACGGAACACACAACACAAACGTCTTTCTTCCCTGCCGTCGCAGAGGCCACTGTCTTGCCGAGGGGGCCCGGCCGTTTCTTTCCTGGCCAGGCCGTTTCGCACGCAAACTCGCCTCCCAGGCGCCACCGATGAAACCCGATCCCGGGCCAGCCATCAGCGCTCAAAACAGGGAGCGTCCCCGCACTGTCCCGGTCCCCTTTGGACCCCCGTCGCGCACACTGGCGTAGGGAAAAACACACACACACACACACAAGCGTAAAAGAGGGCACACAGGTGACGAGAAACGCAGGCACTTGTAAATGACGCCGTTCTTGGAAGACGCACACTCCCCGTTCCCCAAGAAGAAAGAAAACTTAACCTGAAAACTGAAAAACTTAAACTGAAATGGGCAGCTTTATAAATATGTACACACACCCTCTGCCTAAAACAAGTCTGTGCATACTCTGTTTCAATTTTACTAATCACAAGGCTCGTAAACTTCGGTTGGGACATGATTGGTTGAGGTTACTCAAATTAAATGCTTTACGAGTGTTATGCCAACTAGCTCAGCTCAACTGTGGCTCGTATCAATAACATCCTTAAAAATGAAATGTTTGTCAGAAATCTGATCTCAGTGCAAGCACTGAGACAGGGCGACTGCAGAGAGAAGGTGTGTTGCCCCCTGCACAGAAATGTTGGGGACGGGGCAACCACCCACCTTACCCCCCATTTCAGGATGCCCATATGGAAATGTTAAAGGGTCAGTCTACTGAATTTTATCGACCATATTTTCTTTGCGGCAACCGATAGCTCTTTACTCAAATTACCGTTTAGCCAGCTGTGGTGCCAAGGAGTGCGGTAGAACATTTTAAAATAGAATTTATTAATGTGGGAACACACCTGTATGAGATGGTAGTCTCATCTGGCAACCATCTGGATTTCCGCCGCGCGGCGACAAACATGGCGGCGCCCGTCGAAGCCGGACCTCTCACTTCGGACTGAATTCTCGTTGTTGCTGCCTTTTTCAGTGCGTTCACTGGCCATAAATGGGGCGCCTGTCTTTCGTTTCGTCTCATCTCGCCTATAAGAAAACATATGAGATAAATTTGCTTTATTTTAATAATTAGAGTGACGATTATGCCGCTCCTAGGCTTAAGTGGAGAGTCGGTTTGTTTACAGCAGTGGTTCCCGTCCTGACGACCAGATGGCGCCACTATAGGCTGAGTTTATTTTTGTGTCTCTGCTAGCATACGCTGAACTAAATGTGGGATTGTGCCTGCGTTTTGCGTACGTGTGACTATAAATATTCATGTGATTTAAAGAAAAAGCGAGCGGTACGCCTTCTACAGTTTACTAGAACAAAAGGTGCGTTTCTCTGACATTGGGGCATACAAATGGTACGTAGTATATTCACTTATGCTTCTACAAAAAAAGACTACCACTTTCTTGAACAAAATGAACGTTTGGGGTCGCCACCATGCTTTTTTACGCGACTTTTAACGCCGAAATAAAATATAAATTCCTGCCTAAACCAGGCGCAGACCCCTCGTTATTGATGCTATAGGGTGCCAACTACCAGAATATGCCATTATTTATACACTCATCTCGATGAGTAGACTGACCCTTTAAGTAGAAATGTGTATCAACAGGGTTTACTATAATGGCCATTTAAAAACACTTGTGAAGCCTTTGCACAAAGAGTGTTATAGGTCTCTATTAAAGAGACAGCCTACTGTCAGAGGCGAATATAAAACTAATTGCATATTTTGGTAAATCTCTCCATACGTTGGTAATATGCGGACAAAATTATGATTTAGACAAGAATTTATAATTCAAATAGGCAAAGAATTCCTTTTCAATAAAATACACCTAGGTGTACAATTTATTCATGCATGACGACCTTTTAAAATATTTCCGGGAAAAAAAATCACAACCAAAACCTCCACTATGCTTGCAAGAGCGCTGCAATTACAGTGAACAGCCTAAGCTGTCGTGAAAGTCAGTATTCCATGAAAGGCAAAATGTGGACTTTGGGCATCAGTGACGTATATTAGCAGTCTTGTTTTAGTGAGTCTTTAATCTACATGAGTGCTTGGAGGCCACACTTTAGCAACTAATGCAGTGTTTCTGCTGTCATGGTTTGCAGATACCATCAGACAAGAAATGCAGATAGATTTTGAAAATATTCTGCTGTGTCTGCTAGTGCCACAGCTCCACAAGTATTCATTACTTTCAAGGCGTATAGATTGCTGCAAGAACAGACCACGGACAAAGAAAGAGGAGCTGCGGCAACGTACCCGTGCTGAGGCAGGAGAGTGGCCACTTAGTGAGCGCTGCTGCTAGGGGCGGCACATGTTGAGGGGGCTACCATCTCCGCCAATTCTACGTGCTTTCCTATGGAGCAGCAGCACACGCACAGAACATTTGCGACCTGAGCCAGTGTTTAATCGCCCCAAATTTTATATATGCTTTTTTTTATTTATTTAAACCAGTTAATTCTGAACAAGTGGAAGCTTTCATACTGCTTACTGTCCAATTACTTAAATTTCCGGCCCAACGAACGCGGCATTTGCATGAGCAGGCAACGTGTGGCACACGCTGCACATCAACTGAAGTTCAATGCACATTCAAGAAAAGGTTCTCACTTCACCAAATCATGTCTGCACATGCGCGAGAAACTCAACTTTGCAAACATTTCCTGTCATAACGGAATAACCGGCAATCACGAAATTCACTGCAAGGTGATGCACACTTTTTGCTATGTATGACAACTCTTTTCCAAAGAGGGCAATTGAAGGGGTGCTCACACACTTGTCTCCTGCTTTATCAGTGCAAAAAGCTTCAATAATCTCCCTATCAGCATTGTGTGGCAAGGATGAGCAGCATGGCTAATAGTACTGGCGAAAGTGAAAGCCAGCGGATTAGGCACGCCATGCAGTTTGTAAACTGCAGTGTCGGGAGTGGTTTACCTTATTCCACTTTCCTGTGTAGGCCAGACGGGCCAGTGCCTCAGCGGAAGACTGAGGAAGCACAGGACAACAGTTTCTGCTCTGATGGCCGCAGGCTGCCATTGCCCCAAGTGCAAAATCAAAAAAAGTGCATCACCTTGCAGTGAATTTCGTGATTGCCAGTTATTCCGTTATGACAGGAAATGTTTGCAAAGTTGAGTTTCTCGCGCATGTGCAGACATGATTTGGTGAAGTGAGAACCTTTTCTTGAATGTGCATTGAACTTCAGTTGATGTGCAGCGTCTGCTTCTCTGTCTGCTGTTTCATTCACGCTAGTTAACATGTCACAGCCAGTGCCTCAGCACCTCGAAGCGGGCACCTGAGGCGCATGCTGTGATTTGTTGCTTCCTCTGGGTGTTTAAAGAACTCTTTCATAACATTGTGCCACCGATAGCAATCCCTGACCAAGTGACTGGCAGCTCAGCATACAGGTGAACAAAAATGTGCAGGACGGTCTCATTTATTTCCTTAGACTGTGACTCCAAGAGCGTGTTTTAATACACTGTCTTGAATATTTGTGTGCATTTAGCTACTGCAAGAAATGCACAATTATGCCTTAAGACGGGAAGGGGGCGAGGTAAGAAGTTTGTCGTGCTTATCTCGAATAACGGTTGTGCGACCTGGAAGGACCACGTATTATTCCTCAGTGCTCCCAAAGACAGAACTTGCCTGGAAGCGTGGCAAAAGTCCACCCTCTGTACCGACCGTGTTCACGTGACTGTGGTTGCGAAAATCGTTTCGACAGTGGTTATGTCAGCCGAAGCAGTTTTTCAGAATCATGCAGCAAAGTCTGACGCGTTCAACCTCACCATAGATGAAATTCCATCGCATCGCATTCCATGTGCTGAGCACAAAGTGGATCTAGCAGCGCATCTTCTAAATTGCTGTGTTTCATTGAGGATGTGACAATTCAGCAAACAAAAAAGATCTCTCAGCAGCAAGTCGCGCAATTTGAGAAAGCTCGCAAAGCTGGCAGCTGAGGCACCAAGTGTGAAAAATGATCTTGGTTAAAACAGCCGACCTCCGAATGATCCAATGAGAGCCTACCTCTCACAGTTTCATTGAGACTTCCAGGTTTCCAGGTGCGCGCGGTAATGAGAAACCGAACATCAGCAGAGCAGTTTTAAAAAAACCGAGGGAGTGTGCTTATTGATAAGTTTAGTTTAGTTTAGTTTATGGGGTTTAACGTCCCAAAGCGACTGAGGCTATGAGAGACGCCGTAGTGAAGGGCTCCGGAAATTTCGACCACCTGGGGTTCTTTAACGTGCACTGACATCGCACAGTACACGGGCCTCTAGAATTTCTCCTCCAAAGAAATTCCAGCCGCCGCGGCCGGGATCGAACCCGCGTCTTTCGGGTCAGCAGCCGAGCTCCATAGCCACTGAGCCACCGCGGCGGTGCTTATTGATAAATGTTACGGCGCAAGCTTACAGCAGCGTATACATGCTTTGGCCAAAGAACCAAACAGAGGTGGTGCTGGTTATGCTTCAGTGTTTCGCTTCTAGTAGTTTTGCTTTTGAAGTTGTTTTAAGCATTCAAACAGACTTATGCTGGTTTCCTTAGATGACATCAATGACCTGCTTACAATGTTTTGACACCACTTGTGTCAACATGAAATTAAGAGAGTGGGTACAAAGTTTCCTCTGGTTATTAAATTCAATATACAACTCAGAGATTAATACACCCTTCAGCTTGAGCCGCAACAAGAGAAACATATGACAGCCGGAGCAAAGCACAGCTTCAAGATCTTGGCAGCCACATAGGCTTTTTATTTGCTGCTCTAGCATGCCCTCTGAATGCATGTGACACAGTGCTCACTTGACTGCTTTCCGTCATTGTACTGACCGTGTTTCTCCTAAACTTCAAAGTTACAGTTGAATACAACTATGTGCTGAGAAGGCAGCTGCTGGCACCATTTATTAATCGGTTACACACACAGCCTTCAGTCAAAATAGCCCAGAACGTGGGCAGAGATATAAAGGCACATTCCTCGAACGAAGAGGAGTTGTTTCAAGTAGGTGAACATCATATATGCATCGAAATCAAGCGCCTGTGCCAGGTGCGCCCATTTAATTGCCAGAAAAATGAGCAACAAAGAAGGCCCCCCGTACTGGCGCTGCCCCTTGCGGCTACGTCTTGCGTAAAAGTCACACTAACTGGCCGCACCCAGCGACGTCATCGGATCACCAGGTCTGCTTCATCACTGTCGGGTTGCACGGGGGATGCCGCACTTGCTTCAGCAGAGCTGGGGTGGTTTGGTGGAGCTGAAGGTGAACGCGAACATGCAGCATTAGTGGTGATGGAGTGGTAAAGAAAATGCTACTAAGTAGAAGAACACCAATAAATATAACTAAATACAGCTGTGTTAATTAAGCATCTTTTTGCTGAAAAACAACACCTGCTCACTCTCGCTGTCCACATACAAGTGAGTGACTACTAGATTTCTCATGAATCAGCAGGCTGCTATGGTACACTTAAGTAACCCAAAATTCCTGCCATATATGGACCAAAAGGGTTAATAGAATACACATATCGCATCATACGAAGACATTTATCCCCGCAGGGAGGCGTCTGCAGCATGCAGACGTTGGTGAGTGGCGACACCACGGTGTTAACCCGAGCATCCGCAGGGACATCCCCGCAGGGGGATGATGGTGAACAATGCGTCACCACGGACCCGAGCATCCGCGCTTAGCCGTGCGTGGCATCGCCGTGTCCGGGGAAAAGGGGATCCTGGTGGTTGAGCCGATGCCGAGCGTTTGGACCCTTAAGGCCCCTCGGCGGGGACAACACACCACTTTGGCACCAGCTTCCTGCAGACGGCACCTCCGGCCTGACCCGACGGGGGGAAATCGGCAGTCGCCTTTTCCTGTCCTCCCCTCTATATTTCACTTTCCTATTTCCTTTCTTACAACTTTCCTGTATCCTCCTCTCTTCTTCGTTTTTTCCTCTTTTTCCTGGCGGCGAGGGTTAACCGTGTGTGACCAACTACCCTGAGTTGAGTCATATTAGGTTATAGTTAAGGTGTACAGCTGGCGTGGGCAGGACTTTCTTTCAAGTTCCTGTCGCGTCCCCTTGTTGGACTCCATGGTGGGTGGCTGGCACCATGACCGAAAAACATCAATTTTTTATGGCTCCCCCCCTTTCCAAACCTGATCGCTCTCTTAAAAGAGTGCGGAACGAGGCAGCAGACTTTTTTCGAAAAAGAAACCTACATTCACAAAATTTCATGTAATCCACAGCAACAGTGACGAAAAGCAAGCCCGAATCATATCCCCATTCCTTGTTACCAAATGGTTAACAGATACCTTGGGGCCTGGCTACAAGGTATCATAAATGGCCAGTGGCGACCTACTCCTCGAACTGCGTGAGGGCATCCAATGCTCAAAACTCTCAAACATCGATTCCATAGGGGACATCCCTGTCTCCATCACTCCCCACCGATCCCTCAACACAGTCAAAGGCGTGATCTCAGAGGCTGACTTTATCCACCTAACAGAAATTGAAATGCTTCAAGGACTATCCGAACAAAATGTAATTGATGTCCACAGGATCAAAATCCGCAAAGATAACAAGGAAATAGACACCAAACACATGGTGCTCACATTTAACACCAGCAGCTTGCCCGAAACAATAGATGTCGGATACTTGAAAGTTAACGTAAGGCATTACATACCCAATCCCCGTCGCTGTTTCAATTGCCAGAAGTTTGGCCATGGCTCACAGAGCTGCTGCGGCCGCAAAACCTGCGCGAAATGCGCCTCAAAGGACCACCAGTCTGAGGAATGCGACGCAGCACTACGCTGCGCAAACTGCAAAGGCGACCACGCTGCGTACTCCAGGGCGTGTCCGTCCTGGAAAAAGGAAAAAGAAATCATCACCATTAAGACCAAAGAAAACATTTCATTCAAAGAAGCGAGGAGGCGTTTTGCGCTTACCAACACATTCTCCTTCACAGCGAGACCTAACTTCGCTGATGTGGTGCGCGGGGGCGTAGCACCACACAGCGCTCCGGCACCTGCCGAGGCCAGTTCTACTGCGCCTGTGGCAGGGCCACCCACGCCCCAGGCAGGGACAGCGAAGGCTGCTCTGCCTACTCCAAGCCAGGGAGTGCCGGCCCACGGGTCGACATCCCGCAGGACTTCCCCCCGTCGGGGGAGGCCTGACACTCACCCACCCGCGGCTTCCCTGCGGTCGTCCAGCACCTCTTGCGAGGTGATGGACCAAACTCCCAGCCCGCCTGCTTTACAGCGGCGGAACAGCTCCCTTGAGCGGAAAAAAGACAGGACCGTCATAACGGCCCCTGAAAATAAGTAAACTCTCAATCGCTCCTATCCCAAACATAAATATGGCTTTTCTAGTTCAGTGGAACTGTAGAGGAATGTTGAGGAACTACAGTGACATAAAAGATATTCTAGGGTCAATCTCGCCCGTAGCTTTATGTCTTCAGCAGACCAATCTTGGCCCACAACATGCAAATATCCTGAAACACTATAAAACTTTTAGACACGATCGTGAGCAGGCAAATAGACTCTCTGGAGGCGTCGCGATTGTCATGCAAAGCGGCGTCCCTGCTCGAGAAATCACACTCAAAACAAAGCTTGAAGCTGTAGCGGTCAGTGTCGTCAGCCATAAAACAATTTCTATCTGTTCTGTATATATTCCTCCACACCTTACATTAACAGTCCACGATTTACAAGAACTTGTCAATCACCATATCTAGTAGTTGGGGACTTTAACGCTCACTCCCCTTTTTGGGGAAGCGAGCACTGCGACTATAGGGGTCATATAATTGAAGATTTTACTGCTCGCCTACCTCAGGGAAAATGACCTTTTTAGATCTGTCATTTAGTTCACCTTCTGTTTTTAACGATTTTAACTGGGACGTCATTGACAATCCATATGGCAGCGATCACCTTACTGTACTAATCACTTTAACATCCCCACCGGAAATAATCCCCACAAGGCCGCGTCGCTGGAAGCTTCACCTCGCCGACTGGTCACTTTTTAGAGCAAAGGCAAATTTAGAAAATATACTTTTAGACAATCTCACCATCGACCAGATAAACGAAAAGTTTACTAATTGTATCATAACTGCTGCACTCACAGCTATTCCTCAGTCGTCAGGAGTAGCGCGACAAAACCATAAGGTATGGTGGACAAAAGACTGTAAGGAGGCTAAAAAACAACAAAACAGAGCTTGGGGTAAATTCCGTAGGTATCCGACACATGAAAATCTCTTAATTTTTAAAAAGGCAAAAGCTAAAGCTCGGTACGTCCGTCGCAGTGCCGAGAAAGCTTCATGGCAGAATTATGTTTCATCTATCAACAGTCAGATCCCATCTAAAAAAATGTGGGAGCAGGTTCGAAAATTAAATGGCACCTTTTCACCATTCACAATTCCTTTTTTAACAACACCCGGAACACGAACAGGCAGACATATTGGGGGAACATTTCACTGCAGTTTCAAGTTCATCACACTACACGCAGTCCTTTTTAAAATACAAAAATACAGCTGAAAAACAGAGGCTGCCAACAACTGGAGGTGCAAATGAAAAATACAATAGTCTAATTACCCTCCAAGAAATCAACAGAGTACTGTCTGCCGGAAAATAAACTGCTCCAGGACCCGACCATATACATTATGAAATGCTTGCACATCTTTCTGAGCCTGCCATAGAAGCACTTTTGAGATTCTTTAACACAGTTTGGATGTCAGGGAAAATACCTGAAGCCTGGAAGAAAGCTATTATTGTCCCGTTTCTTAAACCTAGTAAACCCCCAACCTCTCTTAGCAGTTATAGACCCATAGCCTTAACCAGTTGCCTCGCCAAATCCTTCGAAAGTGTCCTAAATATAAGACTAACCTTTGTTCTGCAATCCTGTGAACTGCTTGATATCCATCAGTGTGGATTTAAAAAAGGATGCTCCACTACAGATCACTTAGTCCGCCTTGAAAATACTGTCAGAGAAGCTTTTATACACAAACAACACTGTCTTAGCGTCTTTTTTGATTTAGAAAAAGCATATGATACAACCTGGAGGTTCGGGATTCTCCAGGACTTAGCTGAGCTCGGCATCCGTGGCAGAATGCTCAACTGCATTAAAGACTTTTTGTCTAACCGCTCATTTAATGTCCGCCTAGGCTCGACCCTTTCGAGGGAGTTCATTCAGGAAAATGGAGTTCCTCAAGGGTGCATTTTAAGCACAACTCTCTTCGTTGTAAAAATGAATTCTATTAGAAAAATAATCCCAAGGTGCATTATGTATTCAATGTATGTTGATGATCTTCAGATAGCATGTACATCTTCCAATATATCCACATGCGAACGACAAGTACAGCTTACAATCAACAAAATGGCAACATGGGCAGACAAGAATGGTTTCCAGTTCTCAACACAGAAAACAGTGGCCTTACTTTTTTCACTCAAACGAGGCTTGCACACAAATCCAACATTACACCTCAACCAAACCGAGCTGCCTTTCAAAAAGGAACACAAATTTCTAGGCATCACCTTCGATAAAAAACTTACTTTCCTGCCTCACATAAAGCACTGAAAAAGAAGGCGTCGCTAGCACTGAACATACTGAAAGTCCTTTCACGCAAACACTGGGGTTCTGATCGGGTATGTCTTCTACACATTTATCGCTCTGTAGTACGTTCCACTCTAGATTATGGTTGCATAGTGTATGGATCAGCAAGGCCATCGTACTTGAAGCGACTGGATCCTGTGCACAATTTGGGATTGCGCCTTTCAACTGGTGCATACAGGACATCACCAATAAAAAGCCTGTACGTAGAAACCAATGAACCACCACTTGCAGAGAGAAGAACAACGCTCACATGCTCATACATTTTAAAGATCCGTTCCCAGCCTAAACACATCTGTTACCCACTCGTTACAAAGTGCCCATCCCGAACACTATTTACCAACAGACCCCTCACAATCAGGCCACTTCTTCTCCGCTTTGAAGAGAAATGCCAAGAACTAGACATAATGAACACATTGCCTAATATTGCCCGCAAACGTGATCCACTCCCGCCCTGGTACTGCCTACCATCTGTGTGCGACTTCACACTAACACAATTTCGGAAGAAGCATACACCGCATGAACAGATATTACAAGAGTATTTAGCACTAAACGAAAAATACGGAGAATACGAAGCATTTTATACTGATGGATCAAAATCAGCACAATATGTCGGAAGTGCTGTGGTTCAGACTAATTGGGAAAAAGTAGTACGCCTGCCTGAGTGCGCATCCATTTTCACCGCCGAGTGTTACGCAGTCTTGGTGGCTGTAGAAAAAATAATAAATGAGAACATTCAGAACAGTATCATATACACTGATTCTCTGAGCATACTAACCTCACTTCACCATAGAAATGCAGTGACACCACTAATTGGTGATATCATACACAACATAACAAGCGCCACAATACAGGGACAAGACATAAAATTTTGCTGGGTCCCCAGTCACATTGGAATCACTGGCAATGAGAAGGCAGATGAATGTGCTGGAAAAGCTCGGAACAAAGAAATAAAGAAAGTGTCCATTCCTTACAGAGATGGTATGAGGTTGGTGCAGTGCAAATTAAGGAATAAATGGCAGTCGCAATGGAATATCGAAAGAAATAATAAGCTACATTTAGTAAAACCCATCCTAGGCGAATGGAAATCATACTCACACCAAAAACGATTCATCGAAGTTATTTTATGCCGTCTCCGTATTGGACACACACATCTCACACACAACTTCCTGCTAACAAAAAGACAAACCTGTTTGCGAGCAATGCGGACATGAACTTACCGTAAACCACATACTACTATCATGCACAAAACTTGAATCGGTAAGGAAAAAATATTTTGCTACATTGTACAAAGAACATGTTTCATTTCATCGAGCGTTGATTTTAGCTGAACATGCACCCGTTAGTATGCTTGATGTTTTTAGCTTTTTAAAGGAAGCCGGTGTTTTTCAAAAACTGTAATGTTCTTACCCTGTGCTTCTCTACTTAAAACGATACACCTCAGCCACTTTCTCAGTCCTGAGAAGGAGGCTGAGGTTTTTATCTGAGTAGTTGGTGGCCTCGAGATCCTTGGCAAGCCAAGGATATCCACGGAGGTTAACCAACTTTTAAAAGCTTCTGCAAACAGCCAGTTCTAAAGTGTTTGTATTTAATCAGCCGGGTAATAAAAATAACTTTTAGGCCCTTTACACCACCGTTTTTATACACTTTGTCTTCAAACTTTGCTCGAGCCAATTTTACTAAACCTAGTTCTTGGCGCATGATAGCCTTAGCCGCTTATGCGCCATTAAACACAACACAACACCAGCTCTATCTGCAGGAACCCTTCGTGGGAAACGTGCGTAGCGCGAAAGGCCGGTCGCGTGCATCAATTTCAATAATGAGGTTGGGGGTTATTTTACTGAGGCAATTGTTCTGAATCAGCACCTTGTAGTTTAGTAAGTGAACAATTCCGTATATATTTCCAGAAACTCGCGATGAAGCAGAGCTCAAAGCTCAGCGCAAGCGATTCCCAGTGGCACCAATCATGGACTCTGGGTCAAGCAGCGAGGATATGGTATGTATAAGTAACAGCTGCGCTACGCCTTAGCAGCTAGCTAACACAATCTCTTCAACAGGTGCAGGACAGTCCAAAAGTACGGAATGTGCCTTCATCAAAGCGGATGAGGCAGCATCAACGGAGACTTTTGGATAGCGACAGTTCGGAGGATGAACTAGTGGCCCGTTCAGAAATTGAAGCTCTTCGAGAAAAAAACAAGGCGCTCCTGCAGGAGAACAAGACGTTGAAGAAGGAAAATGAACTCTTTAGAGAGCTGAATATTCGATTGCAGAAAATTTTGACTGGTAAGTTTAACAAATGTATGGCGCAATTATGCTCTGGGGTTGGTGCGATTAAGAACTGCGCCAAGTCGACGGGACAAAGAGAGCGTTGTGTTGTGTTGGGTTTTATGGCACATAGGCAGCTAAGGCCATCATGCGCCAAGCACAAGGTATGGAAAATGTTTTCTGCGGGATTTAATAAAAATGAGGAACGTGATCAGTGGTGTAAAGGGCCTAGAAAGTTTAACTACCTAGTAATAACGGAGAAGACGAGATCTAGGAATGGCTAATGGTAAAAGCTTTAAAAAGGTCAGTAGCCTCAGCGGCCATCCTTGGCTGGGCAAGGATGCCGAGGATCCTGACGAGTCAAATAAAAGCCTCAGCCTTTTCCTCACGAATGAGGAAGTGGCTGAGGGACATCATGTGAAGCTATAGGTCATGATTTATATTATGTCGAGAAAATCTGCCTCAGTTAAAAACTTTAGAACACAAGATATGTCCACAATTGCATTTTCGCCTATGAGTGACGCGGGATGAAAGGGGATGGATTGATTATAAAACAGTGAAAAGCACTTTTTCCTTAGTTTTTCGAGTTTGGAACATGAAAAAAAAGTGCATGTGGAGGTGAACTTACAGTTAACCACAAACTGGTTTATCTTGTTTCGTGAGCAGAAAGTTGTGTGTAAGGTGCGTGTGACCTATACGGAGACGGCAGATAATGACTTCTTTAAAACGTTCCTGGTGTACACACGACTTCCATTCTCCTAAAACTGGTTTTACCAAATGTAGTTTATTGTTTTTTTCGCTGTTCCAAGCAGATTGCCATTTTTGCCTTGCTTTAAGATTTACTAAGTTTATGCAGTCTCGATACGGCACACTGACATTTTTAATTTGCTTGTCACGAGCTTGGGCTGCGCATAAATCTGCTCTCTCGTTACCTTTTATCCCGACATGACTCGGGACCCAACATAGTTTTATGTTTTGTCCTTTAGCTGTGGATATGACTATGTTGTGTATAATGTCCCCAAGTAGAGGAGTGATTGCATTTTTAGAGTGGAGAGCTGTATGTACGCTTAGGGAGTCTGTATAAATGATACTGTTCTTGAGGTTCTCGTTTACTATTTTTTCTATGGCAACACATACGGCGTAACATTCGGCAGTGAAAACAGATGCACACTGTGGAAGTCTTACTGTTTCCTCCCAATTCTCTTGTACTACTGCGCTTCCTACATAAACATCTGTTTTCGAACCATCAGTATAAAATTCTGAAAAGCTATTGTATTTTTCTTTTAGTGCAAGAAATTCTTGTATGATATGTTGTTGTGGAGTTTTCTTTTTACAGAACTGTGTCAGTGTGAAGTCGCAAACTTCAGGAAAATTGTACCATGGAGGTAGTGCATCCCGTCTTTGGGCAATGTCAGGCAACGTGTCCTGTATATTGAGGTTCTGGCATATATCTTCGAAACGCAGGACCAGTGGCCGGATTGCATGAGTTTTGTTGGTGAATATTGTCCTAGAAGGACATCTCGTTACAACTGGATAGCAGATATGTTTTGGTTGAGATCTTACTTTAAAGACATATGCACACATTAAAGAAGTTCTTCTGATTTCTAGTGAGGGTTCATTTGTTTCTGCATATAGGCTTGCTATGGGAGATGTCCTGTATGCGCCACGTGAGAGGCGTAGGCCTGAGTTATGTACTGGATCTAATTTTTTTAAGTATGATGGTCTTGCTGAGCCGTATACGATGCACCCATAATCTAAGGAAGAACGTACCAACGAGCGATATATGTGCAGAAGACATGTTCTATCAGAGCCCCAATGTTTCCTAGAGAGCACCTTGAGTATGTTTAGAGATTTGGAGGCTTTCTTTTTCAGTGTGTTAATGTGCGGCAGGAATGTCAGTCTTTTATCAAATGTTACGCCTAAAAATTTATGTTCGTGCTTTATTGGTATCATTGTTTCATTTAGGTGTAGGATGGGGTCATTCTGCAAGCCTCTTCTGAGTGAGAAAAGCACTGCTACTGTTTTTTGTGGGGAGAACTTAAACCCGTTTCTGTCTGCCCAAGTAGCTATTCTGTTTAATGTGAGTTGTATCTGTCTCTCACAGGTTGCTAAGCTGGATGAAATGCATGATATTTGAAGGTCGTCAACATATACCGAGTACATCACGGTTGTACGAATTATTTTTGCTATAGAATTCATTTTTGCTACAAAAAGCGTAGTACTTAAAATACACCCTTGTGGTACGCCATTCTCTTGAACAAATTTTTTGGAAAGTGTTGAACCCAGACGTACTTGAAATGAACGGTTAGATAGGAAATCCTTCAAGCAGTTAAGCATCCTTCCACGAATACCGAGGTCTGCTAGGTCGCGGAGAATCCCGAACCTCCAGGTAGTGTCGTAAGCCTTTTCCATGTCAAAGAAGACTGCCAGACAATGTTGTTTGTGTATGAATGCTTCGCGTACTGTATTTTCAAGACGGACGAGATGGTCAGTTGTTGAACATCCTTTTTTAAAGCCACATTGATGGACGTCAAGAAGTTCACGGGATTTGAGAATAAACATTAACCTAATATTCAATATACTTTCGAAAGATTTGGCGAGGCAACTTGTGAGGGCTATGGGTCTGTAAGCTACCAGCAGAGGTTGGGGGCTTTCCGGGTTTGAAGAATGGCACAATAACTGCTTCTGTTATTGTTGTTATTGTTGAATGGCACATAGTGCCAGTAGAACATATTAAAAACTTCCATCCTGGTTCTTTGAAGTTTGTGCCTGGGAAGGTGTATAGTGTGAAGTGGTCCTATAACGTGCAAGACGGATATTTTGGTGCACAGATCTTGGAACTAGTTGGTAAGTTTTCTCCTAACAATACTTTTTGTACTCTAAACGTACTGACTGGAAAGATACGGTGCTGTGTACCAGACGGCAAATATTAATTTTGTGTTTGTTACCTGCCGGCTGAAAACGAAACCATGCGGTGCCTATATAGCTAACGCCGTCGGCTTGTCATATGACATGCCTTGTAGTGACTGCAGCTGTATGCAATTTTTTTTCGCATTCATGGTAGCTTCATTTGTAGGAACTGAATGTAATACGTTTTTACTGCTCTATCTGCGAGGAACCCTTCGTGGGAAACGTGCGTAGCGCGAAAGGCCGGTCGCGTGCATCAATTTCAATAATGAGGTTGGGGGTTATTTTACTGAGGCAATTGTTCTGAATCAGCACCTTGTAGTTTAGTAAGTGAACAATTCCGTATATATTTCCAGAAACTCGCGAAGAAGCAGAGCTCAAAGCACAGCGCAAGCGATTCCCAGTGGCACCAATCATGGACTCTGGGTCAAGCAGCGAGGATATGGTATGTATAAGTAACAGCTGCGCTACGCCTTAGCAGCTAGCTAACACAATCTCTTCAACAGGTGCAGGACAGTCCAAAAGTACGGAATGTGCCTTCATCAAAGCGGATGAGGCAGCATGAACGGAGACTTTTGGATAGCGACAGTTCGGAGGATGAACTAGTGGCCCGTTCAGAAATTGAAGCTCTTCGAGAAAAAAACAAGGCGCTCCTGCAGGAGAACAAGACGTTGAAGAAGGAAAATGAACTTCTTAGAGAGCTGAATATTCGATTGCAGAAAATTTTGACTGGTAAGTTTAACTAATGTATGGCGCAATTATGCTCTGGGGTTGATGCGATTAAGAACTGCGCCAAGTCGACGGGACAAAGAGAGACACAAAGACGCTCACACAAAGCACAGAAAGCGCATCAACCATGAACTGACTAGCCCAACATCATGTCCTGCTCTGGGGTTCATGGAGCGGTGTGATGTTATATATTAATAAGGCACCTAACTAGTAAATAACAGCAATTTTATTGGTGCTGTGCTGCGCACTTTTCATAGGTGCGCAGCACAGCGCACCTATATGCTTGAGGCATTAGCTTGGGGATTGATGTGAAAATTTCCTTTCTAGGGTTGCATGACTGTTTACAAGGTTTTGCTTTGCATAATGCATAAAAATTGTTGGTTAATTTCTCATAGTTCAAACAAAAATGTAGCAGCAACATGCCTCATGTGTGCAACTATTTTCCTCTCAGAAAGCCACCCACCATCGTCTTCCGTGCCACAACATTCGAAGGAAAACAAGAAGAGTCCTGCACTTGAAAAAGGTACTAGGTAACCTTTGTTTGGTTTCTGAGTGCTTTTTGTGGATTTGGTGCTCAGTTCCCATACTTACTTTACTTTTGGACGTAACTTTTGCCTGTCAGATTTTTCATATAGCTTAAAACTGCACATGAAGGCCAGGCACAAACAACATTAATTAAGCTACTTCAATGACCAGTGAACCTGTGCCACGTTTCGTTTTCCTAGTGTTTCACAGGAGTGACTACCAGCCACAGGGATGTGCGCAGAATATCAGGCAAGGCGACTGAGGGAGGCAGTGGAATGTGTGGTGATAGACATGGTGATTTGCATTTTTTAAATAGGTGCATGTTACTCAGAGGATTTCAGTTATGCGGATGTCAAAGCACCATTTCCTGGCTTCGATTCTGAATTTTATTTATTTCACCTGTCAGAGGTAAAGCGTGGGTCCAGCGTCCAAGAGACGGTTATGGAGAGGCAGACCAGCAGCGAAGGCAGGCGTGTGCTTTTCAAAGAAAGTGAAGGCCAGGTAGAATTCAGTATTATTTTCAGTTTTAGTGCATGGATAAGGCTTGTATGAGCAATCTGATGATTTGGCTACGTTGGCTACAATTTTTTTACAGGTCTACATAAGTCAGAACATGTGTTTGCCAATCATGGACTACAACCTAATCATGAAATCTAGAAACGACTCAACATTCGTGCGGGATGCTGCGACGCGAATTTTTTCGACTGCGGGCCTCATCAACAGGAGTGTAACAGGAAAGCCATCTAATCGAACTAAAACGCCACCGAAACCTCCTTTGGACCAGCAGAAACTGGATGCACTAAGAGGTATATGAATCTTGAATTTATGTGCTTGACAAAAAAGAAAAAGTAAGGAAATGGAGTGTCAGTAATGATAATTTAAAATACCTGTGTAATACAGGTGTTGCTTTGCTACATTAGTTGTGCCTATCAGACTGCAAATGTTTTCATGAAACTGCTATAACAGGCTAGGCTGGTATCTTAGAATAGTGAGTAGCTTGTTACCACATCAAACGCAACTACAACAAAGACTCATGCTGGCATGGTGGTCCAGTTGTTATGGTGCTCGGCAACTGACCCGAAAGACGCATGTTCGATACCAGCTGTCGTATTGTGGTAGACAAGAAATGCTAGAGGCCCATGTACTCTGCGATGTCGGTGCACGTTAAGGACCTCAGGTGGTTGAAATTATCCAGAGCCCTCCACTACGGCGTCCCTCATAGCTTGAGATGCTTTGGGATGTTAAACATTGTAAAACTAAACCGGAACATACTTGAGATCAAGTTTACAACCACCTTTTACACTTTTACACAGGGGCATGCACCTCATTCTGCATGTACTTCTTCAGATTTGGTGGTATTTAGCAGCAAAATGTTCATCTACGAATTAAGATCTACAAGAAATTAGATGTAAAAAAATGCTAGAATTATATAGTGCAGTTTTAATTTGTTGACTTTCTTTATTGTCTACCGAGCCTATTGTTTTCCAGCATAGCGTTGTACATATATATGACTGGAGCATAGCCCAAATAAAGAACTCTGCATTGCACATAGCATGCGTGCATCATCAAACAAGATTTTAACTTTTACTGTGTTACTCCCCGCAGGGAGGCGTCTGCAGCATGCAGACGTTGGTGAGTGGCGACACCACGGGGTTAACCCGAGCATCCGCAGGGACATCCCCGCAGGGGGATGATGGTGAACAATGCGTCACCACGGACCCGAGCATCCGCGCTTAGCCGTGCGTGGCATCGCCGTGTCCGGGGAAAAGGGGATCCTGGTGGTTGAGCCGATGCCGAGCGTTTGGACCCTTAAGGCCCCTCGGCGGAGGCAACACACCACTTTGGCCCCAGCTTCCTGTAGACGGCACCTCCGGCCTGACCCGACCGGGGGAAATCGGCAGTCGCCTTTTCCTGTCCTCCCCTCTATCTTTCACTTTCCTATTTCCTTTCTTACAACTTTCCTGTATCCTCCTCTCTTCTTTGTTTTTTCCTTCTTTCCTGGCGGCGAGGGTTAACCGTGTGTGACCAACTGCCCTGAGTTGAGTCATATTAGGTTATAGTTAAGGTGTACAGCTGGCGTGGGCAGGACTTGCTTTCAAGTTCCTGTCGCGTCTCCCTGTTGGGCTCCATGGTGGGTGGCTGGCACCATGACCGAAAAACCTCAATTTTTTATGGCTCCCCCTCTTTCAAAACTTTATCGCTCTCTCAAGAGAGGGCGGACCGAAGCAGACGACTTTTTTCAAAAAAGAAAAGTATCATTTCCAAAATTTCACGTCATCCATAGCAAAACAGAAGAAACGCAAGCAAGGATAATATCCCCATTCCAAGTCTCAAAACGCTTGACGGATGCCTTAGGCCTTGGCTACAAGGTGTCAAAAATGGCCAGTGGCGACTTACTTCTTGAACTGCGCGATAGCATACAACACTCAAAAGTTGCAACAATTGTATCCATTGGGGACATCCCTGTCCCTGTGACCCCACATCGGTCTCTGAATACTGTACGAGGCGTCATCTTTGAAATAGATTTTGTCCACCTTTCTGAAAAGGAAATGCTCGAAGGACTTACTGACCAAGAAGTTATAGATGTCCACCGGATCAAGATCTGGAAGGATGGCAAAGAAGTGGACACCAAACACCTGATCTTGACATTCAACGTCAGCACATTGCCCGAATCCATTGAAGTAGGCTACCTGAAAATAAATGTAAGACCGTATATTCCCAACCCACGCAGATGTGTCAACTGCCAGAGATTTGGCCACGGCTCACAGAGTTGTCGCGGCCGCAAAACTTGCGCAAAATGCTCTTCGAAGGACCACCAATCCGAAGAATGTGTTGCTAACCCACGGTGTGCAAACTGTGAAGGAGACCATGCTGCCTACTCCAGAGCTTGTCCTTCATGGATAAAAGAAAAAGAAATTATTACTCTCAAGACTACTCAAAACATTTCTTTCAAAGAAGCACGAAGGCAATACGCTCAGACAAACAAATTCTCCTTCACTGCAAAAACAAACTTCGCCGATGTGGTGCGTGGGCGCGGCGCACCACACCAGGCTTCGGCACCTGTCCAGGTCACACGTAGTGAGCCTGGGGCGGGGCCATCCGCGCCGTCTGGTGGAGTAGCTCACGCTACTCCGCCTACCCTAAGGGAGGGGACGCAGACCCCCGGGTCGGCGGGCCCAAAGACCTCTTCCCACAGGTCGAAGTCTAACTCAAAAATCAATGTGCCTCCTGCACGGTCGTCCAGTGCCTCTGCAGAGGCGATGGACACGACCCCGGGCAGCCCCTCACCGTCCACGTTGGATGGTCGGCGGAGCTCCCTGGATCGGTCAAAAAAAGACAGGCCCCGAGTCACGGGGCCATAAACAACTTGATCTAGCTTTTCAATCAGTACAAACACAAAACTAAGATGGCTTTCATAATACAATGGAACTGTAGAGGAATGTTGAGGAACTACAGTGATATAACTCATATTCTAGGGTCAGTGATGCCTCTAGCCCTATGTCTCCAGGAGACCAATCTTGGTCCACAACATTCAAATATCTTAAAACATTATACAACTTTTAGGCGTGATCGCGAACATGCAAATAGACTCTCGGGAGGCGTCGCAATCATCATCCAAATCAGCGTCCCGGCTCAAGAAATCAAACTGAAAACAAAACTTGAGGCGGTTGCGGTTAGCGTCAGCAGCTACAAAACCATAACAATATGTTCTGTATATCTTCCCCCACACATCACATTAACATGCCAAGATCTAGAAGGCCTGATCGATGAACTGCCGGAGCCATTTCTGGTAGTTGGCGATTTTAACGCTCACTCTCCGTTTTGGGGAAGCGAACGCTGTGACTCTAGAGGCCAAACAATCGAAGATTTTATACTTTCGAATAATGTCTGTCTTTTAAATACGGGAAAAGCCACATATTGCTGTCCAAGCTCAGCAAAAATGAGCTCTCTCGACTTAGCTTTCGCATCACCATTACTTTTTAACGATTTTAAATGGGATGTTTTAAATGACCCCATGGGCAGCGATCACTTACCTACCGTCATCAGGCTCTCATCGTCCACTCCAATCATCCCCACAAGGCCACGGCGCTGGAAAATTCAGCTCGCCGACTGGTCACTTTTTACAAAAAGTGCCACTCTGGAAAAGGAATTTTGTGACGACCTTAGCACAGATGAAATTAATGAGAAGTTACTGAATGCATAATAAGTGAAAGATGAAGGAGAGGACAGGAAAAGGCGACCGCCGATTTCCTCCGGTTGGGTCAGGCCGGAGGTGCCGTCTACAGGAAGCTGGGGCCAAAGTGGTGTGTTGCCTCCGCCGAGGGGCCTTAAGGGTCCAAACGCTCGGCATCGGCTCAACCACCAGGATCCCCTTTTCCCCGGACACGGCGATGCCACGCACGGCTAAGCGCGGATGCTCGGGTCCGTGGTGACGCATTGTTCACCATCATCCCCCTGCGGGGATGTCCCTGCGGATGCTCGGGTTAACCCCGTGGTGTCGCCACTCACCAACGTCTGCATGTTGCAGACGCCTCCCTGCGGGGGAAAACCAATTTGCATTTTCCCTCCTATCAAGCATACAAATTAAAAAATAGCAATAAAAGGTGATCACGTTTAAAATAGCCAAATGTTGTTGATTTTTCTTTTAGTGATTTCCTCGCAGCAGTTTTTTTTTCTGATTGCCTGCAGGTTTAGGCAGATGTGAGGGGGCAGTGGATCTCATTGTTATTTAACAAAATGTTATGTGTTTTAAATGTGATAACCTTTCTTGCTATTTTTAAGCTTATATGTGCTACCTTGATGGGAAGGTGTGCTCCCTATTGTGGTAAATTCCTAGTCATGAAGTTTGCTTCAGTTTCGTGTTTTTCAGGAGTGCAGAGATATTTTGCATTTTTTTTCTCCACCTGTTCTGTGGTTGATGTTGATTGCTTTTGTAGTTTGCTTATAGCAGTTTTCTTTTATTGCCTGCTACTCTGGGCTCAAGCTTTTACTGTTTAATGCGAAAATATTATTCCTGTTTTAAATGTGATCACCCTTCTGCTATTCCTGTTGTGTTCTTGACGAGAAGGTATGTGTTCATTTACAGTGAATTTCTAGTCAGTGGCTCCTTTCGTTTGTTTTATGGTTTACAACTTGCAGGATATGCAGTGTTTTGAAATACTTTCTGTCATACTCCTGTTGGTGTGGTTGATTTTTATTGGGTTAATACTTTCTTCACAGCATTTTTTTTTGTTTCCTGCAGGACAAGGCAGGTGTGAATACGATGTGGGTTTCATTGTTATTCAATGTAAAAACCTTTGCTGTTTTAAATGTGATCAATTTATTAGTCGTTTTTGAACTGCTTGGTACATTAATTTTGTTGTGTATATTTTTATTATGCATTCCTTCACAAATTGTTTGCTTCATCATTTGAATTATATGTACTGCCTTTTGTGATAATACAGAAAGATTGTTTTTTACTTATTTTCTTGGCTGTTGAGAAAGCTTGTTTCTCCTCGATGCACATACTACACCTATACAACACATATAGGTACTGATAGGCCATAGATCTGGTACACTAATACGAATACTCTAATACACTGATAGACTTATATACGCAGAATAACGCTGATACATCCAGAATAGAACTAAAAGGAATTTTATCAGTGTATTAGTTGTATCGTTTCATAATGCAATAGACAGAACTGATAGGATTCTTAACAGTTTATCCTATCAGAATTTTTGCTAGGGATGCGCCAATAAACCCAACACAACACACAACTCCAAACATTTTGCCCCAGGAAGCAGAGCACTAAGTGCACACATCGGTGTTGGAGATCTGAATACGAGGTGGACGGTATGTTATTTGTTGCCTCAGGGCAGAAAGAAAGTTGTGAAGGTAAAAAAGACCCTTCTTCCATCTGTGCTGTGCTAATTGCTATCCAAGACACACTTTGCTCTGTAGCTGCCGTTACCTAGTTTTCTACAGTTCACATTGTCATCCGTACCTCGCAGCCCAGAAATCTGCCCGAACATACATCATCGCCTGATGGCTTGCATCCTGTAACCCAATCGAATTGAGTGGGTCCTACATGACCTGCTGAGTTCACAAACGTCTGCAGATTCTGAAACTCGCCTGGCACCCAACCCTCACCAATAGGTTGCTTCTCTGGGGATTTTTAGAGCGTAGCTCTCAGGCGCCCATTTGTTGGTTGAGCCGCGTTGTCATCGGTGCAACCGAGAGCGAGAGGAGGACAGCACTTGAGACCGGTTGTGCCCAGCGAAGGAAAGCACCGGCGCTCTCTCATAATGGCGCCAGAGTGGTGCGCCCGTCGTCCATCAGGTAGGGTGGCTCGGGGAGGGAAGTGCGTGCGATGGCGCGCGCACCCGCGCGCTGCCTCCTCGCAGTCGCGCCACACTCCGCTCCGTTGGCGGGCGGTGCTGTCAAATGAGCAACGTGCGATAGATTGTCCGCGTCGGTCACGCCACTCACAGCGTTGTCTTCCTAGTACTAACCGACTGCTAATGAACCCTGCAGGCACTGGTGCAGCAGGTTAATATCTCCATCTTTTTTCTACCACAAATCTACCTTCATGTCAAACAAAAACTGGGAGAGTTTTTATCTGAGTAGTTGGGGGCCTCGAGATCCTTGGCAAGCCAAGGATGTCCACGGATGTTAACCAACTTTTAAAAGCTTCTGCAAACAGCCATTACTAAAAAGTTTGTATTTAATCAGCCAGGTAATAAAAATAACTTTTAGGCCCTTTACACCACCGTTTTTATCAACTTTGTTTTCACACTCTGCTCAAGCCAATCTTTTCATACCTTGTTCTTGGCGCATGATAGCCTTAGCTGCTTATGCGCCAATAAACCCAACACAACACAACACAAAAACTGGGAGAGAAGTCTTAATGAGAGAGTGCGGAAAATAAAGATTGGTTTGTAATCTTTCAAATTCTTTACCTCAATATACCGCAAAAACAAAACACCTGCAGAGCTGCGCTCAAATTTCGCATTAGGAAGTATCGCAATCGTCCTTAAATTTTTTTTTAGTGAATTTTTTGCTCACGCCCAATGACGACGAAAACGCCGGCTTTTCCGCGTACATAAAACATACTTACAAGATCGTTGTTGTTGCCCCGTGTGCCCCAGTTGGCAGGTCCGTGCGATTTCCTTTTCATCCTTCTCTCAGTCGCAACAACAACACCACCACCTCAAAAAGCTCTTTTTACTCCGGGTCCTGTCGTTTTTTGAAAATTTGGTTTTTAAGGCAAGGAAGCAGTAACTGCCTCACATATCTTGGTGGACACCCGAACCGCGCCGTAAGAGAAGGAGTAAAAGAGGGAGTGAAAAAAGAAAGATGCCGCAGTAGAGGTCTCCTGAATACGACCACCTGGGCATCTTAACGTGCACCGATATCGCGCTATCGCACGGGAGCCGTTCGCATTTCGCCTCCATCGAGAAGCGGTCTCCGCATTCGGGTGCGATCCCGGAAACTCTGGCTCAGTATCTGAGCGCTCTAAACTGAACAACCACTGCAGGTCAGGTCCATGGGCCTCACCTGCGGGAACCGTCCTGCAGGACCCGTGATATGCTGCGTTCCAAGAACTGTTCACTTGCTGGCTAACTTAGAGGCACTCTTTCCAGGTTCTTGCAGTTAACAAGATACAGATGTGTCGCATATTTTCTGTCGTTTAGAGACAATGACAATTCCTTCGGAAGCGCTACATCGATGCATCAGCGGCGCAGGGACTGCCTTCCTTTGTCGATGTAAAAACTACAGCTTTATTACTGTAAGGGATCGGTAGTGTACGCGGGGTCATCGGAACGCGGCTGGGGGCGCTCAAAGCAAAGCGTCTGCTTTCTTGGAACGCGGCCGCTCGCGAACGCGCCGGAACTACGGGTGTCCCCCCGCCCCGCGTTACCGATTCGCGCACGTACTGGCACGAATGTGTATTTGTGTTTGTTTTTATTTTTATTTTGTGGTAGAGAGGGTGGTTTACCTTGTAGAAGCCGGAGGGCTGGCCATGCCCTTGAAGAGCCAATCATGTTAAGAGGGCAACATGATTGGAAGCTACCAAATGTGGGCCGGGCCTTTAGGGCTTTAAAACTGGGCCCCGGAGCCGGAAGCGGGGTTCTGCGCTTAGATGAGATGCTATGCATCTTCGGCTACGCCGAGTAGGGGCCTCCCCTAGTGTTAGCCAGTTCCGCCTTTTTTGTCTCTAGTGCCTGAACTTGCATATGCTGTAAATATCTGTATATAAAACTTCAAGTATTCGCCTTACCCCCGCGTGTCAACTCATCACAAGACCGTCTCTGACGGGGCACCCCTGGTGCGAAGATTAAGCTTCAGTCTTCTAGTTAAACAAACCGTCTCTGGCGGGGCACCTCTGGTGCAAGGAAAGAAGAGAACCTGAACTTTACTATTACGTGATAGCAGCCCAGCTCGCTCGGTCGAAAAGCCGTCGGCGCAGTCGGCATCGCGTGTCGGAAATAATCGGAGGCTGTGTAAAAAAAAAAATCTAACCATGCGAACCGTTTGTCGCAGAATGTTCCGGGTGGTGTCACACGATTCAGCATTTCGTGCAACTATAGCTCGCGGCAGAGATTCGAAGCTACCTATAATCGGAGGCTGCGTAAAAGAAATCGTATCATGGTAATATGTGGTTTAGAGATTGATGATTGATTGGTGTGTGAGAGGCGATGACGAGTTAATTAATACTTTAATCAATTAACTGCAATGATTTCATTAAGAAATACAAATGAAAAGATTGGAAAAAGGAAAGCTGCCAAAATGCTCATATTGAAAAGCCAATGCTTAATTATGCGAATTAATAAATTTAGAATGTGTAATTAATCAATTATTTGAAGTAATTGAAAAATGCGTTCAAAGCAGTCAAACTGCTGAGAATGGAGCCTAAACCCATTACGCTATTGCGTCATACCCTTGAGTGGGAGCTTAAAGGGTCAGTCTACTCACCAAGATGAGTGTATAAATAATGGCATATTCTGGTAGTTGGCACCCTATAACATCAATAACGAGGGAACTGCTCCATGTTTAGGCAGGAATTTATATTTTATTTCGGCGTTAAAAGTCGCGTAAAAATGCATGGTGGCAACCCCAAACTTTCATTTTGTTCAAGACTGTGGTAGTCTTCTTTTGTAGAAGCATAAGTGAATATACTACGTACCATTTGTATGCCCCAATGTCAGAGAAACGCACGTTTTGTTCTAGTAAACTGTAGAAGGCGTACCGCTCGCTTTTTCTGTAAATCACATGAATATTTATAGTTACACGTACGCAAAACACAGGCACATTCCCACTTTTAGTTCAGCGTATGCTAGCAGAGACGCAAAAATAAACTCAGCCTATAGTGGCGCCATCTGGTTGTCAGGACGGAAACCATTGCTGTAAACAAACCGACTCTCCACTTAAGCCTAGGAGCGGCAGAATCGTCACTAATTATTAAAATGAAGCGAATTTCTCTCTTATATGTTTTCTTATAGGCGAGATGACACGAAGCGAAAGACCGGCGCCCCATTTATGTTCAGTGAACGCACTGAAAAAGGCAGCAACAACGAGAATTCAGTCCGAAGCGAGAGGTCCGGCTTCGACGGGCGCCGCCATGTTTGTCGCCGCGCGGCAGAAATCCAGATGGTTGCCAGATGAGACTACCATCTCATACAGATGTGTTCCCACATCAATAAATTCTATTTTAAAATGTTCTACCGCTCTTCTTGGCACCACAGCTGGCTTAACGGTAATTTGAGTAAAGAGCTATCCATTGCCGCAAAGAAAATATGGTCGATAAAATTCAGTAGACTGACCCTTTAAGTATCCTCTGTACATTTTGCAATTCCATCACATTGAAATGAATGTTTTACAATCATTCCTCGTCTTTGCACTGCGTTTGGACCGCAGGGGCCTCAGAGGGAGAGGTGGGCTGCGGTTAACTTGGCTCCCCAATGAGCACGCACGAATGCACTGCTGAACCTGAACTGGGAACATCTGTTGGTTTCTGCTCTTTTTTACCAATAAATATGTGCGAAGCTCGACGGCTCAACGATCGAGCTCATAGATTTTTATGCGGAGCATTAATGCAACCAAGGCGCGCTGATCAAAAATTTTAAACCTCATACCGAGCCAGCTCTGCTTGTTTCTGCTCTTTTTACCACTAAAGCCTCTAAGCCTGCCTTAAATGTCTTAGTTCGTGCATTCAGTTGTGGCTGGTAAGCGAATGTGCGATGCTCGAAAAGTTCGACGACTGAGCTAATTGATCTTTATGAGGAGCATTGGAACGTAGGCGCTCGCCAAAAAAATTGGCCCCACTTCTGCGATGTGCTCCTTACGCTACCCCATTCTGGCGCTATTTCTGGCTGTTATGTAAAATGTCAGTCAATGTAATTGTTCTTACTACAAAAGCCAGATAAACACGATAGCACGAAAAGACGAAAATGTCAACAAAATACGAAATGATGTGAAAGAAAACGCATGCGGACAAACTGTCTAAATCCCCCGCCATGGCTATCATCATCATCATCATATTCTAGCGTGTCACGTGGTGTGCTTGGCGCCCTTCTTAGTGATTTGGAAGCGTGGCGGCGTGGTTGCTTTTTTTTACTGTTCCGTGATTATCCATCTCGCTGTGACAATGACCAACATTTTGGTTGAGTGGGTGTCGGAAAAAAATGGGACGTATATCCCGTTAGAAGTATAGTCGAAGCGTCGATAGGCTATAGGCTGCTAAGCGACGAACACGCGCTGGAGGAACTGAGGGGCACCGTCGTCAATGTGCACTGGTCGAGGGAACAGGAGCCAGCGCCGGCCTTCCTGCTGGATGTCGGTACGTAAACTCTTTTCTGATTTGTCATCCCAGTTTGTGCGAATTCGTAGATTTTAGGCGTCTGAACGGTTGTTTTGTGCGCGGGTTCCGCACGTTTGGAAACATGGCCGTAGTGCTTTTTGTTATGGGAGCGGGTAGGATGTTGCTGCGCATGAATTTGTGCGTCGCGGATGGCTATCAGGCAAGGAAAACGTACTGGAGCGCAAGCGCGCACGCCTTGCAGCGAGTTCCGGGTCACAGGATTCGGTACCGCAAGTGGCCGAGGGAGCTGAATCGGAGCAGTGCAGTGTAAGAAATTTGAGTGGCATCTTTCATTTTAGCAAAACTTGTAGATGGGCTAGATGGGCCGCGTGCCCTTGTCTTTCTCGGCCTTCCCGTGTGTGTGTTTGTCTGCGCCATTGTATCTTTCATTTTGGTTTTGTGATGCGTGCATGTAGTCCACAGAAAAAAAAAAGAGCTGCGTTTTTAATTTTTTTTAGGCAGACTTCATTGGCAATTAATTAAGTGAACTTCTCCAAGTTCTGCTTTCAAAATGCTGGCATGTTAGTGCCTGTAAGGCCAGTGAGACATATGCACTACTTGCACCAAAAATCTAGCTGGAAGCCTTCAAAAATGAAGTGTCAGAAAATGGTAGCGCGTCATAAAAAGCTAGCTCTTCTAAGCAAAAGTAACTTCTTGACAGAAAATTTTAATCAGATGGTGGGCCAGTCGGGCCCACTGGCCACTATGGGCTGTAATTGTGCTTTCGGGAGTAGCGTGGTTGCACGCTTGTACTGTCTGGTGCACGTTGTGCGATTTTTCAAGACTTCCTTCTTTGTGCAGTACTGGGCGCCATGTTCGCCGTTGTGCGTTTTCTTAGTGACCGCGACAATCGCCTGCACGTGATTTCTGTGCATGACATTGAGGACTTCGCACCAAAAAACAATAGTGACTACGACAACCGCGCCATATATTCTGCTTACTGGCGGGACCCAGTTGACGACACAAACAGCGGACTGCACAACACTCAAGTTTTGTTGCTGGCAGGTATGTGTCAGCACTCTCTAATGTTATAGTGCCAATCCATAAATTCTCATTTCTTACAGAGAGTGAAAACTACGCCCACGACAAAATGCGGGCAGAGAGGGTAATAATCCCAAAGATGCGCGATTCATTGCAAGAAGGAACAGATGATGATGAGGAGTCGCAAGCAAAAAAAAAAGGACTGATTGAAAGGTTGCCACAACTATCTGTTTTCCTTTTATGGCAACTTTCGGGATTGCCGCATTCAAATTGTTTTCCGTGCTTTCCTATTCTTTCAGAGACAAAAGAACAACAAAGGCGACACGAAGAAAGTTCTTTATTTATGTGGAGATTTAAAAAAAAATCTTGAAGTCGCGCACAAAAAAGCACAGTCTCTGCAGAAACCTGGAGCTCAGGTAAGGGTGGCTGTGTTTCTTTAGAACTTAGCGCTTTGGATTACAAAAAAAAATACTGACATCAAAACCTCTCCTAAACATTACATAATGCAGTTTCATCTATTCATCTTTGAGCTCATCATCAGACAGTGATGACCTATGTGCCAAGAGCGAGCTAATAAAAATGAAAAAGCAGAAAAAAGCCTGGAAAGGACGTGCCCAGGAGCTGCAAGAAGGCGAGCTCGGAAAACAAAGAGATTACTGGAAATCTCGCACCCAGGAACTACAAGAAGACAACGTGTTTTTGAACGCATAAGTTGCAGGCTTGCAAAGATGCCTGGAAAGCAATATTTGTGCGCGTAAGAATGCTTTTTGCTTTGCACTAATATCTTTGCTGACCCTGCGCGTAAGATGTTTCAACATGACAGCTCATGCGCTTACATACAGCAGCTCTCGCTGCTGTAATATGCGATGCCCGGCACACTTTTATGTCAAGTGCGTAAAGGAACATACTGGCTATTATGGATGCGATCGCTGCACTCAGAAAGGTGAAAGGATTGAGCGGAGACAAACATTTCCAGTGTGTGCTGCTTTTGTAAGCCGCACAGATGACTTTTTCCGCAGAATGGCTGAAGCAGGCCATCACACCACGCCACAAGTCCGCTGCTTGAGCTACGTGTGAACATGATCAAACACTTTCCGTTGCACTACATGCACACGGTGTGTTTGGGAGTCGTCCGGAAGTTGCTGCAGACTTAGGTGTCTGGACCGCTACCTTATCGCCTCAGTGCACAGCAGCGTAGCATTCCGAGTGCAAAACTTGAGGAAACTAGCCTGCCTGACTAGCCTGAAATTTGCTCGCCAGCCTAAAACCCTGGATGAACTGGATCGATGGAAGGTAGTGGAATTTCGGTCCTTTCTTCTTTACACTGGTCCTGTACTGTTAAGGGATTAGCCAAAAAGATGACCGCTACAAGCACTCTCTATGTCTGCATGTGGCTGTTCGAATTCTCCTCAGTGCCAACCTTTGCACAGAAATGAACAGGTTTGCTTCAGACTTGCTGCAATATTTTGCACAACAATCTGGAAAGCTATATGGACCAAAGTTTCTGGTGTACAATGTACCCATCATGTGCCACATTGCTGATGATTGTCTAATTTATGGATGCTGGACAATGTCAGTGCCTTTCCATTTGAAAACTGCGCAGCAACAGAAAGCCTCTCGAACAGGTGAGGCAGAGGCTATCAGAGTTCTCCCTGAGCAACATGGGTAAGAGGGCGATTACTAGTCATGTTGAGAGTAAGAAACATCAAGCTGTTATGAAATCTCTGCAAAGCGTTTCCCAGACCCGAGTCGTCTCATTTTTCGAGACTGCGACAAATGCGGGCTCGCCTTCCGTGGCAGCAGCTGACATCTCGTTTGGAGGTAGCTCTAGTGATGATAGCGCTGCAGCGATGCTTCCAACTGCCGCCACAGAAGCACTGAGCCCTTCTCTGCAGACGTTAGTGGGTAGCTTTCAATTGAAGAACGAAGTTGCAAAGGCCGAGATCATGTGGTGCTTGAACACGGCAATGACCGATGGATCTTTTAGATCAGCGGCAGCCTCTGCCTCGCTCTTTCCTTTGCTGTTCCTCACGTGAGATCGCCACCAAAATGCAGCTTGGAAAAGACAAAGTGGAATACACCATTTGTCATGGTATTGGTCCATACTTTCAAGAGAAGTTGCTGTCAAGCCTGTCTAGCGTGCCTTATGTGGTGGTTGCGTGTGATGAGTCGCTCAACAAAGTCACTCAGAAAGAACAGATGGATGTACTGATCAGGTACTGGGACCAAACTGATGCCACCATGAAAACGCGCTACCCAACTTAGTGTTTTTGGGGCACACCTGCACAGAAGATTTGGCTGTTGCTTTTAGGAAAGCCACAGAAGGCACTAACCAAATGAAGATACTACAAGTGTCAATGGACGGGCCTAACGCCAACTTGAAGTTGGTCCTGGACATTGGAAGCTGTGGACTCCACGTTGTCAATGGTGCATTTAAAATTGGCCACTCTGTGGGATCTGGTAGCATTTCTTCGTGGGACCTATAATCCGTTCAAGTGTGTGCCAGCACATCGCGCAGACTACATTCACTACACGAGGTGTATTGTGTTCCCGTTGAAGTTCTGCCCAGTAAGATGACTCGAGAGCGCTTGATGTTATTCCAAACTTGATGAAATATGCGGAATGCTCAAAGGAAGCAAAAAAGACTCCAGCATGTGCTAGCTTCAGCACTGTTGAAAAGGCAGTAGGTGACAGGATGCTGCCTGTGAAATACCCGCCGCAGTGGCTCAGTGATTACGGTGTTCGGCTGCTAACCCAAAAGACGTGGGTTCGATCCTGACCACGGCGGTCGAATTTTGATGGAGGGGAAATTCTAGAGGCCCGGGTACTGTGCGATGTCAGTGCACGTTAAAGAACCCCAGGTGGTTGAAATTTCCGACGTCCCTCATAGCCTGAGTTGCTTTGGGACGTTAAACCCTAATAAACCAAACCAAGCTGCCTGTGAAATTGGCTTTTATGCTGTCAATTGCTGAGGAACTCTAGCCATTTCTGGCTGAATTTCAGACAGACAAGCTCATGCTGTCCTTCATTGCTCCTGCTCTAGATCGCCTGTTACGGTCATTGCTTGCTAGAATTGTCTGGAAAGGCAGCATCCTGTCACCTACTGCCAAGCTACTTAGGATTGACTTAGGGAACCCAGATTACTGACTGTGCTCAGCTTCAAAAAAGGCTGTATTTCCTTCGTGAATAGGTGTTCACAAAAGGTGATACAAGTGGTGCAATACAAGCTGACTGGAGGTGCAAGCTGATTGGACCCTACTAGTGCATTGTCCCCAGAGATTGCTACTAAAAAACTGTGCATTGACTGAAGGTACTAACGGATGACCAGTGTTGGCAGTGTTGGCAGCATGGACAGCATAACGAGCATGCTTTCTGTCCTGACTCTGTTTCCGACTGAAATAACGCAGACACCAAGACCTTTCTCGCACCAGTGAACACGGCGAACCACACAACGACACTAGGATTAGAACACTTCCACAAGTGCAAGTGTGTGATGTGCACACGGAATCGTCGAGGGATTTTTTAACGTGATGCTTCGACAGCGGAGTGCTGTGCATGTGCACGTGCGAATGGTGTGTGCGAGGCGGGCACAAGAAGCGGAGGGCCGACGTGTCGGAAAACTGAGGTGTGAAGGAAGACACTGCAGCGGTAGTCTGGTCATTCGAGCATGGAGGTCGCAGCCGTCGGATGTTGGGTCCGTCCTGCCAGAGACTTCACTTGGATCACCGACGCAGGCCTACTGTGTCCCTTTCAAGTTGGAAAGTGGCAGCCGATGGATTGAGGGTCCGTGCTGCCGGGGCTTCCCTGGGTGGGCTGCATAAGCCTACGGTGTTTCGGGACGCCGTCGACGGGACTTGGCTATGCTTTTCCTGCTGCTGCCAAGTTCCTGGGTCGGCTGATGACTCCAGCGGCGTCTTCCTGTGTTCCACCTCACTTCCTGGCTCTCTACCACAGCTTCCTTCGACGCAACGCCAGCGACGCATCTCAAGTCATCAACCCGTGTCCTTGCTGGCTGCAAGGCATTCCTGCTTCACCTGGGATGCTCTGTATCTGGTGAACTCTTTCCTTTTATCTGTAGTATTGTATGCATATTGAGTGTGTTTTTCTTGGTGTTTTCGTTTTTTTTATTGGCTCCTTTCATTTAAAGTATAAGCATGGCTTCATTTTGTTTTGTTTGTTTCCTTGTACGAACCTGCACGCGAAAGCGTTCCCCTTCGGCAGTCGGGGACACATCACCCAAATCGCGACAAAGTGCAAGGTGGCAGGTGCAGGCCTTTACTTTAGCAGATTGAAAACAACTGCATTGTTCATTTGGTTTAAATCGCAATAAAATTGCACGTTGCATACAATTTTTGTGCATTTTTTATGTTGCGTGTTGCTCGCGATTGCATAAAAGAAAGCAAAAATGAAAGCATGGGCTTTCAAACGAGGCTAAATAGGCACTGATGGAGCGTGTAGTTCGCCAGTAGCAGGCGGCTGATACAGTGTGACTTCAGATTCAGACATCAGTTTAAAGGTCTTTGGCGCGTATTGGATTTGACATGAAGTAAGCTTACAGGTGTATATCTATTTGTATTTCACAATTTGAGCCAGCAGTTGTCAATTGTTTGTAGTCTGAACAAAAAATTTTTTTCATTATTTATTTCAGGGCGAAAAAGCAAGTTTAAGGCCCAGGTGCTAAATGAAGAGGATGCCAATGGTGACTGTATTGCTGTGAGCTGCTGAGAAGGACCAGAAGAAGAGGAGGTCACTTGCATTGTCTGTAACAAAGTTAAACTGCTCACAGCATGGCGTAAATGCTGTGAAGTGGCATGTTTCTAATAAGTACCATGTTTAAGCTTGCAAGCAACACAGGAATGAGCTGGGAGATTTGAAGAAGCCTGCTGCTGCACAAGCTCTGTTGACATCACGCTTTCTCGCAAGACCGGATATATCTGAAGCAGATCGTGTCACATTGGTGCAGACTTTCTTTGTTCTAGGTGTGGCTGTTTCTGGGATACCATATATTCATGGGGGGACACTGCAACGTCGCTCTTCCCTCTAATGTTTCCAGATTCAAAGGTTGCAAAGGAATTTCAATGTGGCAGAAAGAAAGTCTCATATATAGCGTCAGATGGCCTTGGGTCATATTTTAAAAGAGCAGTTGTTGATGAACTTAACAAGGCAAGAACAATGGTGCCGACATCTGTACACTGTAGTTAGGTACTTTTCCGGAGTTTGCAAGCAGGTTGTGGTGAAGCACTTGCATTCATTTCCCTTAGGGAGTACAACCTCAGATGTTTTACTTGCAAACGTGAAGGAAGGCATCCAAGACCTTCCTCAAAGGAATAAGTTGAGCTTCTTCAGTGATGGCCCTAACGTTAAGAAGAGTTTGAAAAGAAAGCTTAAGTTCAGAACAGTTTTGCAAAAGGAATTGAAGCGTTTGGCAGCGATGTGGAATCAACTTTGTTAGATGTGTAATACTACCTGAAAAACCCTGCTGTCCAAAGTGCTGTACTCAAAACAGACCAAAAGCGTCTTGGTCTGCCAGAAAGCATCTTCCCTCGTCATGTAAATTCACGTGGGCTAACCCTAGGTCCTGCCGTTGAGTGCTTTATTGAGCAGTATCTGGCACTTAAGTCCACGCTATTATATGTGCAGCAAACGGCTCACTTGTCTGGAACAATGTACAAGTGCCTCCGACAAAGTCTCAGCAGGACAGACCTCTTCCCAAAGGCAGTTTTTCTGAGCAATGTCGCAGATCTTTTTGTCGGATTCTTGAAACTTCTCTAGCGCTCTGAACCTCTACTCCACATTCTGTACAAAGAAATGGTAGGTACAGCTGACTAAGAAAGTTCTCAGCCGTTTCGTGTGGAGTGATGTGTACTGTGACCTGACAGGGGAAGAGCTGAAATCTCTTGACATTGAATGTCCAGGAAACTGGAAGGAAATTGTTGAGATAGGTGTGGACACAGAGGGCTCCATCATGAACTGGTCAACAGAAAAAAAGAAAAAATTTAGGCTGGGAGCACGTAATTTCTTTATTAAGTCTGCGGGTTACCTACTTTCAAGGTTGCTCTTTGACAATGGTGTGTTAAAAGATCTCGGGTGTCTTGACCTAAGCAGTGCAGAAGAAGAAAGCTCAGCTGTGGCGTTTCGAAACTTCCAGACGTCTCAGCTCTGATGAATGAATTTGCACTGATTTCATCTGAAGCTTGTAAAAGCCCTGCTTTCTCTTTCACATGGCAAAGCCGATGTGGAGAGGCATTTCAGCAAAAATCGCCGGATCCTACAGAAGTGCAGTAAGCTGTCTATAGGAAGCATGAACGGATTGCCATACAGTCATATGTGAAAAGGTATGACAAGAACATCTCTACCATTCCAGAGAAACGCGACACGCTGAGTGCTGTGAAACAGTCATATAAACGCTACCAAGAAAGACTGACTCGACTGACTCCTGAGTGTGAGTCAGCTGCCAAAAAAAGCAAACATCATCTGCGTTTAGCTGCGGTTTGAAGCTTCTCTCCATATTTGGCCGCTACGCGATACGAGGGCTGCATATGCTCGGCACTATTTCATTCCTTTCTTGGCTCGCAAGTGACTAATAATGCCTCGAGTGCCGGAGGAAGAACGAAGGCGTATAATAGATTTATCTTTAAGAGAATATTCTCAGCGGGCAATTCCTGCTATGACAAACCGTCCTCTTCCAACTGTCAACCGAATTATTCAGGCATACAGGGACAACGGTGCATTCAAGATGCCTCTCGGCAGCCCCGTCACTGAGTAACTACCAAAGAAAAAGACAGGGATATTGTGGCAGCCATAGCCGAACAACCAACCTCTTCTGTCCGCGTAATGCAGGCTGAGCTTGGCCTTCACCGTGTTTCAGCTACGACTATCAAGCGCCGCCTCTATGAGGCATGGCTGAAAAGCAGCACGGCAGTTAGGAAGCCACTTATGCGTGCGGACAACATGGTGAAGCAGCTCCAGTTCGCTGAAGATCACGCTGACTAGTCTGTAGCTGACTGGAAGCGTGTGGTCTTCACCGATGAGTCCACATTCACAACACGGTGGGATCAACGAACACGAGTTTGGCGTTCCGTCAACACGTGGTATGTAGCAGCGGTTGCAAACTTAAAAATTGTATATGTGCGAATGCAACCATTACATCTTGAGGGATTAGTTAGCTCTGATGCTATTTTGAAGTTTATTGTAACACCTTGTATTCTGGAGTGGAGTGATGGTCCTGTAACTGTGCAGTAATGATGTGTAGCAATTCAAGCGTGGAAGTTTACGAAAGATCACAGCTACCGCGGTGACATATTGAAACTAACGGGCTTTTTCTGAACACTTTAAATAATGTTAACATGTTAATTTATAGGGGTCTCATATAATGGAAACAGATTAAAGGATGGTATGTATTGCTGACGTGTAATAATACAAACTTAGCATCTCTTGGTGCTTCAATAGTCATAACAAAATCCCATGCCCAAGGTAAATTCAATACTCTTCGACCATTATAAGTTAGCAGCGCAAATGATGCAAAAATACTCCTTTCTTTTGTGAGCAGATAGTGCGAGTGATACAGAGCACGATAATTATTTGTTTCAGCTAAACGGATACACAGAGCAATGCTATGACTTTTCGTTTTTAGTAAAAAATCTATTCCAGTGCCTCTTTTCGGGTAGGTGTCACCTAAAACCATATGTAGTACATCCGGAAAATTTTCCCGCAAATCCATGAAACTCCTCACGTAAACGGGGAAAAGGACTCCATTACCTTTGCTTTCCAGAGGATGCATGTGTAGTGTATGGCCTCCGAGATGCGCGCAAGAAAATCTGCAGATGGCACGTAGCATAACTGCGAAATTGGACTGTAGTGGCGACGACAATATTGTCACGTTGGCGACGGTTCGCGCGTATCGCAGAGGTGACCAGCAGGTGCGTAGATGATCAGGAAAGAAGACCGGCGGGGCATCAGCAGTGGCGTAGTCCTGAAGCATTCACTCCAACAGCACTTCTTTCTTCTCTCGCTTGACACGTTCCTCTGTACGAGTGCTGGCGTCAATATTTCGTTGCTAGGTTTTTTGAAGTTTAAAAAACCTATTTTTGGTTATGAGAGAAGCCAACAGCCACAGAAACCAAGGAGCACAGGGGATTTTTTTTATTTATTTATTTGTGGTGTTGATCAAGTAAGAATATTACTGTCGCTTAAAGCTAATTGATTAAGTAAGACAGTAATATTCTTACTTGATCAACACCACAAATAAATAAATTAAAAAAATCCCCTGTGCTCCTTGGTTTCTGTGGCTGTTGGCTTCTCTCATATTTATAACGAGCCCCTCATTCCCCTTCCCTTGTTTGCTTATGTCCTTTTGATGGGAACGCAATTCGCTTCAGAAAGGCCGGCTTCATTTGATCCCCAGTGTCCCTTTAACACTATGACACCTATGAGGGAATGGAAATGTGAAATGAGTGTTCGCATTCCAGTGCTTATTCTTAATGTCACCAAGGCTGACATATGTTAGGGTGGGCTGTCTAAAAGGAAAGTAAAATAATAGAGCCCGGCCCGCAAGAAGGAAATCAAATGTACTTCTCCATTTTTTTTTTCACAGGTACACACCTCGGTACATCCAAAGGGGGCAATCACTAAAGATGGCCTCGGGCCCCTTGTTAGGATACTAGGCCGATTTACGGCTGAGAGCTACTGCTCCATCCTTGATGACGTCGCATTGCCGTTCCTTGTCGGTGAAGCGTTTCCGCAACAAGATTTCATCTTCTAGCAGGACCGTGCTCCCAACCACACCTCGAGGCTGGCTTCCTCTTTCCTAAAGCAGCGGGGAATCGTCGTGCTGAAATGGCCACCAGAATCCCTGGACCTGAACATTATTGAAAACTTGTGGGGCAATATCAAAACAGCATTGTGCTCCCAGAACCTGCACGGCTTGTCAGCAGACAACCTGTGGTCTGCAGTTTGAGAGCACTGGGAGGCCCTTAGGGCAAACGCTGAGCTGTGCCACACATTGTATGCATCTCTTCCGGGAAGGATGAGGGCCGTGATTGAAGCTGGTGGTGACGCAACCCGCTTCTAGACGATGAATAGTAGTGCCTACAACATAGCATTTCGTTGTTAAAGAAGTGTTGCTGACATCTAGCAGACTTGCGCAGTGCTTCTCTACATTGTCATACATCCTTAAAATCCAAGGAGACTACTGGCTGATTTGTTCAACTTGGAAAAAGAGCACAGGACTGCGACCAAAAGACCAGACACATGTGCCTGTGTTGGTCTTTTGCATACCGCCTGTTGAAAACTGTTCTGTTCATTCTTCTGTGCTGTATTCTTGAATGCCAAGTTATGAACTGCAATTTATTCTATTTTCTTATTTTTTGTCATTGTTTGCTCAGATGTGAAATTAAACATGTCCACATTTTTCTCTGGAACTACCTCATTGCAGTACATTGCAGCCGGTGCGCCCTACTAGAGCATGCATGCATGCTTTGCATCTATCTCTAGTATGCCGTGTATTTTATCATCGACTTTGGGGTGCCTAAGTTTGAAGTGATAAAAATCATTGTGTCAGTCGCGAGAATATTCTGGCTTATTGGTAGGAAGTAGCTAAGCAATTGACTTGAGGGAATGCCAGCACAGCAAAGAGCTTTGACTCAAGCACGCAGCAATTTGTACCGACGAGAGCCTTTACTTACGTGATCGCATGGAAAAAATAAAGAATATCTATTCTTTAACTTGGTTAAACATGGTTAGATGTTCGAAAGCACTGGCTTAACTTGGCTTTACTTGATTGGACTAGGAGTTTAGGTGAAAATGTTAACGTCATCATCATGTGGGGCACGGTCAATCATCATTTGACATCGATTTTAGTCGAAATCGGCCAAGGTCCAATTTGGGCTGCGGCCCAGGCCGAATTTTGGCAATGGCTCAGCTAATTTTGCAGGTCAACATCGAGTTGGGTACCATGAGTTATGTATGGTTCGACATCGATTTTGGTCTAAAAAGGCCAAGTTGAAATTCTGGCAGCAATGGCCCAGGCTAATTTTGCAGGTTACCGTCGTGTAGGGCACGGTCAATTCGTGGGTGGCTGGGCCCAAATTTGGAAATAATTATATGTTATGCTTATTTTAAGCCGACGTGGCTTCGCTGTTGCTAGACAATGGCACAAAAAGGAACGAAGAAAGAAAAATACTGATAGCTGTGCATAGCAAGAGCCAAGGTGGCCGCAAAGCTAGCGCGGTTCCGCTAGATCAGTGGACCCGCCGCGCTGTAGCAGACGACGCGGCCAAGGCCCCGCCTACAGCCGTCTCTGCGTCTGCGCGCGAGTTCCACAGGTGCCCCGCGGAGCGCTGGCTGCAGTGAGCGGTGTTCAAGATGGAAGTGGACGACCGTGTACAGTCACAATGAACGCTGGTTCGGGGACACTCTCCCCCACCTCGGTGAGCGGCCCCTGCTGCAAGGCGTTGACACGAATATGTGCTTGGCCATCTCTGTCGAGAAGCACGTTGCAGTGGCTATGTACAAGCTGTGCTCCTCGGTGGAGGATAGGTCTGTGGCCAATCTTTTCACCCTGGGGTGATCTGCTGTGAACACCATCTATCGGGAGTTTTGTGACACCGTAGTGTGCCTACTCGAGGACAAGTGGATCAACGTGCCCTCTACAGACGCAATGGGCCGCCGCGGTGGCTCAGTGGCTATGGTGCTCGGCTGCTGACCCAAAAGACGCGGGTTCGATCCCGGCCGCGGCGGCTAGAATTTCTTTGGAGGAGAAATTCTAGAGGCCCGTGTACTGTGCGATGTCAGTGCACGTTAAAGAACCCCAGGTGGTCGAAATTCCCGGAGCCCTCCACTACGGCGTCTCTCATAGCCTTAGTCGCTTTGGGACGTAAAACCCACAAAACCAAACCAACCAAACAGACGCAATGGGTGACCACATTAGAGAGTTCAGTGCTGTTTTCAATTTTCCGCAAGCCATAGGGGCACTCGACGGGTGCCATTATCCCGTGTCGCCGCCGAAGGAAAGCGCACCAGACTACTACATCTACAAAGGCTGGTGAGTTATCTCATACTTGGCTTATGTAGAGCTTGCATGTTGCAGCCATAAAGGCAGCATTGCAACAATATGAATTTGCTAATGCAAAAGTCTTCAGTTCACAACTCATTGTGCTTGTCCATGATTTGTGAAGAATTCTTTTAATGCTGTTTCTTTTTTTCACAGGCGCAGCATTGTGCTGCTCACCTTGGTAGATTACTGGTACCGCTTTCGGTACGTGAACGTTGGCTCGCCAGGGCGCTGCCACGATGCCTACATCTAACAACACTCCCAGCTGGCAGAGTTCATTGAAAGACCAACATTTCAGGCTCCAGCTGTAGTCATCAGTGGAACAGCTGTGCCTCCACTAATACTTTGCGATCAAGCATGTCCCCTCACAGCTCACTTAAACCCTTCAGCCACAGCTCCTATTTGGAGGCTGACATGAAAAGGTTAAATTACCACTTTCGAAGGCTAGAAGGGTGGTGGAGAGAACGCATTAGGCAGAATGAAGGCAAGATTTAGGTTCTTCATGAAGAGGATGGAGTGCAACCTAAATACAACTCCATTGTTGATTCATGCCTGCTGTACGCTGAACAACATCTGTGAAGTGTTTGGTGACCACGTCATGCAAGACTGGACCTTCGATGCAAAAGTTTCCGAGGCCCTGTTTGACCCTAGGACTCTATTGTGCGCAAACATTCCTGCAAGTCATCTTGCGGCCCCAGAGGAAGCACTTTCACCTTTGCAAGAGGCCTCATTCCATGTTATGCAGCGAAGCCATCGTCAACAAGCCAAGGGTGGAGCCACGGCTACAGGCTCCCTTCTTAACACACCGAAAGGGAAGATCGTGCTCTCTTCTCCAACACTCCTATGAAGAAACAGAAAACACTTTAACTATCTTTCCGAAATGGGAACAGAACATAGTGTGCGGCACGTAAGAACAAGAGGTGGTCCAACGCCTGCTCACAGACTTTCAACTCCCCTCTGGTTGGGGACTTATTTCGATGCGTGGACATGGCAAACTGACTGGTGATTGGTTTCACGGTTGTGCACTGTGACAACCCCACGAAACACATCATTTCAATCCAAAACCCTGTGGCATGGTGGTCATTCGCAAGATGGGAACAACCAAAGTAGCCATGCTCACTTTCGGGGGCTCCACTGTCCCCTGTCTCGTGCACTAAAACTGCAAGCTTGCCCCAGTTCGTGAGTACAAATGTACGATACCAGCCTGCTACGAATGTGGTGAACTGGGCTATCGAGTCGACATCTGTCCGGCTCTGGTCCGCACACGCTGCGGCCTATGTGGCCAAGTAGAGTTTTATGTTTTGCCCTTGAGTTGTTGCTATTTTTATATTGTGTACAATGTCGCCAAATATAGGAGTGATTGCATTTCTAGAGTTTACAGCTGTAAGTAAACTTAGGCAGGTTTCGTAGCGGTCCTTGAAAAACCCGGAATTTAAAAATAGCATTTTGAAGTCCTTAAATATACTTGAATTTCTTCAATAGGCTTTCGTTCAACCGGTTTTTAGCGGATGCCTCTTCAATGCCTTGCAACTATGTGCTCGGGCCAACCAAAGCATCCAATCCAATCCGTTTCTGTAGCCACAACACAGCAGCATGGTTACAGTTAGTTACAGTGGAGGCAACGACCGCAGCTAAGCCTACGTTCATTGTGGGAAAGTATGGTGCGCGAATAATTGCTGTCGCATCTTTCATAGCTGCAATATGCCGGGAAAGTGCAATTTCCAGCAGTCGTGGTTAAACAGTGCTGCTTATAGGGAGTGGATTTCTCCGGATACATCAAACTCGCATTGGGCAAAGTGCATGCATGTGGGAAAACCTTCGATGTATCATCAATGGGTGAGTTGGTCCTCAAAAGTCATATGAAGAGTGCAAAACACATTGCAAACACGAAAGCGACTGTGGCGCATAGCACCATGCGGAACTACTTGACAGCAATTGCTTATGAGCAACGCATCGAGCCGGCTCCATCAATGCCGTCGGATGTGAGCAGCCTGTGCAAAGCGCACGAGTGTGTGACTAACGCGGAGATACTGTGGACCCTGAAAATGGTAACACCACACTATTCCTACAACTCGTCATCATACACAGGGGAATTGTTCAAGAAAATGTTCCCGGATACTGAAATCGCTAAGTCATTTTCCTGCGGTGAAAGAAAACCTGCATACGTAGACCATTTTTTTCTCTCGTGCCTACAACCGTGAATTAGAGCAATCTGATGGGCTACACTGTTCTGTTTGATAAGTCTTTGAACGACTGCCTGCAGAAAAAACAGATGGACATCCATAGGTGGTACTGGAGTACTATGTCCGAGCGTATAACCACGAGATATTATACGTCAGTGTTCATGGGACATTCGACTACCGAAGACCTTGAAGAGAAGCTTCTGGCTGCCTTGGCAGATTTGCCGCTGGCAAAAGCTGTCCAGCTGTCTATGGATGGCCTCAGTGTGAACCTAAAGTGTTTTAGGGAAATGCAGGAATACTTGCAGCAGAACCATCAAGTTCAGTGTTTGGACCTGGGCACTTCATACAATACATAACGCTTACAGGGCGGGTGTTGTTGCCAGCAAATGGGGCATAGAGAATCTTCTTTCAAGCCTCAGTGCCATTTTTCATGATGCGCCAGCGCGAAGGGAAGACTTCTCTACTGTGACAGGCCAAATGACATTTTCTCTCAACTGTGTTGCTCATCGCTGGGTAGAAAATGTTGTGATCGAAAGTGCCATTGCGCTGAGGGGTGATGTGAAAAGCTACGTGGAATGTGCAAAAAAGAAAGGTGAACTTGCCAAAATGTGCGTCATTCACACAGCTCTCCGAATGTTACATATTTAGAAGAAACTGCGAAGGTGTGGCTGCCACTGTGAGTTGTCACACCGGTTGTGTTTCTGGGAAAATGGGTCAGCATGAGAGGCAAATCATTGCACAAAGTCGGAGCCCAAAGAGATGATCATAATGTTTAACAATTCTATTTCAGGCACCCAGACAGTGGCAGCATTTTGTGAAGAGAGTAACAGCTCCGTCCAAACTGAAGATGAATACTTGGATGAGCACTTCGTGTGGCACTCAACACCAAAAAAAAAAAAGTGTTTCAGATGTTGAGCACATCACTGAAGATGCGCACTGTACCTACGAGCCGTCCTTAACTGACTCAAGTACAGTGTAAGAGCATGTGACGAATTGCATGTTTTGGCTGATATGCAGCAGAGTCAGCAACTCCTTGACAATAGCCCTACTGCTCACATTTTACACGACAGGCTAGACTCATTTCCTTTCATATCTGCTTGTCCACTGTGTTCTGGCCACCTTACACTCTTTCATTGCAAGATACTCGTTGTGACACAGGACAGATTTTTTTTGTTGCTCTGATTAGTACTTGTGTTAATCGCAATGCACTGATGTAATGTACAGGTCCCCTGAAGCTGTCATATTGCCTTGACAGTTAAAGAAAAATAATTTTATGATAAACTCACTGATATCAGAAGCTGATGCTACATTATACATGAATCTTTCTTCCAGAAGTCCTGACTCCGCCAGTGTACAGAACCTGAGAAAATTCACTGCTTTCGAAGACAGGCTCGTTGAGCTGTACAAAAGTAGAAGTACCCATAGAGTTCTGCATTCTAATCGCAAAGGGACCAGTCTAGCCAAGAATGAATGTTTATAAGCTAGAAAAGACAAAAAAAAAATAACATAGATGTCGTCACCGATTAGTTATCGGTGTAGCCCAGAGGCTGGCCTACAACGCCAACGACTACATAAGGCCGCAACCCATCCTTTTCGGTAAAGACATCGTCAGTTTGAATTGGCCAGTGGTGAGATTTTTATATCCACCTTTCTAGTCTATAACTGAGTCTTTTGTTGCCGCACAAACGTCAGCATGGCCAGAAAGAGCCAGGTAATTAATTTTTATTGTGAGCAGTAAATGAATAGAGTTGTCTTTAGTGCCTCCCTGAATGATACTGCATTGGCACAAATGAGGGTTTTCGTCATGCCAAGGCAGGGTGTGCGCACAGGTCCTTGAAACCCTTGAAAACCCTTGAATTTGAAAATTGCGTTTTCAAGGCCCTTGAAAGTGCTTAATTTTTTTTAACCCTTGAAAGTCCTTGAAATTTCCTGTGCGAGATGGAAATCGCGATATACACAAAGAAAAATCGGTGCGAAACCCGTGCATAAAGTGGGAAAATGATTATTTTCTCAGCGCATAGTTTTCTACTGACCGTTACACGAAATTTCTTGAAATTTTAACAAGTTTGGTGGAGGCCGTTAGACAGCTGGCCACATTGAGGTGGCGTGATCGCCCGCTCAAAAGTGAACGGCCGTATCGCCATCGACATCACCGGCCGTTGGTTCGGCGTCTCGTGGTTTTGCGTTGCACGTGCGTACGCTGATGTTTACTCTGTGCAGCCGTGCGTTCAGACAGTTCTCTGCGTGTGACTGCAGCAATCCCGCGATCCGCAGAAATGCCCGGAAAGTGCAAATTTCAAAGCGCGTGGCTCAGTAACAGCGCCTACAAGGATTGGGTGGCACCGGATGCTATGAATCCACATCGAGCAAAATGCAAACCATGCGGGAAGTGCTTCGACCTGGTTGCTATGGGCGAGTCTGCACTGAAAAGCCACATGAAGAGTGCAAAGCACAGCGCCTGTATGAAGAGAGCAGCGGCAGGTTCTGTGCGCGACCCGTAGATACTCCATCGCAGTCGTCTGACGTCAATATCGCGTGCAAGGTAAACGAGCTGGTGACAGATGCGGAAATTTTATGGACGCTGAAGTTAGTCACATCCCGACGACGATCTGTAGGAGCAGTGGAAGTAGGCGAGTTGTTTAAACGAATGTTTCCTGATAGCGAGATCGCTAAAGGCTTCTCATGTGGCGAGAAGAAATGTGCTTACATAACCTGCCACGGCCTCAGACCTTTTTTTCTGTCATCGCTGCAACGAGATATAGAGCGGTGCGAGAACTATGTCGTACTTGATGAGTCTGCTAACGAATGCCTTCAAGAGAAGCAAATGGACGTGCACATAAGATTTTGGGATGCGTCCAGAAAGGTGGTAACGAAGTACTACACATCTGTTTTCATGGGGCACGCAACGGCTGAGGATATTAAAGACCAACTTTTGAGTGCACTAGAACTGTTGCCACTGGCGAAGATTCTTCAAATCTCAATGGACGGACCCAACGTGAACCTGAAGTTCTTCAAGATGCTGCAATCTCACCTGCAGGAGAACTTTCAAGTCCACTGTCTTGACTTGGGTACTTGCAGCCTCCACACTGTGCACAATGCTTACAAGGCAGGCGTCATAGCGAGCAAGTGGGGACTCGACACCCTTTTGTCCAGTCTGAGTGCACTGTTTGAGGATGCCCCTGCAAGGAGGCATGATTTTTCAGCACTCACTGGGAAGGCAGTATTTCCTCTGAAATATGTTGCCCATCGATGGGTTGAGAATGTGGCTGTCATCGAAAGAGCTCTGGAACTCTGGAGTGATGTGAAGAAGTTTGTGGAATCTGCAAGTGAGTCTGCCAAAGTGTGTGTCTTTTCAGAACATTGTTGAATTCATTCAGGACACATTAGTAGTGGCAAAGCTGAATTTTGCTCTTAGTGTTGCTGCCACACTGAAGCCATTCTTAATGGAATTCCAAACTGACAAACCGATGTTATTTCTTCTGGCAAGAGACTTGGAGACGATAGTCAGAAAGTTAATGACAAAATTTATCAAGTGTTCTACATTGTCTTCAGCAACGGGGATCACTGGCGTGCTGCAAATTGATATAGAGGACCCAAAGAATCATACACCACTGGAAAAAGTGGATGTTGGTCACACAGTCGAACAAATCCTGAAGAAGAGCAATGCAAGTGCAAAGGATATATTTCAGTTCAAGATGGAGTGTAAGCAGTTCCTAGTCGCAGTGACGAAGAAGGTCCTTGAGAAGAGCCCCTTGAGGTTCCCAGTGGTTGAGGCCTTTCCTCGCTTGACCCTCGACAAATGTGCTGCAGGCCTCAAGAAAGTGTTGGAAGCACTCATTGCGGCAGGGAGGCTGACAGATCAGCATCGAGACTCTGTACTTGCAGAGTACACGGAGCTGTTGCAAGAAAAACATCAACTGCTACTTTTCGAGAAAGCCACCAGTCTGGACACCTTTTTTAGTGAACTTCTGCAGTTCAATGCTTCTTATGCAGAGCTGTGGAAAGTTGTAAAATCTTTGCTTGTGCTAAGCCATGGTCAGGCAACTGTTGAGAGAGGCTTTAGCATAAACCGACAGATCTCCGTAGAGAACTTGAAAGGCCTCTCTTACATCTCACAACGAATTGTGTGCGATGCAGTGGAAAAAGCAGGTGGTATCTTTAACATTGTCATCACAAAAGATTTGAGGAAGGCGGTATCAGCTGCAAGGCATCATTATAGTGCTTACCTGGAAGCCCAGAAAAGGCTGGAACAAGAACGTGTCAAGCAGTCAAAAAAGTGCTGTGTTGAGGACCAGCTTGACAGCCTCAATAAAAAAAGGAAGATACTGGAAGCAGCTATTAGCGATCTGACTGCATCAGCAGACGACTATGCTGAAAAGGCGGAAGCAGCCAACGACCTCACTTACATAATCAAATCAAATTCTATGAGAAAAGCAGCAAAGGCTAAGGCTGAGCAATTGTTAAACCTGAACAAAGAGATTGAGGCAAAGCTTCAGCAGGTCTCTTGAACTTTCCTTGGTGTGTCTTGACGGATATGTTATTTTACATGGAGTGCAATAAAGATATTTATTTTTTGAAAATACTTTTGTGTTTCCCCCGCAGGGGCGTCTGATTTATGCAGACGATGGTGAGTTGCGACACCACGGGTACCTGAGCATCCGCAGGGACATCCCCGCAGGGGGATGATGGTGAGCAGTGTGCCACCACGGACCGAAGCACCCGCGCTTAGCCGTGCGTGGCATCGCCGTGTCCGGGGAAAAGGGGATCCTGGTGGTTGAGCCAATGCCGAGCGTTTGGACCCTTAAGGCCCCTCGGCGGAGGCAACACACCACTTTGGCCCCAGCTTCCTGTAGACGGCACCTCCGGCCTGACCCGACCGGGGAAAATTGGCAGTCGCCTTTTGCTGTTCTCCTCTCCATCTTTCACTTTCCTATCTCTTTCTTACAACTCTCCTGTCTCCTCCTCTCTTCTTAGTTTTTTCACTTTTCATAGGCGGCTAGGGTTAACCGTGTGTGAAAAACTACCCTGAGTTGAGTCATATTAGGTTATAGTTAAGGTGTACAGCTGGCATGGGCAGGACTTGCTCGCAAGTTCCTGTCCCATCCCCTTGTTGGGCTCCATGGTGGGTGGCTGGCACCATGACCGAAGAACCTGAATTTTTTATGGCTCCCCCCTTTCAAAACCTGATCACTCTCTCAAAAGAGGGCGGAACGAAGCAGATGACTTTTTTTCGAAAAAGAAAGCAACATTTGCCAAATTTCAGGTCATCCACAGTGAAGTTCAAGATAAACAGGCCAGAATTCTATCTCCATTCATGGTATCGAAATGCTTAACAGAAGCTTTGGGCCCCGGCTACAAAGTGTCAAAAATGACCAGTGGCGATTTATTGCTGGAACTCCGAGACAATGTCCAAACCACCAAACTCTGTAACATAGTGTCTATTGGGGACACACCTGTCTCCATCACAGCACACCGATCCCTCAACACTGTCCGTGGCGTCATCTCAGAAAATGATTTTCTACATCTCACAGAGAAAGAAATGCTGGAAGGCCTTTCCGACCAAAAAGTCATTGATGTGTACCGAATCAAAATCCGCAAGGACAACAAAGAAGTAGATACCAAACACCTGGTCCTGACCTTCAACACATGCACATTGCCTGAAAGCATCGACGGATACCTTAAAATAAATGTAAGGCACTACATCCCTAACCCCCAAAGGTGCTTCAATTGTCAGCGGTTTGGCCACGGATCACAGAGTTGCCGCGGCCGCAAAACTTGCGCGAAATGCGCGTCAAAGGACCACCATTCTGAGGAATGTGACGCAGCTCTATGCTGCGCTAACTGTGAAGGCGACCATGCTGCGTACTCCAGGGCATGTCCGTCCTGGAAAAAGGAGAAGGAAATAATCACCATAAAGACAAAGGAAAATATATCATTTCGAGAAGAAAAAGCGATTCGCACTCACGAACACTTTCTCTTTCACAGCAAAATCCAACTTCGCTGATGCGGTGCGCAGGGGCGTAGCACCACACAGCACTCCGGCACCTGCTGCGGCCACTTTCACCGATCCTAGGGCAGGGCCATCCACGCCCCAGGCAGGGACAGCGAAGGCTGCCCTGCCATCTTCAAAGCAGGGAGCGCCGGTCCATGGGTCGGCATCCCGCAAGGCTTCCCCCCGTCGGGGGAGGCCTGAAACCCACACACCCGCGGCTTTACCGCGGTCTTCCAGCACCTCTGACGAGGTGATGGATCTAACCCCCAGCCCGCCTGCTTTACAGCGGCGGAACAGCTCTCTTGAGCGGAAGAAGGACAGGGCCCTCATAACGGGCCCAGAAAATAAGTAAACCCTTTATCGTTCCTACCCCATACATAAACATGGCTTTTCTAGTTCAGTGGAATTGTAGAGGACTGTTGAAGAATTACAATGATATAACATATCTTAGCGTCAATGTTGCCTGTAGCTTTATGTCTACAAGAAACAAATCTTGGTCCACAACACATGAATATCCTGAAACGTTATAACACATTTAGACGAGATCGCGAGCAGGCAAATAAACTCTCAGGAGGCGTCGCGATTGTCGTTCAGAGTGGCGTCCCTGCTCAAGAGATCAGACTCAAAACAAAACTGGAGGCAGTTGCGGTCAGCATTGCCAGCTACAAAACCATAACTATGTGTTCTGTATATCTTCCTCCACATATAACAGTAACAGTCCGTGACCTACATGAACTCATCAATGAACTGCCAGAACCATATCTAGTAGTCGGGGATTTTAACGCTCACTCCCCTTTTTGGGGCAGCGAACGCTGTGACGCTAGGGGTCAGATGATCGAAGATTTTATTCTCACAAATAATATATGTCTTTTAAATACAGAAAAGGCCACATACTATTCCCCAACGTCTGGCAGAATGAGCTGTTTAGATTTGTCTTTTAGTTCGCCATCTGTTTTTAGCGATTTTAAATGGGATGTTAGACAACCCGTATGGGAGTGATCACCTACCAGTTTTTATTAGCCTATCATCCTCACCTGCCATCCTCCCATCTAAACCACGACGATGGAAGCTCCATGTAGCTGACTGGGCATTATTCAGCGAAAAAGCCTGTTTACAAAGCATTTTCGCAGACACACTCAGCATAGACGAACTAAATGAAAATCTCACGAAGTGTATCATCGATGCCGCACGCCTAGCTATTCCCCAGTCCACAGGAGTAGTGCGCCAAAACCGCAAGGTTTGGTGGACACAAGAATGTAGGATAGCGAAAAAACATCAAAATAAAGCCTGGGGCGTCTTTTGAAGGTATCCAAGTCACGAGAATCTCATAAGTTTCAAAAAGGCAAAAGCTAAAGCCCGATATATACGTCGTAACGCTGAAAAAACTTCTTGGCAAAGTTACGTGTCCTCCATAAACAGCACAATAACATAAAAAAAATGTGGGAGCAGGTTTGAAAAATAAATGGCAGCTACTCTCCATTCACAGTTCCTCTTCTAACAGACCCCTCTGTGCAGACGAGCATTAAAAAACAAGCAGACATTATGGGTCAACATTTTTCAACAGTTTCTAGTTCGTCACACTACACACAGTCATTCTTAGCATACAAAAACACAATCGAAAAACAAAGGCTCCCTACGGCAGGCAGCACAAAGGAACCCTACAATAATTTGATTACACTTCAGGAAATTCAGAGAGTACTGTCTATACGTAAAGAAACTGCACCAGGTCCTGATGAAATTCATTATGAAATGCTGTCTCATCTATCTGGACCCTCTGTAGAAGTTCTCCTACAATTTTTTAACAAAATATGGGTGGAAGGAAAAATACCAGCAGCTTGGAAAAAAGCAATTATTGTTCCATTCCTAAAATCAGGAAAACCACCAACCTCCCCTGGCAGTTACAGGCCTATAACTCTTACAAGCTGTCTAGCAAAATCTTTTGAAAGTGTTCTCAATATTAGGTTAATGTTTATTTTAGAATCTCGTGAGCTTCTTGATGTCCACCAGTGTGGTTTTAGAAAAGCATGCTCCACAGTTGACCATCTCGTCCGCCTGGAAAACACGGTCCGAGAGGCGTTTATACACAGACAACACTGCCGTGCTGTCTTCTTTGATATGGAGAAGGCATATGACACAACATGGAGGTTCGGGATTCTTCGTGACTTGGCAGAGCTTGGCATCCGCGGGAGAATGCTAAAATGTTTAAGCGACTTTGTGTCGAACCGTTCATTCCAAGTTCGTCTCGGTTTTACCCTCTCGAAGAATTTCACCCAGGAGAATGGTGTGCCTCAGGGATGCATTTTAAGTACTACATTGTTCATAGTAAAGATGAATTCTTTATCCAAAATAATTCCACAGTCCATTATGTACTCAGTCTACGTCGATGACCTCCAGATTTCGTGCACATCATCTAGCTTATCAACTTGTGAGAGACAAATACAGCTTACCATAAACAAATTAGCAATCTGGGCTGACAGAAATGGTTTTAGGTTTTCCCCACAAAAAACGGTTGCCGTTCTTTTCTCACTCCAAAGAGGACTGCAGATTGATCCCACCCTCCGCTTAAATGGAGCCGTACTTCCAGTAAAACAAGAACACAAATTTTTAGGCCTAACTTTCGACAAAAAGCTCACGTTCCTACCGCACATAAACACCCTAAAAAAGAAAGCAACCAAATCCCTGAATATACTTAAAGTGCTGTCACGAAAACGCTGGGGTTCTGATAGGATGTGCCTATTGCACATCTATCGGTCAGTAGTGCGCTCGTCCTTAGACTATGGATGTATAGTATACGGGTCTGCGAGGCCATTGTACCTTAAAAAGCTAGACCCAGTACTGAACCTTGGTTTGCGCCTCGCAACTGGGGCGTACAGAACATCCCCTGTAAATAGTCTTCATGTAGAAGCAAATGAGCCACCCCTCAACATAAGGAGAACAATGCTTACCTGTGCTTATGTACTTAAGGTCGTTGCCCAAGCATCTGTGTTGCCCCACAGTTACTAAATGCCCATCCAGAATACTCTTTACCAATAAACCTCAAGCTGTCAGACCACTCCTGCCCCGCTTCAAGGAAAAATGTCAAGAAATAAACATACTAGACGCACCTCCCGATGTTGCACGGAGACCTGATCCGTTGCCACCTTGGTACACGTTTCCTGATGTATGCGATTTTGCACTAACACACATTCAGAAAAGGCAAACCCCACAGGAATACATCCAGCAAGAGTTTTGTGCAGTATGAGAAAAATACTATAATTATGCTGATTTCTACATGGATGGTTCTAAAACAGCACTATATGTAGGGAGTTCGATAGTACAAGGTAAATGGGAGAAAGTAGTCAGGCTGCCCCAGTGCGCTTCAATTTTCACAGCAGAATGCTTCGCCATTGCTGTAGCTGTAGATCACATAATGAAGAAAAACATAAAGAACAGTGTTATCTACACTGACTCCCTCAGCGTAATTACAGCAATAAACCCCAAGAATGCAGTCGAACCCATAATAGGAAACATAATACACAATGCGATAAAAGCTCGCACACAAGAACATACAATAAAGTTCTGCTGGGTTCCTAGTCACGTGGGAATCAGCGGAAACGAGAGAGCTGATGCATGTGCCGCACTTGCCCGCAATCGTGAGATAAAACAAGTAAACATACCGCATAGGGACTGCATGAGGCTGGTTCAAAATAAACTTAGAGGGAAATGGCAAGCTTCATGGGACAACGAGGTAAACAACAAGCTGCACTTGGTAAAGCCCGTCTTGGGAGAATGGAAGACCTGCGGCACCAGGAACGCTTTATGGAAATAATTTTATGTCGTCTTCGCATTGGTCACACACACATTACACATAATTTCTTACTAACGAAACAAGACAAACCACTCTGTGAAAGATGTGGAGGCGAGCTCACAATAAATCATATTTTACTCTCATGTTCATACCTCGGAAAACTAAGGAAGAAACACTTTATCAAGTTTTATAAAGAATGCATTCCTTTACACCCTGCGTTGCTCAGGTGAAAATGCCATTGTTAAACCGTCTTGTGTTTTTAGCTTTTTAAAAGAAGCAGGTCTTCTTGAGAAACTGTAAATTTTAATCCACTGCTTCGTTTTTATATAATACACTTCAGCCTTGTTCTCATCCTCGAGAAGAAGTCTGAGGTCTTTATTTGATTGGCTGGGAACCTCAATTTCCTTGCCTAGCCAAGGACCGCTGATGAGGTTATCCGGCCTCCTTAAAAGCTTTTACTTCTAGATCTAGATAGTTCTAAAATTTCTTCTCTCTCTTATTACTCGGTACAAGAAACGTTATACCCTGTACACCATTTTTTCACATAACAGCACAAATCTGCATAAAAGAAATATCCTATACCTTGAGCTTGGCGCATGATAGCCTTAGCTGCTTATGCGCCATTAAACCCAACACAACGCAACACAAAAACTTTTGTGTTTCGAAACTACGAAATACAGCTTCGTAGCAAGTCCTTGAAAACCTCCTAGAAGGGCCTTGAAAGTCCTTGAATATCCTTGAATTTTTTTCTGTATAGCTTGTACGAACCCTGCAAGGCTTGAGCCTTTTTAAAAATTCAAAACGAAACAGGTTTTTGTGCATCTAATTTTGCTTCCAAATGAGAAGGCGAATAATCAGTTTTTATATTTTTGTAAATTTGCAGGCATAAAAAAGAAGCTCCTGACAACAGTTAAAACGAAAGGACTGCAAAGTGATTGAACCATGGGTGAAATCGATTGTTTCCCATTTATACCACTGCGCTCAATCGAGCCATGATGATGGCCAAGTGGTTGTCGATACTAAACTACATTTCAGAGATCCATAAAGACCACTAGGACATTTTTAAATCACGTGAGCATCCAAGTCATCTGCTGAAGAGGTGGATTAGGAAAGGTAAGCAACTTCATGCACTGCAATTGCCATTTCAGGCAATCTAAACATAGTGTTTCATTGTGTTCACAGTAATGAGTAGCGTTAGGACAAGTACTTGTAGACGCCATTGTAGTTCAAATGTATTTTTTGCAGAATGCATGACTTGGTTGTCTCACTTTACAGCTCTTAGTCTACCTTTAGAGAGCGCGTCTCTCATAGCCTTAATCGCTTTGGGACGTTAAACCCCATAAACCACCAAACCTTTAGACAGCATGCTTGCATTTCTTATCTATACTTGGCTTCTATATCAGGTGCAACGCTGTGAAAAGTAAGGAAGTAAGCCCACATGAAAAAATTAGGAATGTTATTCTGTGCTTGTTTAGTGGCAAAGTTCTCTAAGGTGTGAGAAAGTGACGGTACGCCATCAGCAATAACAACACATTTAATTAAGCTCTTGACAAATGTTTCATGCAATAAGCCTGCAGGCAAAGCATTTATTATTTCTTGCTCACCACAAGGAACATACGACTTTTTCACTGCAGATGCAGGCAGCACAAAAAGAGCACTTGTGTTGACAGAGTTGCACCTGATGTATGAAGTGGAGTATACAAACATGTTTACAAACAAACGAGGTGGTCAAGGTGGTGCTGCAGTCGTTAGCGACCTCGCGGTAGGTAAAAAGCGGCGAAGCTGCAGTCAGTTGCAGTGCAACCAAGCTATGCAGTAGCGAGTTGTCAGTCCTTTTTTTTGTCTGCAAGCTAGATAATGCTATCTGTAAGAGATTATTTTGTGAGCCTGAGTGGTGCGGACCAGAAGCGTTACATGGAGAAGCTCCATGTCTATGGCGTACAGCGTCCGGACCCGTACGCCGTGCTTGAAAGCTAGTGGGCGAAAGGCGTAGAAGAGAAGCGTCGATGTCCACCGGTGAAGTTGAGCAACGTGGTTGTTTATTTGCTGTTCTCTTCGAGCAAATTCACTGCAGAAAGCGTTGAAAATTACAAAGCTCTGGAGGCTTACAAGTACTACGAGTCAGGTAAGTTGCCCATGTGCCTTCTCGCGCCGCGCGTAAACAAACAGGGCGCGCAGACCGCGTAGCATGCCACGCACGAAGCATTGCTCGTGGTACTTTATTAGCACCATCGCATGGTACTTACAACTGCACGGCAAATAATTGTGTTAGCAAGGCAACGGTAGCAACACCAACATGCCGTAGCGACCACATGGCTGTGCAGTCCCTTGTTTCAGACGGTTGAAATCGCCACGTTGTGTGGTGTTTGTATCCGTTCTGTAGCTTTGCGTATCGCAGTCGGTTTTAACTATCGCATATCATAGAACAAAAAAGAACACTTTCGTATTCCCGCAATGGTACCTTTCAGCTATTTCTTCTAGTTGAATCGCTGCGGTAGCGCAGTGGCGGCAACGCACGCATCGCTTGCTGCGCGACGCATGGTCACGTTAAAAGAGCGTGTGTTCGTAATTACTCTGGAGCCTTCTCGTGTTAGAGATGACAAAAAAAGGGAGGAGGAGCGATTAAGGACACTTGACGCACACACAAATCATTGAGAATAAACAACGAATATATTACAGCGACAGCTCAATTGTTCGCGCACTTCCATAGGGCTCGCACTGTCCCATGCATGTTCGCTCGCCACGCTCTTGACCGCGCTTTCCACCGTCCACGCTGATGAGTCGACGCGCTGGACTCGCGAAAAACAAACATCACAAACACAAACGGCGTCCAGACAGCACTTGGAAGAGAGGAAAGAGGCAATGCAGTAGGCACTCTTATGGCCAGCACGCTGAGCCAGATGTCAAGTGCACCCCCCGAGGAGACGACTGCCGCCGTCTGGGCGGGAGCAGGTGCCGATGTGGAATTGCGTCATCTGATCGCTTACCCTCGGTAGCTTTCGTACTGTGGGACACCTACACGCTAAACTCCGGAGACCAAGCTGTTATCAGAGAAGTCCATATCTGATGTAGATACAACGGCTTTAGGTCAAAAAGTACCATTCGCCTTAAACGCTGGATATTTCACGCATTTAAATTTTTTGCCATCGCTGTGCCTTTGGATGAGAACATTGAGATTAAAAGCATATTTGTTAGTCTTGTGATGTTTTTCACTATCCCTCATGTGCAGGACTGGTCCGAAAGTGTCGACTGTAGAGGCCAGCCGATATGAAAATCAGTTTTGTGCGCGCCGAGGTAATGCCTTCGCAAACAGCGGCTGCAAAAGGCCACGATACAGGGGTGTGTGTCAATGACACATCAGGACAAATACTGGCAGGCCACTGCCAGTGCAAACCTGGGTAAGTTGACTTCTTCCTCTAAATCCTTCGTCGGAGTGATCATCAAGTGCATTGTTATGCAGGCTAGGTGAAGTGTGCAGCCACGTTGCGGCACTACTTTTTGTACTAGAGGCAGCCGCTCGTGGCAATGCAGATGTGGTATGCACCTCGCAGCCATGTGCTTGGGGTGCAGCTGTGTCCAAAAAAGTAAATTTAATACTGGCATGAGAAAACTTTCTTGAAACACGTAACACCTGCACTAAATTATTGTGCGTAATTGTGTTATATTTTAGGCCACCATGGTCCCAGCGGACAAGCTCAACTTGAGCAAGCCAGGCAAGAAGGCTCGAAAGCTTGCTGCGGAAGCCATTCACACCTCTCAGACCTACGACGCAAGGGACGTTGAAATATTTCAGCGGCTGAAGAAGACAAGCTCGAGTGCTGTCGTTCTCAGAAATATTCTGAAGATAAATTCAGAGGACACAGGCTCAGCATCAGAGGATGAAGAAATGTACACGTTTTTAAGATGAATGAACAGCCATCTTCGTACATTTCTCATGTTTGAGTGCCATAACCTGTCTTCATGAAAGCACATTTGCACAAAACTGGAGGTTACATGTATTAGTATGTTTTGTTATGTGTTTGCTGAATGGCAAATTCTTGTTGCCACTGTCATGCATAATTGAGTAACAGTTGAGGATCAACCCAGGATGTTCGTGTTCTGCTATTGCTTGCTTTTGTATATTTATTTCTCGATATGCAAGTTTCTGTGCTGCGTCAGGTAGCTACTACTAGCAGCTAAATTTTAAATCAACGCACAGGGGCGTCCACTTCTAGATTGAGCATGCGAACGGCATCACTACGCTCTTAAGAGCGCCAGTGTGTCCATTTCACACGTGCATCAAAGCAAAGTGGCATGCGACAAGAAGCACCAGCTGTAGGTCCTTTTACACCTGTGCCACTTTGCTTTGCTGCATGGCCATGTTGGACGCATTGGCTGTCCGAAGAGTGCTGCCGCACCTCTCGCACGTTCAAGCTAGGAATGGATGACCCTGTGCCTACTCTTTTGGAAAAACAATGCGTCCCATATTTTCAACTGCCTTTTTTGGTCATGCGAGAAGTGAATACATGACTCTGGATCTCGAACTCAAGCACATTCAATTGAAGCGCAAGCTGTAAAAAACAAAAATGAATAGGGGATCAATAAAAGCAGTAATAGCAGAACACACTGAAATGCTAGAAGGGTGACAGTACAAACAAGTGAAATGTGTGCAGATGCACTTAACTGCTCATAGTGAAAAAAATGGCATTACCATTTGCTTGCCAAGGCAGTGTAGATACTTTTTTAGGCCTGCACGTCTAGCTCTGAGTTTATCAGCTGGCGCATGAAAGCTAGTTGGTAACTGACATGGGTAATTATATGTCATTTAGCATTCCACCAACATGCACCTTTGATATTTTTTGCCCAATATTTTATTAAGTTGAAATGAGATGTTCAGCTTTTAACTGATTTTCCACCCAGGAAGGCTAAAAAAGTACGGAGCACTAAGGAAGAATTCTTTGAAGATATGTTTCTTCCACTAAGTGAAATTGAAAGAATTGAGAAATCCACGAGGCTAACGGCCAAATCACCGTAGTGGCATGAAGCCAGGTATGGAAGGTTCACTGGCACTACCATGCACTGGATGAGTTCATTTTTGCACTTGTAACTACTTGCTTATAGGGCCAGCATAGGAGCAAGTGAAGTAAAAGGGCTGCGTCTTTTTTTTTTAGATCCGAACACTGAAGGCAGGCACTTCTGAGCCACCAAGCAATATTGAATCTCCCCAACTCGTTGAGATTTAGAGACAGGGAGAACAACGCACCTCCTAAGAAGCCCGCTGTAACACAACCACGAATAACCGTGCAATCAGACGTTAAGGACACCATGGACGCCATGAGCGAGAATATGAGGCTAATGCACGAGAGCATGGTGCGAATAAACGAGAAAATGGACATATTTAGCACGCGAGTACAGAAAATGGAAATGTATCTAAACAACACAGTAGTACCGGCAATGGAGAGGATGAGTTCACAACACATCGATGGTCTCACTGCAAGCGAAGGGGGCTACAACACCAACATGGCAGTGACAAATAAGACACGCAATCTCCGCGTCTGGCAATGGAACTGCAGGGGGATCGCCTCCAAAAGGGCGGTCCTGCTGCAGATGGTCAAATCAGAAACCGAGAAGCCACACGTCATCCTGCTACAAGAAACACTCACAACCGAATTGTCCCTTACGGGCTATAAGGCCGAAGCCCACAGAAACGAGCAAGGCAGAGGCGTCGCTTTACTAATTGGAAAGAAGATCCCATACATTCGGCATGACATCCGCCACACAGCCTGCTATCTAGAGCACCTCACGATCGAGATCATACCGAACGACGACGTAGGGAACAAGCAAAGCATCTTCCTCACAAATCTGTACAGCAGACCTAAGGATACGAGGCAAGGGTTCAGAGGCATTCTGGGCAAGACTGCGCACATCGTCAAAGATGGTCTGCTGATTTTAGGTGGAGATTTCAACGCCCCACACCAGGCTTGGGGCTACATGTACCTCTAGCAAGGGAGATCGTCTTCACACGACAGCCTCCGATGTAGACTGCACACTGATCACAGACCCGGAAACCCCAACTAGATGTGGCACTTCCACACATCGAGACACCACACCGGACCTCACTTTCGTCCGGGGCTTAGAGAGAAATGTGCCGGCACAACTCGGGCAGTGACGACTATATTCTCCGAATCAATGCAGAGATACCGGGAAAGAAGCAAAGGGAGTACAAACTAATCAATTGGGACACATTTCATGCAATATGGACACAGCCATCCAGCTCACCAGGAGCAAACATAAAGCATTCATCAACTGCGAGTGCTTCACTATGGTGCACCTGAATCCTACTGATATATTGTAAAAGAGCTCGGGTCACGGCACTCCTTTAGTACTAATCTGCAGTTTATTTTAATAGGTCACAAAGCAGCTATTAGTGACAGAAGCACAGTGGATTTGGTGCGACCTCCTCAGTGTCGCCTACCAGATACGACAACCATTCTGTGCACACATCACTGGACTTCCAACAAGGGTCATTCTATGCCAACTGATCTAGACTTTGCGCTCTGCCATCTTCTATTATCTATAAAAGAATTTATTGTTTATATCACTACTATAGTCAGATACAATTGAAGAAAAAATAGAAATTTCCCCTCAAAGGGCCCCTCTGCAGTAAATCGCAATGACTGATTTTTAGAATGCCGTGGTTAACTCAATTAAGCTCTTGTTAACTGCCTCTGCTAAGCACTCCTTGCTATGTCACTCCCTGAGAACTGGTCGATGCCATTGTCTGGAGGGGGCTTCTTTGAGAGAAAATGCCGCTTTTTTTCAGCTCTATCCGACTATATGAAAAACATTATCCCTGCTATTTGTCGGAACCTGCAGTAGAAGCACCCTTGAAATTTTTTGACAAAATCTGGGTGTCGGGGAAAATACCCGAAGACGAATGCACGAAACTGGCCGCCGTATTCACAAGCAGCCCTCCACTCGAAGCGGCGCCCCCACTCCTGGGAGTGGAGGAAAGCGATCGTCCTCGGCCCGAGGAGCAATCGCACTTCACGAACACGCCTCGAAAATTCCTCCACCGAGGAGCTGGCCGAGTAGCCCTCCTCCACTCGACCGCTTTCGAGGAGGAGAACGAAAGTGCTGATGACGAGAGTATAAAATATTTATGCAATTAAAACACCACCTATTTGATAATATAGAAGAAAATTATCTATTTCAGGGTGAACTGCATAGTAAAAATAATTTTAATGCTGATTTCTGGTTTTCTCCATACAAAAAAAGTGTACTTTTAAAGGAAATAGCCAGTTTTCTTTCCCTGTCTGGCAACAGTTGCAGTTGGTCGGCGCGGCATTTTTGTGATGGTCCCTTCTCTTTTCTGTTTGCTCGCCGCGCGATCGTCTCGTCCGTTGGCTGCCTCCTATTCCTGGCTCGCTTCATGCAGCTTTGTTGGTTGCAGTGTGTCCTGCCCCCCCCCCCCCTTTTTTGCGTGCAAGATGTCAGACTACGACGAACTTCTGGAACCCAGCACGACACCGTCAGCATCCACTTCGGGCGCGTCCCAGCGCGCGAAGAAATGACCCGCAGGTCCGCGGTTCGTGTACACCGCAGATGAACGCGCTATTTTAAGGAATATTACAGCTAGATATCAAGCTGTTATAGAGAATAAAAAAAACTGATAATGCGTCAAAAAAGGCCAAAGACGAAGCCTAGGTGGGCCAAGGTTTGCGACGACTACAATAGCTTGGCCGGCACTCGTACTGTGTGCGTAGCACAGTTAAGAAAACTGTGGGATAATATGAAGTCCCGATGGAAGAAAAAGAAATCCGAAGAAACGAGGGAAATCTTTCGCACAGGTGAGCAAAACAGTTTTACATTCAAAAACTGACCCATACATTTTTCTGCATGTTCACACGTTTCATCTTCAGACATCATTTTAATCATAAGAATTTCGCGTGAATTCTTATTGTGACGAATCATCTCCGTACGTATTTTTGGCTCTTTCCTCGTTGCCGTTGCATAACCCACCGAGTGTGTTCGTCATATTTTGCCGTTTTCGTTTGTTTACTGGATATTTCAATTGCACTGATCTGTGCACCTTGCTTGAATTATTCGTGGCGGCGACTTCGGTTTTCCTGCGTTGCACTTACGCTGATACCGCGAAAACGTTGCCACGTTCAGGAATTGCCGAATAAGTGTTGTATTTGGCATACAAAGGAAAGTGACAGCTGGATGTATTCCTTCTAGGACTGTGGCAAGCAGTAGTCGACTGCTCACAAATTTATTTTTCTCTGGTGCAAAGTAAGGAGTGCAAACATTACAATAAAACCCAAGTCGCCACTACGAATAATTCAAACTAGGTGCACAGATCAGTGCAATGGAAACATCCAGTAAACAATCGAAAACTGGAAAATACGATGAATACACTCTTAGAGCGGAGAAGGAGGGGTGGCGCTGCGAGGAGGGTTATGCAACGCCAACGAGGAAAGACATTTTTGAGCAAAACATTACGTGTGTGCTGTTATAGTTATCGAAATGTGAACGAGATTTTTGTTTGTTTTCCTTTTCAAGCATTGCGTGCTGTGCACAGAATGCTTCACTTCAGTGTGTTCGGTGCTGTAGATGTATAATTAACAATTATACATTAAGAAGAATGTATAATAAAGAATTTGGTGGCACTCGAGAATGCCGGCCAATGAGCCCGACAACGGAACTGGTCGGCGCAGTCGCTGAGCACATGGCGACAAGGCTGCCAAATCCGTTTAACAGCGACGGGGCCCACGTCAGCGAGCCAGTGCTGTCCCTGCCACTTTGTTCGAGGCCATGGTGAATGGCAACGAGGCGAGCCAAGGAGACTTTTCCAGTAAATAAGGCTGCCCTCTTTAAATACTCGAAACCTGCGGCTGGGCTGGGTGCTCGGGAATCCAACAGCACTGCAGCAGGCGTTAGTTATTTTCTGCTTGTGTGTGCATGCACTGAAGCAGGCAAGGCCACATGCTTATTATTACTTCTTGGTGGGCTAGTACTGTGTCCATTTTTATCATCTCACATATATGTTGGAAAGTTTGTTTCTAGATGCCTATACTAGTCATGCCCATGTAAAGGAGTTTGTGATCCTCTGTTATGATCTGGACAGCATCTGTTTATGGCTGTATTTGTTCTTTGCATGTCATATCACACTAGTATGTACTGTGAGATGCAAGCCACTCGCCGCCCGGAACAGCCAAACTCATAAGTGGCCTGGCAACCCTGACTGGCTCCGCGCGTTCCCTCTCGGAGTGCCGAGGCGGGGAGAGAGCCTTCGGCCGCGAGCGGAGACGCCGCCGTCTGTATTTCAAGCCCTTTGTTTGTAACTGTTGTTCAACGGTAGAATAAATGCATCCGTGCTCACATATGGCGCAGTCGACGTCCCGAACCTCGGTGTAGCCCGCCCATTCGAAGCCGCAAGCCACTTCACCGAAAGCCAGAGTCAACACACATTGACTCGTTACGTAAGCATGAGTACACCAATTTTTTAACAGCATTGCAGAGTTGTCAAGAAGGCATAGTATATGTGTGCGCAGTATTGTGTTTGCGTGTTTTTGCAGGTGAGGTTCCTGCACCCCTTACAGGTGCACTTCCTGCACAGGAAGAAAGTACTTCACAGACACCTACTGAAGCTGCAGGCACACCACCAGTGGTCGTGTCAAGAACTGCAACCATATTGGAGAGCACGACCCTAACCCCAAGTGCTCGCTCGAGGGCAGGTGGCCCCCGTGTTGCTGCGGTGGAGCGGACGCTGGCTCCTGAAGTAGCCGCAAGAATCAAGGCTATTGAAGCAGAAGATCGGCGCAAGGAGGAGCTGCACCAGCTGGATGTAAAAATCCGCAGGAGCCAGCTGGCCGAGCAGCGTATGAAAAACTAAAATGCAGCGCAAGCTGCTTTCACTGGACATCGAAATCAGGGAACGCCAGCTGGCCGCAATGAAGCACCCAATGGAGCACTAAAATAAATTTGTACATATTTGTTTTGGAACACCTCTGTGTATAATTATCAACACTGTCGTCATTGTGATGCAGTTGTACAGTATTTGCTCATTCTTTCAATTCCTTAATAACAATGTCCTTTATTTAACACACTGCGCATGTACAAACAGGACAAAGAAATATAATATGGAAAGAATCAAGCAAGAAAAATGGAGGTAGCCTAAAAGCGGCCAAAAAGAAATCGGCCATTGGCAGAAAAATGGAAGTGCCATAGTCCTTCACAAGGATGCCCAGGGGTGTGACTCCCTTTTTGTTAAGGTTGTTTCGAAGCATGCTCTCTCATTTATTTTCTGCAGGAAGCATGCGCTGCAAGTCATTAGACAATGCCAGTGGTGAAGGGTGTCAGGCAGGGAGACACGTTCTCTCCAATACTATTCGCCACGTGCTTACAGGATATATTCACAAAACTGGAGAGGAAAGAACTGTGGACAAAATTTAACGGCGAATGCCTTAATAATCTCCGATTTTCTAAAAATATTTCACTGCTAACTGACTGGGGACAAGCATCCAAACGTGATTGAAGACAGACAGTCAAAGCAGAAAAGTGGGTGTAAAAATGAATATTGAATTCTACAGTTACGTTCACAAGCCCAGAAGGGAACAGCAGCCTACAAGCAAAGCAATAAGTTGCAAGGTAAATGCATCTATTTAGAGCATAGTAACCGCAGATCCGCACCACGTATAAAATGACTAGCAGAGTAAGAATGACGGTGCAGTGTATTTGGCAGGCACTCCCCTGCCATGCATGGCAGTTAAATAGTATCCCTCAACAGCCGTATATTGTGGGGCAGAGCCTATACCCTATGTGGCAGATATAGCACCGCGAACTGCGACAAGGAAAATGATAGACGCAACTGCTAACGAGCAGAATGGGTCAGGGAATAAATGCGAGTCAATGATATTCTAGCATAAATGCGAGTCAATGATATTCTAGCTGGAATCAAGAAGAAGAAATGGGCAGGGCATGCAGTGTGAATTCAACATAAATGTTGGACCACTGGTAACAGACTGGATTCCAAAAGAAGTCAAGCATGGCAGGAGGTGTTAGAAAAAATAAGGTGGGCTGATGAGATTTGGAAGTTTGCAGGAACAAGGTGGCCGTAGCTGGCACAGGACAGGGTTAATTGGAAAGATACGGGAGAGACCACGTACTCCCGCGGATGAAGTTGAGCTGATGATCACATTACATGCCAAATGAGCACATAGTTCAAAGAATGCAGATACCATAAAAGTATCAGTTGTATAACACTAGAAAGATATGTACGTTTTCTGAGAAGGTAATCTAAGGGCATCTAATGGAATGATCTGGCTATAAGCCCCACCCGAACATGAGGCCCATTCACTGTGTCGGCACGAAGCTGTGGTGGCACGCTGGGCCGTGGCTGCTGGGTGACGGGGAGGGCCACAGCAGGTGGCTCCGGGTCCTTCCGTAGAACGGCGAGGTTGTGAAGGGTGCCGCAAGCAGTTATATTCTGGAGTTGCAGATCTGAAGTCCACTGATGCTATGTCGTTTCAGAGTGTCCTTTGCTTTGTGGAGCGATTTCCAGCCTTACTGCCACTAGAGCAGCAAGCATCCAGAGACAGAGCTCTAAACTCTCTGGAACTGAATCTGTCAAACTGCAGGCATTTGACATACCTCGAGATGTGTTACAAGAAGAACAGGCCTACAAGCAGTGGAACACAATCTCCCAGCTGAAAGGCGGAGATGGGCTTTTAAAATTTAGCCGTATATCAGCAGTAATGCTCGGAATCCTCTGTATACCACATAACAGCGCTGAATGCGAAAGGCAGTGCAGCATTGTCAAAGAAATTCGCACCCAGTTCTGATCATGTCAGACACAACCCTCGGTCACATTCTTTTGGCAAAATGTCGCAGGGGTGAACAATGTTACTCTTAGCAGTACTTTCTGAAGGACTTTCTGAAGAAGGCAGCACCTGCCAAATCGAGGATTTGGCAAAAGTGATCAGTGATGTGGCATGCTGGAGGCTTACAACCCAATTGCCACTCTTCGTTGAACATTAACTACTAGGTCCTTGTAAATGGCATGAGATAAAAGACAGGCTGGCTAGATAAAAATTCACATTAGGACATTCTAAATGGGGAACTAAAGAGGCATTTTAAAATGATCATATTGAAGCTGTGTGCAGTCTCAGTCAGCATGCAAACAATATTTTTCAGACAAGACTGCAGTGCCACAGCATCACCTTGTCAAAAGAAGAAAATGCAGAGATTTCATATTGTTCTTACTACGACAGGCTAGCTCACGCCTGTGCATCGACAATTCTTTGTGTGTACAGAAAAATTGCGGTTCATCGTTGTGTGGCCTAAAAATGGTTTACGACGTTTACATAAAGTCTGTGCTCAACAATGTTAAGAAAGTAACGTCGTCAGTGCTCATAAAAGCATTTCACCCGAAGAGCATAAATGATTTTACGGTGAGACACATGTGTACTGGGAGAGGGATGAAAAAACTAAGGGCGGCTATTATGACGCAGAAATCCTTCAAATGAGAGGTAAGAACACCTTTATTATTGTCACAGTACTTTTGTAATTTGTACCTTCCGGTAGCTGCGGCTGAGATAGGAAAAAGCCTCAGCATAACACCCACTGAGATGGAAATATTTTTTGCCATTTCAATCACCATGGCCTGCCTAGGCTACTCTGGGCAAAACGAACGAGAATGCCTTTAGTGGGAAACAACATGACAAGGGAGTGTTATTTCGCACTAAGGTCGCGGCTAAAAGTTGTGAGTGTCCTCCAGGTAGATGAAGTAAGAGCGCAGGACAGGTTGTGGAGGTGCTGAAAGGTTGTCATCGTCTTCCCTGTGAAGAACTCGTTAGTATTGACGAGCAAATGATTAATTTCAATGATTGTACCCAACTGAAGAAATCTGTTCCTAGAAAACCCAATCTAGAAGGGTTAAAGAACTTTGTTTTAGTCACCCCATCTGGCCTTGATATATCTTGATTTCGAGATATATCTTGAGAAAAAACAGCGCTTGCAGACAAAGGACCAGAACAAGAAGGACACACAACTGCGCTCCTTCTTCTCCGGGGCCCTTGCTCGAGATATATCAGGGGAAAAAGCCGCTTCTGCATCCGGGGAGCTCTGGCATTCGTGAATCTGCCATGTTGAGGCTGACGCAAAGCCTGACTAAAGAGACGAAGCTCTTCTTCAACAGGTATTTTACTTCTCGGGGGCCCTTAGACAAGCTAGCCGAAAAGGAGGCTGCAGAGACTGGTATAGTTATGAATAACCGTGTGCCAAAGAGCGTCAAGCTTTCATCTGAATCACAGCTTAAAGTGCAAGGGTGAGGCACATCAGAGATGTGGGTGCAGAACGACGACAAACAGATCGTTGTCAGATGGTATGACAACAAACCAGCGACACTCATGTCATAATTGCATGCAAAACAACTAGAAGGCGCTTGTCGGCGGTCGCGCGCAAAAGAAAAAAGGCACATAGATGTCCCGAGAGCCCACATTGTGCAGGCATACAATGTTAACACAGGGGGGAGTTGACATGGTCGATCGCATGTTAAGCTTCTACCGCATGAAGGCACGCCTCAAGAAGTGGACCATACGCTGCATTTTCCACCTGTTTGACATGGCACTGCACTGTGTATTGCATGGATCCTGTACATGCAAGACATGCGCAGCTTATAGAAGACGCAAAAAGACATCTTAAAATTTTTAGTTTCGGATGTCGGTAGCTGAGGTTCTTGTCGCCCAGTGCAGCGAGCCAAGCAGTGATGGTGACGACACTCCCTGGTGTCCCCCGGAAAAACCGGCTGCCCTGCCTTCAGCTGAGGCTAAAACGAAAACATTGGGCCACATACCCAGGCTGGCCGACATCCCCCATGCTTCTCGTTGCAGGTGGGAAGGAAGTTTGATGAAAACAAAATTCTTCTGCACAAAATGCCAAATGTTCTTTTGCATCACCAAAGACAGATGCTGCTGCTGTGAGGAAGCATACTCAAAGCATTGATGTTTTGCTAGAGTAATTTTGTGCAGCACCGTTATTTTGATGTTTGTTTTCTTCAAATTATTGTGCAATCCCTGTACTAACAGAAATGACAAAAAATGTTGAAACAATGTCAAACAATGAAGGTTCTTGAAATACAGAAGTGCAAGGTATATTTAAAATAAACAGCTGTATTTCTGCTGAAAAGTTTATTTGCTTTATCACGCTAATATTTTCATGCAGTTATTTTGTCTTCTTTGTTTCTAGAACAATTTCACTTTACTTGTTTCTTCAGCAATATAGGTACACAAAGGCCATGAGCCCTGATGTCCAATATATTGGACATTATCCCATGCCCAAAGAATTTATGATGCCGCAAAAGTGCGTGACACATCTACTAATGAACTCGGAAAGGCATTTCTAAAAGTTTCACCAAAAGTCATGATCCTAATTTCACCCTGGGTCTCAGGAGGATATGCTAACCACCGGCAGGCCTCTAGTGATGGAAAAAAGAAAAGAGATTGGACACAGATCAGTAATGATATGTGCTAGCATGGACACATGTAAACCAGCACTGATTGCAAAAGAAAGTTCAAGAGGCTTAAGCAGATCAACATCATGAGCATAAAAGACAAGACAGGAGGAGAACGTTTGGAACGGAGTGGTCTCATCAATATTGGAGCAGAAGTATCATGTTACCATGCTTGGTTGTTAGGTAAAAGTCACATTCATACAATTGTGAAGATATGAGTTTAATTTGCAGGATCCTATATTAAACAGAAACCTGCAGTTTTGTTACGTCTTTCGAAACAGCATCCTAACTTCTTTTAGAGCTCTTTTGAGCTTATTCCACCCAACACTGTCTGTAACAACCTCAGTACATACAACTTGCCAAAATAGCATAGGGCTGAACGACCTGTTTTGCCTGTTCACCTTTTGCTCAGCATTTATAAGCCCATATTAGACAACATATTTTTATTCCTTGTAGTTCCACCTTGCAAAAGGAGTGGTCATCAGTGCCTCAAGTGCATTGAAAATAATGACAGCCAGAAAGCCAACTATTTTGCGCAAGGACACCGTGGAGGCTATATGGACCAGTGAAGTCCTGGCAACATGAAGCCTCAGTGGCAATGTTAGGGGCCTGGGCGAGCCATCCAGGCAGCCACTTACTCCTGAGGAAGTGGACGCGGTTGCAGGTAAGAAGGAGTGCTTATCTGGTGGTTTCTTGTGTTGAAGTGTGTGGGGCTGCTTTTCGTGACATGTGGCAGATCATGCTGGGCGCATGCTTTGGCACTTATATCTGTTTGTTACGTACTGCCCGTTATATACTTATTATCACAAGTGCATTCGGTATCTGTGCTACAGAGATAACGTATAGTTTCTCTTCATGCTATAGTAAAAAAAAAGTGTCACCATTGTAGTTACAGCTAGTGCTAGTAATTGCTGCAGATGTGGAATTTATATTGCTCATCTGCCTGTCGCGCTTAATTTGACATGCAAGCAACAACTAATATGTTTTTCATTGCATATGCAGAGACAGTTCGCTACTGGGGGCGCAAGAAAGGTGTTGACGTGGAGCAAACAGTCGCTGCAGTGCCGAAGCTCCTCTCAGAGAAAATACAAGATTTGCGGAGAACTGTGAACAGGCAGATGAAATAAATGGTTTCAGCCAGAAATGCAGTAGTGACCCATATTTCCTTAAATTGTTCATCACATTGTGCCATGTAATTCATTACATGACTGCAAAGTGAACAGCTTTTGACCCTACATGCATTCAGTACAGGCAGCATAAGTAGCTGAATATAAAAACTGGTATAACTGGTCCCAGTTGGCACTAGTCGGAGTTTAGACCAGAAGCCAACTGGTTCCAGCTGAGAACTGTTCCATAACCCAGATGAACTGCCAGTGAGGATTTTTTCACCTGGGTTGCATGACGTTCTAAGAACATGCACTCATGGCAAGTTCCTAAAAGTGCTAGAAACACCGACACACAGCAGCCCAAACACTACCACTGACAACAGAAGTAGCAACAGCTAAAATTGTTCACACCTTTCAATGAGTGCACCAGTTACTCCTGTACAGATGTGTACACGGGTCTGGTATTTGATGGAAGTGCTTTCGAAACCCCACATACTTTGCAGGTAATAACAGTAAAGCTTGCCTGCAGTTGTACAGAGATAAGTTTGAAGTGTGCAACCCACTCCTCAGCAAGAGGGGAAAAAATAAAACGACAGCTGTCTACTTCTCAGTGCTAAATTTTGATGAAAATTGTGGTTAGCACTCTCAGGTGTTCACTAATACTACTAGTCAAAAATGAACATATTGCCACGTATGGATTCTCAAAGATTCTTGAGCTATACATAACAGATGTCAGAATATTGAAAAAATCATTGCATGAATGTGAGTGGGAACCTGGTATAAGAATCTGTCATCATTTTCACAGGTGACTATTTATCTAGCCACAGAATAGGCATTCAAATGAACATTCCATTAAGGGAGAATTTGTACGTACTGCGTGGCTCTGCGAAGCGAAATTAACCACAAGCAATGCGCGGGTAACTTTGTGCTTCGCTCATCAGAAGGGCAATAACACCACTTAGGCATGCACAGCAGAGCGCAGTGCTACCAACTCTGTCACTCTATGGGGCAAAGAGCCATGTGCTCTTTTGTGCTCTGAATGATCCAACACACCTTCCATTGGATTTAACGCACGACCTGCACAAAGGAATCCATTTGTGCTCCACCATATATTAGTTTTGTTGGGAGCTGATTGAACAGTGCCGACAGACAGGACGGAAGAGAAGAACACAGACACAAGCACACAAGTGCTGTGTTGTTCTTTTCCGTCCTGTCTGTTAGCACTGTTCAATCGTTAACACGTTTTGGCGGGCTAGTTGGTTAAGCATCTTGAATAAACAGCGCGAATGAAGACGAGCACAAAAGACAAGAAAACGGACACAGAGCTGTGTCGTCCGTTTTCTTGTCTTTTGTGCTTGTCTTCGTTCGCGCTCTTTATTCAAGCTGTTCAATCGGTTTCTAGCAACATGCCTCAACCAGCCCGACTAAGCCCTCTTCTGGAATAATTTTGCTATTGAACAATGGTTCCTTTCACTTGGTGATTTGAACAAAAGCATTTCAGAATAGATTTACAATCTATCTTCAAGTAAAAGTTGTTTTGAAGGGATTCGCAACACAAATGTTTTGCCTATTTCGTGCCCTAACCTTTTTTGCAGAGGATAACATTCCTTCAGACAACAGAGTTAGGCAGTGTTACCTACTTGTCATAGACATTTTGAAATTGTCACGAGACAAAATTCGTTTCACATAGTGCCTACTTGCAACAAAAGATTCATGTTTTTTGTCCAGACTTTCAAGCACTGTTTCCTTGAGTATCACTTCCATGTAAACTACACTACCTTTACACTGCCCTTCGTATGTATAGGACCATCAAGCCTGCTATGGGCAATGCGATTTGACGCCAAGCACCAGTACTTTAAAGATACTGCTCGAAAAATACACCACTGGAAGAATCTTTCTCACAGTCTTGCAATGAGGCAGCAGCTCTTGCAGAGTTATTTACTGACTGCAGCTGACGACAAACCAATTCCTTGTAATTCAAAAGAAAACATTCGACAATCTATCTGGTTGGGAAAGGAAGTGAAGTTGGAAAATGCCACCCTCTGTCTATGGTCAGTGAAGCGGTGGCTGACTAAACGAGGGCTTAAAAAGTCAAGCTGCAACTCGCCCACTGTCACACCTGATGAAGGTACAGAGTAGGTTCTGAAACATCGCGATTTTCATTTTTAGTTGCCGTTCTTTTCTAACTTAAATTCCTTTCCCAGTCAGAGACTTCTGTCGAATGTTTTCTTTTGAATCTATATGCCAGGACTTTGGCACCGACATCATGCAGCTAGTAAAGCGGTACATCAACATCACCAAGGGCATTGCTGCCTTCTGGACACATCTCATCTTCAACACGAACCGCAAGGAGAAGGACGTTATACCCATGAGTCTTTGCCTCAAGCGCCCTGTCACCACACGAGAAGGCCTAAGGCTGGTGTCCAAAGCTGTGTGTCTGCCAAGCATGCGCGTACACGAGTGCAGCTTCGTTCCACGCAAAAAAGGAGCTGGACGTGTTCTTCAACCGATGTCAGCTGGAACACAGGATACTGGGACTCTTGCCATATATAGAAACTTTTGCCAGAGACGCCACAGCAACTGACGCCAACAAGCACCACACCTCGCAAGAAAGAAACTCTACGCTACCAAAGCGGCAACAAAAGCAACGAAACCCATCAACCAGAGGCTTGAGACCTCTCATCCCATAAACCAACCTCACATGAATCCTCAGTCCTTGCAAAAGGGTGCGGGTACCACCTGTCTTCTGTTCCCCCCCTTCCAAAAATCATCACAGCTGTTGAGGACAGTATGCAGTGCCTGGAGCCGCATTGGTATCATCGCCTCAAAGCTTCCGAGTAACCTGTCCCTGCAAGAAAGAAAGGCTCTAAATCGACTCTGAGACGACGCAACTATTGTTATCCTCCCAGCTGACAAAGGCAGCTCTACTTTAGTGATGGACCGCTGCAACTATGAAGACAGGCTTTGACACCGCTAAGCAGTGGGGCATATCAAAAGCTTCGTAGGGATCCAACCTCATGACCCCAAACCAACCTCAATAAAACCCTTGCAGAGATATTCAAATGACACCTAGATTTCAAAAGGCTCTATCTACATCCACCGCGTTTCCTAAAATGGTTCAGCTCCAAGCTTCTACAGCCTACCAAAAATTCACAAACCTACCGACATCCCTTTATGGCCAACAGTGGACTTCATCCTGTCTCCGCTACGGCATCTTTCGGACTACCTTCACAAGGTACTAGCCCCACTTGCCACAGAACACTGACTCACGTGCGACACTCAAGACATTTCTTCTAATTTGTCTTGGATCTGACCATTGAGGATGATGAGAGCTTGAACTTTTTTGACGTGGTGTCATTATTAACCAGCGTTGCATTGCCCCTGGCGGTGCCCGTCGCTTACAGCACACTACCGAACGACCGAACAACCCAGACTTTCATCCTTACCAAGTTTCCTATAATATTCACAGTCAATATTTGGAACGTGAGCTCACAGACAGCACTGGCGTCACCATGAGTGGCACATTGGTGCAGAAACTGTGTGAACACCTGAAGGAAATGATGATGAAAGTGACCAGAAATCTGAAAGGAAGACGTGCATCCTTCGAACGTTGAGAAAATGAATATGCTAGGCGTCATGCAGGTGTTTTTGCCCCAAGTCATTGCGGCGCTAGAGCATCTTCAGAACTCGCGAGGCAACTGTGCTCTTTCCGCCTTCAAGGATCCAACATCTACGATCAACTTCATGAAAGTGATGAAGAAATGGTTTGACATTCATGACACAACATACAAGGCAAGTGAGTGCAAAATGCCTGCCTCCAAAGAAATGATGACCGACTACTGTGGCTGCAGTATGAGTTTTGCAGCTAAGTGAAGAAGATTCATGACTGTTCCAGCACCACTGGTGTTAGATAAAACACACAATGCCCTGCACGAAGTCCACCTCAGTCGAAAAAACAATTGATTCCAATTGGCAAAATTCCAATTGGTACCAACTGGAATTTTCCAATAGTAAACTAGTACACAATTGGACCTATTGAAGCCAACCTATTGAAGTACGTCGTGCCACTGCGCATCCTGCCAGCACTTCATCAAGGGACGAAAGAATTGTTCATGTGAACCAGATGAAATGATTCCGGCCACCATATATCGACCAAGTACTGCTAGACCCACACCCAACGCCACTTCCATCATCAATTGAAAGTGCTGTGCACAGTGAAAGTGATGATATATCTGAACTCCCTCTTGAAACATCTGAAGTTATCACGGACTGTGTTTATGAGAACACTGAGAACATTGCTCAGGCAGAGCAGCTTGCCTGTGTTTCCGGTCACTCCTTGCGTCATACTCGGCCGCCGAGGTGGCTGGAAGACTATGAGAAGTAAAGAGAATGGGAGATTTTTTAAAGAGGGGTGGGATGTGAGGACTGCCATAATATAACTTCCGTGACGCCCGTGCCAGTGCACGTGTGCGCGCCTCGTTACTTGAGCCGGGCGAACGCGAACGGCCGCGCCAGCCCCGCACGCACCTCGGACTTACTCTCTCTCTTTCTACGCGTCGACGACATGTACCACGCCAGTGCCTGTTTTTGTTTGTTTTAAGCAGTACTCGCATATCCCAAGAGAGGCCGCTGGCTTGCTAAGCAGTCAGTTGAGTGCCACCGGGCTCGCCGGACGCCCATTCTCAAATAAACAGTTTTACTTCTCCACCTGCGCCTTCGTCTGCCCGGACACCCATCCACCTCACACCGGTAATGAAAATGTTCCTACTTCAGGCCATTAGTGTGACACAGCACCTCAGCCAACCGGTCACCTCACCTATACGCAAATTCCTGGGCAAGCACTTGCACACTCCCACAAGAAAGTCCCCACGCAAGCGAAAGCAGGTGTGATGCTATATATAAACACCTAGAACCTCAGGTCAAAACTGTTTCTTCTTCAGGACGTGTCTACAGCACAAACTCCCAGCTCAGTAGCAGCATCACAATGGAAATCTCCACGTAAGTGCTTGCAGGTAACATGTAAAAGGTAGAAGATGCACTGTCTCCTCTGACACACTCTTACTGCCTCAGCAGACGTCTACACCTGTTCTAGCAAGCTCAAGGATGCACAATGAGAACCAAGGCGCAACGAGCCCGGCCAAAACAGCAGTGAAAGTGCAACATAAGGTATGCACATGCAGACTATTAAGAAAGCTTCGTTGCAGACGCCATATCCTATTCCCCACAGACAACACCATCTCTGAAAAGCTGCAGCAAAAGAAAGGAGTAAGCCATGATCACCCGTGCAGTGCTTCACAATTTCCAAGAACTCGACTGTGGACAGTCAAGAAAAAGCTCTGTCATGCGAAGAAAACTCTATTCAGCCACACAACAGTTAAAAGAAGCAAAGAAAAGAATTACTGACCTCAAAAGCCTTCTAAATGAAATGAAAGAAAAACAACTGATTTCTCCGAATGGACAAGAAGCACTGGAGGCATTTGGAGAACTGCCACAAGAGCTTGTACAAAGCTGGCGCTCTAACAAGCCCAAAGCACCATCACAAAGACAATACAGTGAGAAGATGAGGAGTTCACCACTACACTGTATTATCAGTCTCCAAGGGCATATGAATATGTGGCCAGCATTTCCCCAATTCAACAGGATAGCGCTTGTTCCTGTGTATTCTTCCTTTCGTCCCCGTTTGTTCGCGCTGTTTTTTTGCATAATTTTCCCAATGCCCAGCAGGCAGACAATTCGCACCTGGTTTAAAGTGATTGACGCATCGCCAGGGTTTACAAGTGAAGCTCTCAATCATCTCAAAACATCATTTGAAACAAAAAAGTGACCGAGAGCGGCTTTGTTGCCTGATGCTAGACGGAATGAGCATTAGAAAAAGGTGTGAAATGGATACTAACACAGAAAAACTAATTGGCTACGTTGACTTGGGGAACAGTCAGAGTCCACTGGACACAGATGACACATCATTAGCTGGAGATGCACTTGTGCTCATGGCAGTTGGTGTGGCAGCTCCATGGAAAATTTCCTTCGGGTATTTCCTCAATAACGGACTAAGTGGGGAGCAACTGAGAAACATAGTAAATGAGGCCATTGAGCAGCTGACACAATGTTCCCTGAATGTTGTTGCTGTTGTGTGCGATGCTCTAGCAGCTAACGTATCCATGGGCAAGATGCTTGGCTGTCGGATCCATGAAGCCACAAGTGAGCAGTTTGTGACGGCTTTTCCACATCCCTGCAACCAATCAAAGACCGTGTCCCTGGTATTCGATGCTGCCCATGGATTAAGATTACTCAGAGACCTCCTGGGCGATAAGAAAACACTGCACAGCAAAGAATTTGGAGTAAGATATTCAAGCTTGATGTAGTGTAATTTGCCTCTAATATGTTTATTGTCTTTTGCAGTTAATTGAATGGGGCTTCATCGAAACACTGCAAGACCTGCAAGACGCTGAAGGTCTCTGAGCGGCAAATAAGCTCCGGAGAGCTCATATTGAGTACTACAGACAAATTATGAAAGTGCGACTGGCTGCACAAACATTCAGTGCATCAGTGAGCAAAAGCCTAAAGTTTGCCCAGGAGCTGGGAATTCAAAACTTCAGTGGCTACAAAACAAACAAGCTAAGCAATAACTATGCCGCTGTGAGCACTACTAGAAACTGCACTCACTGGATAAGCTTTCATTGTTTTTCACTTCACTGCATTAACAAGGAACTAGGAATGGAGACATATTCTCTCCATTCTGTTTGCCAAGGCAGGAAAACAATTGAAAAATATCACGGTGTTTTCATTTTCATTACAGCTACACTTGTACATACAGGCTTAGCCAAGACCACCTTGAAATGTCCTTCAGTTGCATCCACCAAAAAGGGGGATGGAACAATAACCCCTCGGCTCTGCAGTTCCGCTACGCATACAGAAGCCTACTGGTGCATGCAGATGTGCGGCCTGTGACAACCGGCAATGTTGCCCCAGATTTTATGGGAACTGCAACAGTGGCCCATGACCCTGTGCACAGAAGCAACGATGACGAAGCTGATGAGTCGCCAGATATGTATATTGCTACTGCCACAACTCACCATGACTACAGCAGTCCTGGCTACGGACTAGCTAATTTTAGCACTGAGGTTGTCACTTACATAGGTGGTTTTATTGCGAGGGTTGTGTCAAAAAGCATAAACTGCAGTTCGTGCTTAGAGATGCTTGTACAGGACGATATCACAAGTGTCCTCATATTCATTCGAAACAATAGAGGCCTGATAATGCCTTCAGAGCTCGTAATTCACACTCTGTGCACTGTGGAGCACATTTTCCACTGCTGCAACGAGGAAGGGCACAAAAATTTGAACAATTGCGCAAATTTGATCAACAATGAAAGGAGCTTCGTAGTTGACCACTGCAAAAGCTGTTCAAATTGTCGTCCCGAATTCAAGAAAACTAGATTTTTGAAGAGTGGAAAAGATAGAACTGAGAGAGAGATTGTTGAAGCATAGTTTATCGAGAAAGCTGGAAGCAAATGCGTTAGCGGGCCTTCCATTATTCTTAGCAGTGCCGAGACAACTTTTCTAGAAGGTTTTTTGTAGATCACAGGTTTCCCTTGGTTTCGTTCTTTTATTTCGTATTTCGTCCTTTCTTTTGGTGTTTTCCAATTTTTAGAACCTTTGACGCTAAGACAACTGTTCTTTAGGAATGATCTTCAGTTTTTTCACTTGATGCCAGGCGCTGTATCTTCAGACTTCATTCCCAGACTTCATCCCCACGTCATTGTTGGTCATGTCTTTTCCGGGTTGCTGTTGGTCATCTGCTTTTATTTTTCCCGTGGTTTTACCACTTAGTCGTCCGATTCTTGCTCTTTTTCGCTTTGACCACGCGTTTCATAAATTGTTGGTGTAGACTTGTCATGCCCCAGTGCCTTTTTGCTTTGGTTGTTGTTATGTTTCTGCTGGCCAGAAAAGATGTTGGCATCCCAAGCTTGGTTTAGGGAAGATTCCGTAGTAATCAGTGACACTGTGTTTCCAGTGTTCAGATAAATTGCCGATTGATATGTTCAATGTTGATGCATTTGTTGATACGGCTTGGTTGTAGTACAAAAAGGCAGGCTTGCTGCAATAAACCTCAGTTGAAAATTGGCGTCAGTCCTGTCTTTTGTGTGCCTTCCGTGTCCTTGTTTCTGGAGCCATTAACGGTTTTTTCTTTCAACACCACCCAAACCATTCACAAGTTTACAGTGTTGCTAGCATAATTGCTATCACTGCTACTTCATAGCAAAAGATTCCAATTTTTAATCAGTATTTTATAATCCCTTTTAGTTCCTCAAAAATAACCTTTATTATTTAGCACCTTATTGTAATTTATTAATTAAGGAAAGACAGTTAAGGAAGGAAAATCGCATCCCATATTCTGCCTTTCTACGGGTACTCGTGAGACAAAAGGGCAAAGTGACATCGACAGCAGACGAAAATGGCGTCTATCCTATTTGTGCAGGAACCACGAGCACCCTGGTGAGGGTAATTGTTTGGATTAGAAATAGTAATGGAGCCGCCGAACAAGCGCAAAAAGCGTGGACACTACAAAAAATATTTGAATCCCGGTGCCCCGTTCTGAGCGCCAAGATCCGCAGATACATCGGTGCAGACGCGAGCGGCAAAGGCTGCAGGTGTGGCTCAATCAAATATACCACTTTGCTTTCTAGTTTGGCAAATGAATGCTTCAAAGTAGCCAGACAGTGATATGTGCAGAACTCTGAACGGGACGTCGTCTCACGTGATATTCACCTGGCGCCAACGCTGCTCCTGGATGACAGCAGAATGCCTCAAAAATGCAGCGGTGAGGCGGCTGCGCCAGTCACCGCAAGTACAGACCTCACAGAAACCCAGAAAGTTCATGCAGCGCCTGTCATACACTCTAAACACTCCATCACGGGCACGCGCGAAAGTGTCCATCACAGAATTGTAGACCTGGTAAGCTCAAAAATGATGTTCTCGTTGATCAGACCAAATTACAAAAATACTTTTCTCCAATTTTCACAGTTCATGTGCACTCACAAAAACTTTTGTTTGTAGGAAGTTCCTGACTCAGATACACATGTGGAAACTTTTGATCAAGACGAGGACATCACTCAGCAAAGTGCACTAGAGGAAGTTACAGAACAAGATGTCCTTTCCTGCCAGTTGGATTCCTGTTCTAGCATACCACTACTAAGGGAAACTGTTCAGCCACATTGTTAAGGAGAAAGTTGCAGTGTCAAAGGGTGACATTCTGCTTATGGCCCTAAAGTATGCCGTCAAGAACAGCTTGCCATTTTCGGCACTTACAGGTTTGATTGAGATGATTAACTTGATTTTTGAAATTCCAGTCCTTCCCCAGTCACAATACATGCTGAACAAAGTAACTGAGGGGGCTGGCACATCAATGAGATTTCACTTCTTTTGCCCAAAATGTTCCATCTACATAGGTTGCATTAAGTCGGATTCATCCTTTCAGTGCTCGGTGTGCAAAAGTGGCATATCCTTTTCATCAGTCAACAACGTTTCTTTTTTTTGTGCTTTTTGATGTGCCATCACAGCTCCAAAAAACACTAAAGGGATGTGATATCCAGGATTCGACAGTACCTCTTGAAACTAAAGATACATTTTCAGACATTTGTGATGGGGAACAGTACCGTGCCTTTGTAGCATCAACAGCAAATGCTGGGCACAGAATTAGTTTTTTGCTTAATGCAGATGGTGCACTCCCTTTTTAAGTCAAGTGGCACTGCAATTTGGCCGATCCAGCCGCTTAGAGAATGCAAAAGTTGATCTTAGCTGCCTTATGGTTTGGCAAGAAGAAACCGGACATCGTGCTGTTTCAAGATGCATTTGTTGAGACAGTGAATGAACTTTCCGAAAAAGGCTTCATCCCTCAATATCAAGGCAAGGAAAAGAACTTCAAGGCCTTTTGCATTTGTTACGCAGTGGACTCAGTTGCCAGGGCACCAATGCAAGGCATAATGCAGTTTAATGCACACCAGGGCTGCAACTGGTGCCTTCAAAGGGCACAAAGAGTCTTCAATGCTACAAAATATCCAGTAGAACTAGAAACGGAGGAGAGAACGGAGCTCCAAATGATAGAAGACATGCAAACAGCAGTAGTAGTTAAAGGAAAGACAGTGAATGAGGTCAGAACTGTTTCGCCACTCATCGAGTTGCAGCAATTTTATATAGTGTGGGGGTTTGTCCCTGACTATATGCGTTGTATAGTACTTGGAGTGGCGAGGCAGTTCATGGAAATCTGGCTGGATGACACGAGTTGCCAGTTTTATGTTGGACCTCGACAAGGTGCCATTGATGCAAAAAATAATGGCAATCACACCTCCAGGACTCATAAAAAGAATGCCAAGGCCGACAAAAGAGAGAAAATTTTTGAAGGCGAAGGAGTGGGAAAATTGGCTTCTTTATTATAGGTTGCCTGTGTTAGAGAGTATACTCGAGCGGTCATGTGTCGAGCGGTCATTGGGCCTGCCGTGTTGAGGCCTTGCATATAATAGGTCCGTTCGATTCAGAACTGGTTCTCTGCACCAATTCCAGTTTTTTGGTACAGGTGCAGAACGTCAGCAGCGCCATAAATCACTGGTGCAGAGATTTTCAATCGAGCGCGTGCACGCACAAGCCTTGCCGTCTGCTATCCGGTTCTCGGTCCGTCGTGGTGTATTGTGTTGCGGTGCATCGCGTCTGTTTTTCGTGCCTCGTGGAGTCATGGACGACGACATCGCCGAATCCATTTCTATGGAATTTTCGGAATCGTCCGACAGCGAAGATGAGGAAGTCGACGCGGTGCTTTCTTTTACAGCAACACAGTTAGTTCGGATGAACCGCTACAGAATCCCTTACTACTACGAAAGCGTAGTAGCTAGGTGTTTCAGCTTCGAATTCAAGAGGCGTCGCAGAATGACGCCGGATCCGTCGATCACGGGGAAAACTTCCTTTAGTTGTCCATTGATGTTAACAAATATTTCGTCGGCTGCACGCGTCGTCTGCTTACGCCGTCAAACAAGTGCACCACTATCCTGCACCTCCGTCTCTGAGGGTGCCGGGGTTCTTTGCACCGAAGCAGCACCACGACTGCACCAAAATCAATCGCGGACGGTGGTGCAGGGGCGCTGTGAATCGAGCGCTTTGGTGAAGCGCACCGTGAACCGGTTCCGGCGGTGCAGAGAACCACGGCTGAATCGAATGCAGCTAATGCTGCAAAAAGAAATAACAGCATCTCAGCTGACTGTTGCTAAGGAACTCTTGCTTGAGTTCCATGCACATGCTCAGCTGCTATATGGGAAGAGTTGCATCACCTTTAACATGCACCAGCTGACCCATATTGGGAAGAGCGTGCATCAGCGGGGACTGCTATGGGCACATTTAGCATTCCCATTTGAGGTGGGTAACGGCAGCCTGAAGAAGGCAGCAAAAGTGGTAAACGTAATCCCTTATCAGATCTGCCGTGCGTTGCAAATTGAAGACACAGTTGATGTGCTCTAGGCCACAGCTGCCAAACCAACAGTTATTGTTTACTGCACCTCACTGGATGGCACGAAAGCACAGAAGACTGTAGAAGTAAAAATGGGCCAAATCCATTTCTTTAGAAAGGGGGAACTCCGTACATGCTAAAGGGAAGTGTTATTCTCACTAACAGCAAGTATGCTGCAGGAAAAAGAAGCAATAGTTCCATACTGCAGCTCCAGGACAAATCACATGCCGTTACAGAGAACATAATATGCAGGAACAGCACTGAGGATTTTGTTACTGTCAAGCCCATTCAGTGCATTGCACTGAAGTACAATCTCGTGACAATGCACTACATGCTTAAGGCTGTCAAAGAAACATCATCGAGTACTGTAATTCCAGCTGCAGCTATCCGGACCGCTTGCGTACTTGTAAAGATGGAAGTACCTATATCTCACCGCTACCAAGCTCTTTCACAATGTAACTTATTTGGTAAATAGTAGCATCAATACACCTTGCTTTTAATATATGCTGCAATACCTTTTAGCAAAATAGGTTCTGAGATTAGTCTCGAGAAGTTAATATATCTTTTTTACTGCACCCAGATTGCAGCAATGTTTCTGTGTAGATTGTGTTAAAAGTTGGGGCCATACAGGATACTAATGAATGTCTCTGGGTTACTTGTAGCATTTTTTTTCACCTATGGAGGCTCCTTGCTATTTCTAACAACTTTTTTTCCCACCACATAAGCCTATGCAGACTTCAAGAAAGCCAACTTGTCAGTTTTCCAATGCAAAGTATGCACAAAATTTTGTAAAAAGCATTAAAAACGTTGTAAATTATAAGACTGGAACACAAGAATTAGTCCACTGTGTTCATGAGATTACATATTTTTTTCCGAAAATGCTCATGATGCTAGAATTTATAAGCAAAATTGTATTATGTACTGAAAACCAGTCTGCATGAATGTGTCAAAAAATGTACTGCCAAGATCAGTGTTGTGAGAAATATTTCTTGCATTTTATGGATAACATACAAAAGAATCAAATTTGTGCTATGAGGAGTGCTGAATTTGTCTGCAAAAAAATAAATCCTTTCCAGCTGTAGCACACTTTTTGAAAATCGTGCAAAGATGTCTTTTGTGTTATGACCACTTATCAATATGTAGTGTAGCTATTCAGCTTGTGTATTAGGACTGAGTAGTAGAGTGCAACCGCTGGACACTTGATGCAGTGGGCTTTGCTGCGTCGCATATTCATTTTGTTCACCTCATGTACCAATGGAGTTTTAAGTACTGCACACGAGTTTAGGCTGTTCGCTTTAGTTCGTGTTTGATGTTCCATGAGCTTTAGTCGAAAGATTTCCGACAGCTTGCTGCTAGAAATGATTCTCTAGCTTGACATATAATTTGTTTATATAGTGATTTCGTATGCATTTTGTATGTAACACGCAAGATTCTTAACTTTCCTTTTTGTCATTGTGCTTTTTGTATGCAGTTTGTTTTTTGGTGCATTTCTGCTATGTAAAATAAGTCCTAGCTGGCTGATGCAAGCATGAGGTTGTTTTATGTATTTTTTGAAACTGAAAATATTTGCATGAAAATACTTAATGTGCAATTTGGTGTGTATTTTGTATGTAATACTAAAGAAACTTCCCTTTACGTCACTGTGCTCTTTTTATGCAATTTGTCTTTTAGCTGCATTTTATGCTGTATAAAAAATGTGTCCCTTGGCGGGCTTGTGCAAGCTTGAGGTTGAGTCATTTTATACTTTTTTAGAAACTGAAAAGATCTACATGATGCCTTGGCAAAGATATCGGCAAGTCTCATTGCAGGGCGGATCTTCATGGTTTCTTCTTGGAGCGTGCGCAGATTGATGCAGATTTCTTCCAACGAGTAATTAGAAAGTTGAATTTGCAAATATAAATTAACAAGCAACTCTAAATGTCAGATTCAGGCACTTATCTCACATTTATGTAATATGTATAGCAAATGCAGTTTGATTTTGTTTGAGCAAGCCTAAGCATGCCAAAAGTTGCAGAGCTTTAATACATAATGTGCCTAAGAAGAAGATTCATGGTGAGTTTCTTGTGACGACTTAGTCAGCAAATGTCCCAGCAGTCAGAAAAACACAGCTAGTGTGCTGTAGTACTGCTCATGACTAAACAAAATGAGAAAAAGTAGCTAAGCGTATGTTTACGATTTTCTCGAGCGAGGTACCCCATCAGGGCATCCCTTCACTGTCGTAACAAGTCCAATGGTTGGCACATATTTGCAGGCTAGATACATTCGATTCCAACAAAAGCCACAACAGCACAAGATTTCTCAGCAAGCACATCAGTTCTGTTGTGGCATCGCATCAGTTTGACCAGCTGTACCAGACTTCTGATGGTCATGAAGAGTGCATCATTGAAGCTGAATGTTTTTCAAGAAGTTGCAAATTCATTTCATAGACTAGTTCGGTTCTGTTTGTAATAGCGAGCATTCCGATTTCAACTGCAGGTTCAATTTGGAACTGTTACAAATTGTTCTGTCTTACTGCAGGTCTAAATGGAGTCAGCAGCCGTCTTCAGCTTATTTCAAGCAACTGGAAATAAATTTTTTGTGATTCATTGTGAGCAATTAGAATTTACCAAAATAATTGACTCCAAATTACTATATACACCTGGTGCATTTCAAGTCTCTTCTTCAGCCCAGTGAAGGAAACTGTTTTTTTTGCCAGATGGTTCCAACTTCACTGAACGGTATATGGCTGACCGTATATTTTTTTTTACCCAATCATAACCAACCCCAAGTAAGCTTTCTTGGTAGGCAGCCACAGAGGTCCTTGACTTCGTCAAAAGTATGACATTTTATCATTTTGGTCATCCGCCTTCTATTTATATTGATACGTGTTGCTCCGTGAGCAAAACAGATTACTTTCAAGGAAGCGCATTCGGCCCCAGTGCGCACTTCCAATGCGCGATAAAAAGAGTGGGCACAAGTATGTCACATGCCGTAGCAGACGACTCGGTTGTCTCCACCCTAGCAGAGGGCGCGCGTGCCAAAGGCGCGCATTGGGGCACCTTTAGTGCAGTGGGGTCCCCAGCTTTCACCCCTGCCGTCCCCTGACAGCAGAACAGGGCCTTCTTCTAGGGTGCCTCGATGCCAGCACCGCTTTTCAGGGTGGGGACAGCCTTTGAATCACACTGGGCCGCCTCTCAGCGCCATGTTGGTTCTTCCCCACAGGCCATCGACCTGAACAGACGTGCGTGTGTGTGCTTCGTTTCACTGTCCTTGTGGTGTTGTGGAGCAATAGCTTGTGTTTTGTGTAGTGCCTTATGATGTGTGTGCTTGTTAACAAAACATGACTAGCTGTTGTGTCCCTCTGTGCACTAGATCTAGCGCGAAAGGGCAACGGGTATTTCGTTTCCCCTGTGACTCTGAACGAAGGAAAAAATGGGCAGCGCAAGTAAAACACGACAACTGAGCACCGACGGACACAACGAAAACATGCGAGGTAAAGTACAGCCTTTGTCAAAAGTTTGGAGCCCAGGGGGTTTGCTTCTGAAGCACATTGTCTGGTTCGTAATGCATATCCAGCGCTCCAAATTCGCTGAAGGTGAGAAGATTCCTGGCCCTGCCTCCTCCAATGGGTAGGACTACCACGAATGTTACAGGAGTCCCACTGCGAGGCTTAGGAGTAAACCCCCTGGGCTCTAAACTTTTGACAAAGACTGTACATGATTTTGTGATACAGCGTTAAGAATATGTTCCTTTCTATTCCTTTTCATTTTCATAAAGAAGCAGCAAGTAATCTTGGCGTGCCTTTTGTAGTGATAAGGCGGCAGTATGGTGTGATCGGTTTGACTGGTTGCTACGGCGTAGGTTTATACTAGACGGGTGTGAACTGAGCTTTTTTTTTTCTAGCTAGAAGTGTCGGGGAACTTAGGAACTTGTTTCTTTGATGAGTTCGTTTGTTGGTTTGTATAGGCATGAGTAGTAATTTGTACGACACGGGTGTGTGTGAGGCAAGTGCATTACGATTCTGCTAGCTGACTCGTTGTTCAATGACATACTGTTGTTGGCTTTTCATTGTTGCAGCTCCACTTCAAGCAGGATCAATTTGAATTGAATCGTCAGGATGGATGACGGCTGCTCAAGTGGAATGCCTTGCCTACTCTCTTCGATTTCAGGCGTACGTAAATCTGAATATTTTTTTTTACTTTTGATGTTGTGTGAAATTTCTAAAGGGTGCAGTCATATTTCATGTGCTTTTTTTCTTTCTTTTTCTCTTATCAATTCTTTAATACAGTACATGGTTCATGTACAAATTTATTGCTTTTGTTCTCCTCCGACTGCACTCATTTAAGGTTTCTTTGTGCATGTTATGTGCACATGTTGCGTGCATGCTCATTATGAAGACGTTTAACAAAACTTGCAAGCGAGTTTGAGCAGTGCAAGCGTATATTAATTTTGTTTTTATGTATTTGTTGCTCTCATTGTTAGCAGGCTTTTTTCTCAAAGTCGCTGTCCTCCCTTTTCTTTCACCATGAATTTATGTATAATTTACTGAGACTGCCCAAACTGCGTACAAGCTTTGAAGCTTCAGCTAGGTGGTTTTTAGATATGTTTGATAATGCATAGATGGCTTGGTTTGTTTATGGACTTTAAACATCCGAAAGCGACTCTGGCTATGAGAGACATAGATGCTTATGATAAGTATATTATGTTTTGTCAGCCTCCCCAGGAGCAAAACCATATCGAGGCAAAGCGAAATGCCCTGCATGGTATTGCGTGCTTTGAGCGGTGAAACTTTATGACAGAGACTTGATACGTCTTTCTAGAAGTAAATGTTTCTTCGTAGCATGCTAATGCATAAGTCTGTTCAAGCATTTGCTCCATAGCAGCTTGAAAGCAACTTTGTATGTACATATAAAAATAACATTTTCTTTGTGCATGGACAAATCGTTCGGGACATCGCCATTTGTATACCTGATATTTACATTTCAGGGACGTTTCCAGCTCACCCTAAAACTTTTGTCGCATTTTCATGAATTTTATTATTTTTTAATTTTTCCACCTCGGCCCAGCCACAGAAAGCCTCCATGTCCGCAAACACTGCCAACAGCCCCTGTCATCGATCCTTCTCAGAGTCCACCTGTTGCACAAGGGGATTGTGAGGAGAGTAATGACTCCTCCGACATTACTGAGCACAACAAGAATGTGAAACAATCCAGTGATATCTTTTCTCTGCAACCAAGCAAGTTGATTAAGAAGTTGCAGGACTTGCAAAAAAAGAATACTGCACTCAATGAGCAGCTGTTACATTCCAGGAAGAAACTAAAGAAAGAGGCAAAACAAAGAAAGCGTCTTCAAGATAACATTTCTGCTTTGACTTCCAATCTGAAGTTTCTCATTGAGGACCAGAAGTCTGCCTCACACAAAAGAAACAGAAAGGAATGCGTGTGGAGTGCTGAGACTGTGAAAAAGGCTCTCCAGCTTAAGTGTGCCTGTGGCTCAACGGGCCATGACGCCTTGTTAGAGCAGGGACATCCGCTGCCCTCTAGAACTCTTTGCAGGCGTCTTCAGCATCTGTGATTTCAGCCTGGTGTCCTTAAAGAGATATTCGACATCATTGAAACAAAGGTTGCGGCAATGACAGACATTGAAAAAGACTGCGTTCTTTTTATGGACGAGATGGAAATAAGAAAGGGACTAGAACTCGACCGTGGCAGTGACACATTCCTTGGCACAATGACGCTTCCAGAGAGTGACCAACCTGCCAACCATGCACTTGTCTTTATGGTGGGTGTCATGAACACCCGATGGAAGCAGGTGATCGCCTACCACTTTACTGGGGCATATGTTTCCGGAGACACATTGAAAGACACTTGATCAGTCTGTGTACACTAATATTGATACAGCTCAGAAGTGGAGGAAGAAGAAGTGCTTCGCCATCTCGCTTGAGACCGCTCAGCAGTCTAGAACAGTTCTTGCGTCCCTAACTGTGTGGCGTGTAATATTCGTGACAAATCTGGAGGAGGTGCCAGGTACGCTTCGAGACCCGCGTAGGCTACCGACCAGTACGGATCTCACCCCAGTTCACCAGCGCCACAGCCTCCGCCTCCGTGGAGCGTCCCCTGAATTCAGACTCCTTCCGGCTGCAACCAGGGCTGCGCAACCTCGGTCTTCGGAGGCACCTGCTGCCATGGCAACTGAGATCAGGCTCCCGGCGCACATCCTCAGTCACCAGCCACAAACACCCCCGTCGTTTCATGGCGACGTGTTCGAGGACACCGAGGATTGGCTGGAGATCTTTGAGCGTGTTGCCCGTTACAACGGCTGGAGCGACGACCGTAAGGTCCACAATGTTTATTTTGAGCTTGAAGAATCGGCTCGGACATGGTTCGTAAACCATGAAGCTTCGTTCACATCCTGGGAAGCCTTCTGCTGCAATCTTATACTACTTTCCCGAATGCAGACCGTTGAGAACGAGCAGAAACTGCATTACTTGCGCAACCAGCGCCACAACGAGAGTGTACGCATGCACTACGAGGACATGACCCGCCTTTTTAAACGCACGGATCCCAACATGACGGAGGAGAAGAAGCTTTGCCACCTCATGCGGGGTGTCAAGCAAGAGCTCTTCGCCGGACTTGTGCGCAGCCCACCAAGCACTGTGGCAGAGTTTCTCACCGAGGCGGCAACTATGGAGAAGACGCTGGAACAGCGAGCCCGCCAATACAATCGTGATGTCAACACCTTTGGGTATGATCCCATCTCTATGCCTCTCGGTATCGACGTGACCTTTCTACGCGAGCTGGTCCGATCTGTCGTCAGAGAGGAACTGCGGGCCTTCCGGATGCCGTCCGATACACCATCTTTCCCGCCACTGAGTGAAGTCGTCCGGGATGAGGTGCGCCTGGCAGCACAACAGCACCAAATTTCTGAGGTTCCTCGCCAGCATGATGCAAGGCCCACGTATGCGTCCATCCTAAGTCAGGCCTCTGGGTATGACGTCAATGCTGCGACTCCAGCAGTGCTCTCGCCGAGCTCCCCTCGTGGCCACGCTCCGCCAGCCTACCAGCGACCGCGAAAGAGTGAAAAGTGGGGTGCCCCAAATCGTCGGCCCCCTCTGTTATCAGTGTGGTGAGACGGGTCACCTCTACAGGGCGTGCCCATACCGCCACGTGGGCCTGCGTAGTTTTGCGCTGGACGACCCGTGCCCACAGAACAGGGAACGACCGCATGAAATAGCGTATCATCTGTCGTTGCGCCAGAACCAAATCACGTCAGACCACCGCGAGGCTCGATCCCCGTCGCCGAGGCGCTACCGTTCTCCAAGCCCCCGTTAAGCCGCAGGATACTCCGGACGCCGTTCACCCAGTCCACGCTGGAAAAACTGATTCCAGCGGCCTCTGGAGGCAAGGCTGCTGATGCCGGGACTTGTGAAGATCCTCCTGCGCCACTACAACGCGACGATGTTTCTCCGGGAGTGAGTAGCGACAGCATCCGGCGCGCTGCCTCCGATTTGTACGTTAAAATTGATGGAGTCGACGTGACCACTGTGCTGGATACTGGTGCCGATTATTCTGTGATGTGCCTTGCCCTTGCCTTAGAACTGAAGAAAGTATTGACGGGGTGGTCGGGGCCTGGATGAAAGCCCATTCATGGGAAACCCCTGCCTTTATCATCAAATGCGCAAGGAACATTGTTGATAAATGGGCCGGGATCCGTGAAGACACCATGGCAGATTGTTTCAGAGAATATGTGATTCGACTGTCGGAGGGCCTCGAACTCAAGAAGTGAGCAATCGAGGATCAGCGCCCATGAAAAAAAAAAAATGGTCTGAGAGGGTGAGGTCAGCGCATTCCTTTTGGATATGTGGCCCAGGTTGGCTTCTCGCCACCCGAGGGTGGCGGGCCCGAGAGCGAGCGGTGATTCAAGCCAGGGCAGGAACCCAGCAAAGTCGGGTGTGAGATCCGTAGTGGACGCGGTGAGGGGGTGGATCTGACCCGTTGCGCGTGACTGGGACTGGGGTGGTCGGGGCCTAGCATTCGCACTGCTGGGGGTCATCTGATTATCCCCGCCGGCAGGTGCACAGCTCGTGTCGATATTTGTGGTTTTGTGTACGTCGGCGAATTTGTAATCCTCCGAGAGTGTTCGAGGGACTTGATCCTCGGTCTCGACTTTCTCCAGACGAACGATGAGGTCATTGACCTGCACGAAGCACGGGTCACGTTCTCGACGAAGCGGGCCGTGGAACGCACTGACACAGACGATTCACGCTTCACTGCTCTGCGACTTGTTGACGACGACGTAATGGTGCCACCCCGGTCCAGTGCGCTAGTTCTCGTAAGGAATGATTTATTCCACGACTAAGAAGGTGTCGCTGATAGCCACGTACCCCTGCTGCTTGAGAAGAGAGTAGCCGTCGCTCGCGGGCTCGTCCAACTACAAGACGGTTGTGCTAGTGTGGTCCTTACAAATCTTGCCAACGAGTTGCAGCACCTCGCCAATGGCACGGCTGTCGCCTTCCTGCATGACTTCGCCGTGGTGCCTCAAGTGTGCGTCCTGGAGACAAGCCCTAAAGGCCAGGCCCCACCATGCCCTGCCCTTCCGTCCGTCAGAATCAATCCGGATTTGGCGCCTGAGCAGAAGGCTCTTCTCTCAGCGCTTCTAACCGACTTCGTGGGTTGTTTTGCTACAAGCTCCAGGGTCGGTCGTACGCCTGTTGCAAAGCATCGCATCATAACCGACGAGACTACACCACCCGTATGCCAGTGCCCATGCTGCGTTTCTTCGACGGAACACGAAGCCATTAAAAGGCAAGTGGACAAAATGCTCGCCAACGATGTCATTCAACCGTCGACAATCCCATGGGCATCACCAGTGGTCCTCGTGAAAAAGAAAGACAATACCTTGAGATTTTGTGTCGATTACCGCAAACTGAACAACGTGACCAAAAAGGACGTTTACCCGCTCCCCAGGATTGATGATGCACTCGACAGACTACGTGATGCCAGGTTCTTTTCCTCGTTAGATCTCAAAAGTGGCTACTGGCAGATAGAGGTGAACGAGCAAGACCGCGAGAAAACTGCTTTTGTGACGCCTGATGATCTATACGAATTTAAGGTGCTCCCGTTTGGACTATGCTCAGCGCTGCCCACTTTCCTTAGGGTGCCCATCTGTTAGCTTATTTTGTTTTGCACAGAGCCTGTGATGTATACAACTTGCTTTTCGCCTCAATCACATAAGAAAAATTAGCAATTTCCAGAGAATGTTTGGAAGTAACTCGTAACGTAAAAAAGTGCACCAACCGTCAAATCCCTTTCATCATTTCATTTAAATTTCGCAATGAGATTTTGCTTCAAACATGCTGCAGTGCCTGTTGCTCACCGAAATAAGGCTTATCTGCATGCTTATGTCATTTGATCTGTTTATTTTTTTTTGTATTGAGCTCATTTTGTAGGAGAACAGTAAGCGAGAAATGCGATGCCGCTTAACAGAAACTTCTCACATTTGTCTTCAGATACCTCGCTTCGGGAAATGCAATAATGAAAATTGCCCAAGAGTTTCGACTAGAACTAGAAACACCACGAGAGGCTATGCATCTTACCTGTCAAGGGTTGTGGCAAGAGCTGGAGCCATGTTACATGAAGGTATGTGTAACTGCACACCAAGGTAAGTAGGAAAGCTATATACTTCAATGCCGAGCTCACGTTAAGTTGAAGAAAGAATGTTATATATAATTAGAAGGTACAAAAGGCTGGCGTTACAAACTTCATGAGGACATGAGGTGTTCCATGAGGCCATATCAAATTTAGTTGTTTTGAAAATTCTGCAATCTAGTTGTTCGCGCAGGCGCCCTGCCATCTTCTCACAGAATAACTATGCAGTAGCACTCGAAAAATTGTCACAACAGTTTCAAAAATGCAAATATGCGCTACTTCAGGCACCCACTGAGAAAGGGTGGCTGGAAATCGCAGCCGGCAGCATTGGCAGTTTCCGAACTGGCTCAGAGCTGTCAATGGCAAGCACGTGCAAACTGAAAAGCCTCCCAGTATGGGCAGCCTGTATTACAACTATAAGATATGTTCAAATGTCGGACATTCTGTGTCTGCGGATTCATGGCACAAACATAATTCAGTTGTATATGCTGCTCCATGGTTCTGCATGCAGTAAAACTATTCTTGTCTTCTTGCAGGGCACTTTTTCCATCGTTTTGATGGTGGTAGCTGAGAGCAGATACTCGTTTCGACTGATCGATGTCGATGCCCCGAGACATATCAGTCAGTGATGGCGGGGTGTTCAAGCGATCGCCAATGGGCAAGCGGCTAAATGCAGGATTGCTGGATATGCCACCATAAAACCAGCTGCCAGGCTCCCAGAACACTCTGCCATGTGTTTTCGTCGGCGACGAAGCCTTTCAACTTCAGATCGACTTCATGAGGCCATACCCGAGTTCCAGAGAAACAGCCTCTGAGAGGGTGTTCAACTATTGGCTCAGTTGTGCACGGTAGGTCTACGCAGCACTGTTTGTCTGGTATATCTTTATTTATGTTGTGTACGATAGCATACCATCTAAATTTACTTTCGCACGACACGAATGTGGCTCGAACATTTGAGGCTTAAAATGAAATTATAATATTTGTACATTTATTTCCTTTACATGATATAGAGAAAGTTAATTTCGCACAACAGAACAGCTTCTTTAAGACAAGTTAAATTACAGAAAACTATATTTGGGCTAGCTGTTAAGCACAATAAAGTTTTCTGCTAATAATTGGGGTTTGTTTTACACAAAACGGCAGCTATACACTCTGCAGATGTGTATTTTGCTGAATAATAATTTTTAGTGAGAATCAGCTATACGTAGTTCGATTATTGATCAAATTTTTCGCATAGCCAACACTTGGCTTCTTTGCTTTTAAACAACGGAGTGAGCTGCCACATAAAAAAAAAAAAACCCTATGCCTGTTATATTTTTCAGGCTTGACTTAATTACCTGGCTTAAAATGATTTGAAGCCGGAAAAAAATGGTTCGTACTATATATGATCATTTCAATGAAATTACTTTATAGGAGATGTGTGGAGAATGCCTTTGGGATTATGAGGGCACGATTTCGGATCTTCCGAGGGCCGATGAAGCTGAAGCCGAAGAATGCCGAAGGAGTAGTCAAGGCTGCATGTGCCCTGCACAATTTTCCATGCACTGAAGGCAGTGGGTGCGCCCTTTATGGTGACCATGAGGACATCTTTGGAAGCACCATCGATGGCGCATGGAGAGCTAACATTGAAGCAGACATAGCCACATTTGCTTTGAAGCCTACGTGTGCCAGGAACACCCTGAGATCGGCGCAGGAGTTATGCGCGTCATATGCTAGTTTTTTTGCAAGAGAAGGGCAAGTCCCCTAGCAGGGGATCTGTTAGAGATACCCAGCCAAACAGCTAGGCATCCATGAACTCTAAACAAAAGAAGAGAATTCTGTGTAAAATAGATGAACTGTAAAATAGGGAGAGCGTATGTATAATAAGGTATTTAGAAATTAACAAGAATAACAGCAGTGGAGAGATAATCCTCTTTGTTGTTGCCGTCTGCCTTCTACTCGTGGCATAGGCAGACTTCGTCGTTGTCTGCCTATTTTAATATATACAAAATGACTCAGCCTGTGACCACCAGACGGGCTGGCGACGAAACGCCTGCCAATCACGGCCTTTGGGGCCCCCCTGAGTGACCACAAAGGTATGAGCCATGTAACAGGAGGAAAAAACAACAGCGTGGGAAATGTCACGAAGCATTCGGATCTAAAATTCAAACACAAAATGCGGCTCACGGGATTATTTTCAAGTGCATCAAAGGCGAATCGGCAGTGGTAAATGACGAAGACGTCAACTCATGGCTGTCTACAAACTTCACCCATATGGAGATTGCCGCCACGGGGCAACGTGAGTCGGACGCTCTGCACATGGGCTCTGGCTAAATGTGTGTGTGTTTCCCTGGAAATTTTCGTCACAGCGGCCAACCAACTGTTCAAGCAAGCGCCAAACATCACCAGGGACCTACGCAAGTCCAGGTGTGTGAGCCTGAACTCATCCTTTTCTGGATTCCGGCCTGGTTCTGTGCAGCTGCGGAACGCCACCTCGATAAGCCCAACGGCGGCCTCACCAAAGCGCCAAGCCGGCGAGCCCGGCCTCCCCATGGAGATACAGGTGGAGGGAAGCACAGTCCCAGAACATGAACTTCAGTCCGGCGACTGGATCGCCGCGTTGGGCCGTTCTTACAAGACTCAGGCAGAAAGGAAAACGATTGCAGCAGCCACCTATAACCAGCTTCAAATGCCTGGCACCGCCGGCAACGCTAACCCAAATGGCAGGAACGCCCAGCTCTCCGCTGCGACAAACGAGTTTGTCGCAGCGCAACGGGTGCCGCCGAGCACATGTGCTTCCCTCCTCGTCTCCCAGTGAAACAGACGAATACCGCCTTTGCCCCTAGAAGCAATCAGGGTTGTCTTCCGCCCGCGAGGTGAGCTCCTGCTCTCTACCATGCCCAGAATGAAAATACGAGCTGCAGTTCAAGCCCAACTAACCAAGCCTCTGCCAGCCAATGCTGTGCTTCGTATCCACCCAACTAACAATACATTTACAATAGCCACAACGTACATCGAAAGTGTCCAACGCCTGATAGGAGTCACGCACCTGTCCATCGACGACAAACAGTACGAGTGCACAGCTTATGCGACACTGCCCTCAGGCGCCACTAGAGGAGTATGCACGAAGAGACGCCCGAGGAAATCTACAAATATATCGTGCAAGGGAACCCAGACCACACCATCTTGGCTGCACTCAGAATGAGGAAGACCAACTCAATCCTCATGGAAGCTTGTCCAAGTAGCCAAGACTATTGCTATCAGCTACGAAATTCTGTGATTAGGCTTCTGTCAACAATGCCCTGTTGTAGCATAATAGCCTGGCGGCTCTCGGGCAAATTTCTTGTACTGCCTGTGGAGTGGCGCTATGTTGAGTGGTTGGTTTTGACTAATGCTTCCATTGTACGAGGTTTAAGACTCTGTTGTGTGCTCGCAGAGACATTCAAGAAGGCATCCCACGCTACAAACTAAGCCCATCTCTCCTTGGCAAGTGATTGTGACCACTGGCCGATCGAGATTCTCCTGGCCGCGGAGGAGCTGTTAAGAACGGCGCCAACAGGAAGCAGCCAGCACCCACGTTTCGCCTGGATGATTCCGAGAAACGCCTATCGACTCGACGCCGTTTGCCTCAAGTCGTGAACGCGAGATTTTCAACACTGGGACGCTCCCTGGGATGGCGTCCAGGTCTGCGTCTCTCCGAGCCTGCACGTCATCATCATGGAGTGTGTTGCGTGTTCGGACTGGTCAGCCACTGGGACGCTCACAAGGAAGGCGCCCAAGCCTGCCAGGCCAATCAGCCACCAAGACGCTCCTGACTGGACGAAAAGGGGCGGGAGTCTGTGCCCACTCTATGTAAGGGCTCCCGTCTCCTTTGTTTATGTCTTTCCCTGCTGTGTTCCATCTTGGCACGTAGCGTGCTTTTCATTGCTTCTTGTAAATATGTAAATAAGTTCAGTCTTCTTTCGCCACCTCTTAACCCCTTCGCCCAGCGGCACTCCTGTCCTGGTGGTGGGAACGGGCGTCGTCTTGACCGTGGTTCCGTCGAGCCACGACCCCAAATCTTCATCCTCAACAACATGCTTTCCCTGTGTAATGTAATGTCGTGCCTGCATATTTCAAGAATATTTTTTCCAAAGCGAAAGCCACGCACTATGTCTTACTTCATCGTTAATTTATTTTGATATCTTTCTTGATTTTCTTTTTCAGGCACTTTGGAAAAGAACCCAGCTACAACACGGAAGAGGTAGACAAAGTGTCAAAAACATTAGGCCATGGTCCTCACAAAAGACATGTGAGTTGAGAAGGAAGCGGCCTAAGATGGCAGACCGAAGAAATGACATTTGTTTCATTTCATTTCATTTATTCTTCCTTTAAAGGCCTAAAGGCATCACATAAGGGGAGAGCAAAATCAATCTTTTTGTGACAACAAGAACACATCAAAACAGAAAAAGAATAATTGGATAAAGGAAAACTTTAAGAATAATAACAATATGCGGCAGTTAAATGATCTTGTAAGGGGTATACAATGCTAACTGGAATGCATGGGATTGGGAAAAAAATTTATATATGAAACACTTGAGCAATACAAGAGCACACACAGCGCAAAAGGCACAACATCAAAAAGAAAAGTAATAAGAATAAGCTGCTTGAAGCGCCGAGATAAATATGACGGAAAAGACTACCCTCATGAAAAATGGTTTAGTTTTTCCCAGAATGATCTGCGGTCAGTGCATGGTGTGATGGTATTTGGCAGGCCATTCCACTGTGCTATCGCGTCCGGGAAAAATAAAGACTTGTGGGGATCCATGCTGCCCCTCGGCCGCCTGAAGCAGCCTTCTCTCTCTCATGTCGCCTACAGCGGTTCTTCCCCTACCAGCCCCCCATGGCGCGGCAGCGGAGAAAGCAGAGGGGAGGCGCCCATGTCTATGCGACATCACGTGGGCAGCCCTCCTTTCCCGCCGTCTCAGTCTCGGCGGCCGCGATCAGTATGTTAGAGCCAGGGCGAGGTCACATGATGCACTTGCTGTTAACCTGCTGTGGGTGTTAGCAGGCATTGCAGATGACCTTGGAAATTTCGAGATTGGTGAAATTCTCGACGACGAGGCCTCAATGAGGTCGGATAACTATTTTGAAGTCACTTTTGGGTACAGGTGGGAGACGGACACGGGACCGCAGCTCTCGAGGTTGGTCGCAGAGACGCGGTCAGTCATCGGAATATGCGACGAGACACTGCTTCCGTCCAAAGGGCTGTCGGCAATTCTGGCGGCTTTCCGGAGATTCCTGGTCTTGTATTTGCTCATCGCTCTCTTCCAGCCATCCTGCTAGGAGGTTTCAGGCGAAGAGTCGGGAGATGAGCAAATTGTCGGCCTTACACTTAGGCGCCCACACCTACGCGGTCAACAGATACGTGCCGTACAGCACCCAAGAACGGAGGGGAGTCATACATGGCATTAACGACAGTGAAGCCCCTGAAGCAATCAAAGCCGGCATTCGCATCCGCATGCACAGCGTTACATTACTGAATGCCAGAAGAATGGGCAAGACATCTTCGATGCTGCTCACCTTCGATGGCCCCATCACCCCCAAATGTGTCTACTACGAAGGAGCAGAGATCCGGTGCCTCCCTTACCGTGCTGCGAGACAGTTCTGCTACATGTGTATGCAGCCGGGTCACCGCTCCGACTTCTGCCCAGACCCAGACACTGTAGCCTGCAGGCAGTGTGGGGAAAAGAACCAACCCGACGGCCATCGATGCCAGCCAAAGAGCACTTTGCGCGATGAAGCGCACACGATGGGCAGCTGGGACTGCCCAAACCGGCTAAAACCGCTCAAGCCGATGCCTCCCCCGGCCTCCTCTACCGAGCAGCAACGCCACTCCCGTAAGGACAGCGCACCACAATCCCACTCCCGGAGATGGTTCAGCAGAGAGGATGAGTCGTCCAGCTGTAGCAGAAGCCGTAGCAGAAGCGGGTCCAGGTCGGCCTCTGCCACCTGATCCACCATCAACGCTCCCCAGCATCCCTAGTCGAAGGGGAAACCAGTGCAGAGACATACCAAGTCCAACAACAAACAGATGAGCTGGGCAAAGCTTGTCAAGGGCTCCTCTCTTCCTCAGAATGCTCCCACACCACCAAAATGTGTGGAATGTGACACACTGGCACGCACAGTAGCCAAATTGCAGAGCCAAATCATAAATTTGACTCAAAAGATCACCCCTCCTATACTACCCCCAGGAAAAACGGCAAAACCACCACCTGGAACCTTATCGCCGACGTCTTCCCAACCCACTCCAACACCTGTAATGCCTACACCCCCCCAGACCGAGGCTACCGCCTCCCCCAAGTTCTTCTGCGATATGAAAACTCGTATCGAATCCCATATCCTGGCTAGCGTACGACCCCTCCTACAATCGATCAGCTTGCAAATGGCGCAATTTGCTGGGAAACCGGAGACATTTAAGGCAGAGCTCACAGCCCGGCTAGCCTTTATCGACACAAAGACATCCAACTGTAAACACCTGACAACTACAGACAGACAATCCTCGAGCAAAGGTGTATAAAGGCGCAAACGCGTCCACGGCTGTCGCTGTAAGCAGTGACAATGAGTCTATCAAGAGCTTCACTAGTGCTCAAGATGGTCTCGCTTCTAAGTCACACACTACCGACAGAGTTGAAATCTGGCAGTGGAACTGTTGAGCCTTCAGGAAGAAACAAAGTCTCCGGAAGAAATACATTCAAGTAACCCCGATTCGACCAGACATGATCTGCCTACAGGAGATCGGAGGAGACACGGACCCGACACTAATGGGATATTACACCATTTAGAATAGTGATTCGCTAAAAGTGGCCACCCTTGTTTCTAAGGACATCACGGTAGTCAAACACTCTTTGAGAGAACAGGAGATCAACTACAGCATGGCTGAGGTTATCTCCAACAAGAGGGGCTGTAAGAGCACCTTCATTATGAACGTGTATGTATCAGCCCCCACAAGCAGCCAAGGCCAATTTCTCTGACATACTTCAAGAGGCAGATCAGCTAGCTGTTTCGCATCAGCTTATCGCACTCGAGGACTTTAATGCTCAACACAGTGAATGGGGCTACAAAACCAACTCGCCACATGGTCTGAGAGTGGTACGAGCTCGGGATGGCCTGGGCCTGGAAATACTGACTCTTTATACCCAACCCGCAAAGGAAACAGCGTCACACACGATTTATGCCCTCACCTTACAATCATCATGAACATCCCTAACACTACGTGGACGAATCTCGGAGAGAGCTTAGGAAGAAATCACTACATCGTCAGCACGTCTATCACCTCCACAAATGTTCGCCACACCCTGGGCCCTTATAAAAATGGTCTATAGACTTTCTATAGACTTTTATAGACTCTATAGAAATCCTATAGACCTTTACTTTTGTCTATAGACAGTCTATAGAAAATCTATAGACTAAAGTCTATAGCTGTCTCAATTTCCTTTTGTCTATAGACTGTCTATAGACTCTCTATAGACTAAAGTCTATAGCAGCCTCAATTTCTTTTAGTCTATAGACGGTCTATAGATTCTCTATAGACTTAAGTCTATAAATACCTCAATTTCCTTTCGTCTATAGACGGTCTATAGACACTCTGTAGACTAAAGTCTATAGCTGGCTCAATTTCCTTTTGTCTATAGACGGTCTATTATCTATAGACGAAGGTCTATAGCTGTCTCAATTTCCTTTCGTCTATAGACGGTCTATAGACTATCTATAGACTAAGGTCTATAGCTGTCTCAATTTCCTTTCGTCTATAGATGGTCTATAGACTCCCTATAGACTTAGGTCTATAACTACCTCAATTTCCTTTCGTCTATAGACAGTCTATAGACTTGCTATAGCCTAAGGTCTATAGCTGCCTCAATTTCCTTTTGTCTATAGACTCTCTATAGACTAAAGTCTATAATTGCTTCAATTTCCTTTCGTCTATAGACGGTCTATAGACTCGATATAGACTAAGGTCTATAGCTGCCACAATTTCCTTTTGTCTATAGACGGTCTATAGACTCTCTATAGACCAAGGTCTATAGTTGCCTCAATATATTTTTGTCTATAGACGTTCTATAGACTAAAGTCTATAGCTGGCTCAATTTTCTTCCGTCTATAGATGGTCTATAGACTGTCTATTGACTAAGGTCTATAGCCTCAATTTGCTTTCGTCTGTAGACGGCCTATAGACTCTCTATAGACTACGGTCTATAGCTGCTTCAATTTCCTTTCGTCTATAGACGGTCTATAGACTCTCTATAGACTAAAGTCTACAACTACCTCAATTTCCTTTCGTCTATGCACTGTACACTATAGATAGTCTGCTGTCTATAGACCAGTCTATAACAATCCTAATTTTATCTAACACTGTTCGATACACTGACTTTCGACGAAGTATAGAACAATGTCAATTTTTTTTGCACTGCATGCTGCGGGGACCTGCATCTGGTGACCGCAACTATGTCGGGAGTGCTCCACCTCCTTCGCTATTACGGAAATTAAAAAAGTATTGCGTGAGGACATTACAACACCCTCCTGTATATTTTCAGGAGCCTTGACAAGCTCCTTTTCGTTATATCGTGACGTATATTGTCAATACAATTAAATATTTAATGCTAACAAGTAAGCCGCGGAAAGGCAGCCGTTCTTGAAGTAAGGGCGCCCCAAACTGTTTTACATCAATGAATACGCTGTCCCTTAGAGTAATCGCTCGACACAATTCCATTCCATCTTTCGATCGTTACTGTCCAACGCGCTGAAATCAGAAACATTTCATCAACGCTTCTACATTTCTCTTTAAAATGTCCTGAAAATAAAGGGGGAAAGACGGGTGTGAGAATTCAAGGAAGCGCCCATCCCTTAGAAACACCTCAGAATAGTCCTCTGTGCGATTAACATCTCCCATTTATACCTTTGCAGTTTGTATTCACGTGAATAAGTGCACCGACGCAACAATCACAAAGCCAGTATTTTTTCGTTCCTACCCTTGCACTTGTTGCTTCGGAGCCGATGACACGCTGATGTCGAGCATATCAGTTTTCTAAACACGAACACACGCAAGAAAGACGTTATGCTATGCAACATTATAATTATTATTTGAGAATTGTACCACATACTATTCGGTGGGAGAGGCGGCGCGTATTGTTGTTGTTGTTGTTGTCCTCTAGAAAATGGCGCATACCCACTGCGGGGGATTGGCCAAGACACAGGCGGCAACTGATAGGTGTACAAAATGTTAAACAAGAAAATAATTGTGGGGAAAAATAAAATAATCATGATAATAATAGCAATTAGGAAATAAATGAAAGGATCTCAAATGTGTAATTGAAATAGGTTAAACAAATGCTGTGAGATCGGTGACTGAAATAGAGAACGGGGCTAAATATTCCACGATTCAGAAAGCTTTCATTCCAGAGAAATATTGGTCATGAGAAAGACCAGAGCTTAAGACGGCAGCCGTTTAGTGTCTGTAAGGAAGTTTTGCATGGCGGAGAGCACATTCCAGTTGCTGTGCCCAAGGGAGGAAGCCCCAAGAGACAGAGCAACCCCAGCTGACAGACTTAGACCAAGCTGTCGTAACGGAAGCTCCAGCAGGCGGCTCCGTAAAGAGGAGAAACGGCGGCAGGACAACAAGAAATGATCTATCGTTTCGGGTTCTCCGCAGAACGGGCACAATGGGGAGACCGCCAGACCAGATCTATAAAGGTAGAAGTTTAAAAGAGGCACGCGACAACGTAGACGAGTGAAGGAAACCTCAAGCTTGCGTGATCGCCATCCTTTACTGCACCACGGGTAAAGGAGATGCCGGAATTCGGGAGAGGAGGTCAGAGCTGATGCTGCGAATTCTTTCAGGAGCAGATACCTGCGAAACCTGGCCGCGGTAATATATGCGCTGGGTGGAAGCATAGATACGACTCGGCCTTGAAGAGATGCCTTCGCCAGGGTATCAGCAACCTCATTCAAATGGATTCCTCTGTGCCCAGGCACCCAGACCAACCGTAATGAACACACGTGGGGTGGAACCAAGCATTTGAATAACCGAAGTGCCTGAGATGTTGTAGGCGCGGTGAGAGAGGAACACAACGATAATGAATCTGTCATAATTATGACAGAAGACAAGGAGCTGTTTAATTTGCGCAACGCTAAGACTACTGCTAGAAATTCGGCCAAATAAATAGGTGTGTAATCGGGAAGGCGGAGTGAGAATGACCAGTCAAGGGAGATGGAGAAAATGCCAACTCCGGCCTTTTCTTCACACTGTGAGGCGTCTGTCGCTATGAGCACATGAGATTTAAAGCACAGCAGGTAATCCTGCAATAAACCGCTGAGCAAATGAAAAGGCATTAACTTTGCATGTTTTGGAAAGATGTCATCGAAGAAAATCTGAATAGATGAGTTGGCGCATACCGGACGGATGTCCGAAATGCGGACGTTTAAGGGGTCCAGGAGGGATTGCACCAAACATATCTGAGGGGTACGGAAACGAGACCAGGTTTCGTTGAAAAATAGCCGAGGCTGACGAAGGAAGATCAAATTGGAGGCATGGAGCGAAGAATCGCACATTCTTACGAACGTTTTCACCGTTAAGAGCCTAAATCTAGAAGTCAATGATGGAGTACGCGCTTCCAGGTACAAAACGGAATTCGCCACAAATTTTGGAAGGCCCAAACAAAGGCGCAACGCCTCCCGTTCCAAGAGAATCAAGGGGCGAAGTTTATACGCTGGTGCACCAGAGAATAAAACACAGCCGAACTCTAAGACTGGACGGACGTACATTCTATAAATCATAAGAAGTGAGTGCCTTCTCATGCCAGAACGAACACTGCTCAGCCTGCGCAGCATACCGACTGCTCGGACTCCTTTCACAGTGATCTGCTCGATATGGGCCGCCCAGGAAAGAGAAGGATCATAAATTACTCCAAGGTATTTGACACTTTGCACTTGAGGAATTACATGGTTCCGGTAAACAATAGAGATATTAACTGGACGAGAGAGCGGAAAAACCAATAAAGCACATTTATTGACATTAAGGGACAGATTAATGTCTCCTAACCATTGGTCTAGGACATTGAGGTAGGACTGTAAGGACTGGTACAAAGAGGAAATGTCGTTCTCTGAAGCAAAAAAGGCGATGTCATCAGCATACACATAGGTGGCCACCTGAGGACTGCAGGGAATACTGCTGAGTAAGATGTTAAAAAGTACAGGGGAGAGGACCGCCCCTTGGGGCACTCCTCTCGATTGTCGAAATTTGCTTGATGAAACACCGTTCTGAAAGCAGTAAAATTCCCTGTCAGCAAGGAATTCAGCAACCCAAGCCACAAAGTATCTCGGAAGTCCTACTGCCTGCAGTCTTTGCAAGAGCGTCCTGTGCTCAACGCTGTCATAGGCTTTAGATACATCTAAAGTAACAAGCGCTGCGTATTGATTTCGGCGCCGAGCTAACTGTATGCGGCTCTCCAGATCGGTATGGGCACACCATATAGAGCATCCTGGTCTGAAACCAATCTGGCAAGGGTTCAACAACCCAGCCTCTGAAATAACAGACATTATTCTACCATGCAACACCCTCTCAATTAGCTTAACGAGATTCGAAGTTAAAGAAATTGGCCTTATATTGTCTAACACATAACCATCTCCCTGCTTTTTAAGCAACGGGATAATCTTTGCTAAACGCCACTCATTTGGAATCCATGGCCCCTTAAGAGAGTAATTTATAAGCGCCAGTAAGTCGTTGGGAGATTCCTCGAACAATATTTTAATCATAGAAGAAGTCACACCATCAGGCCCAGGGGCCGCGGGTGGAAGGCGGGATACAGTGTTCGAGAGCTCAGTGAGGGTGACCTCCTCGAAATCGTCCAAAGTGGCAAGAAATCTCTGAGGAGAAGGAAGAAGAGCCGTAAACCGGCGCTCAAGACCTCTGCCTATCTCTTCCAGGGACTGTGCAAGTTCAGCCGGTGACTGAACTAGGGAGACAGCGTTCATGGTGGACGAGATTAGTTTCCTGGATTTTAGGTAATTGAATAGAGCACGCCTATTACCAGATTTTGAAAGGAATTCGTAGCGTTCAGTATCGTGCAACTCCTTTGCACGAGATACGGTGCGCTTAAACGTAGCTGCAACGAACTTATAATCGATCCAGTTTTTGGGACACTGATTATGGAGAAGTTTCTTCCAAGCAGCCTTTCGGCGCCTATAATCGCGAGCGCACTCTGCGTTCTACCAAAGGCACGGCGATGTTCCCTTATGTGCCTGAACCAAGAACTCCGATTTTTTACGAGCTCCATCCAAAATTGAACAAATGCGGATGGCATTATCTCCACTGTTGGAATGAGATAATTCCTGAAGGTCTGCTTTGAGGGCATTTTTAAAACTGTCGTAATTTATGAATGTGCGCCGTGTGCTGTTAGGAGAGGTCAACTGGCACATAACTTGGAAGCTGATCGGAAGGTGATCACTATTGGAGGCACAGTCAACTGGCGCCCAAGAGGACACAGTTATTCCGGGGGAAGAAAATGACAAGTCTAACGCTGAGCGAGCCTGACCACGGACAAATGTGGGGAGACCCGAATTTAAACATATTAGGTTATTCACACAAGCCCAGTCCCATAAGAGCGTACCGCAGCGATCTGTACGAAACCCCCACGAAATATGATGCGAGTTGAAGTCTCCAACAATTAAAACCGGTTTCCTGCAACTAGACAAAAACGAGTCAAGAGGCCGAACGTCATGCACACCTGTTGGAAAATATACATTAGCCAGAGTGAGTGGCTGATATCCAGGAATATTGAGATCAAGGTCAAGCAGTTAGATTTCGGTTCTGTTTTCACGAAAACAATAAGGTTTTTAGAGGGTATGCGAAGAATTTACGCTTATAAACCAGTTGCCTTCTGTGATTTTGGATATCAGATCAAGCTGCACACGGCAAGAGTGCGAGCGATAAAGATACGACCGTGAAATGGGTTTCTGTTTCACGTTTTACCGTTTTACCGCGAGACGGTGGAAAATCATTCGGGCTGCAAACAACCCTGTGCGTGGCTGCATCGGTGGCGTCGGCGTTTTGTTCGCGGATTACGTTTTCTTCAAAATCCAGCTTCATCGTCCGCTTACGGTAAGTCTATACGTTTATATTTTATTCATTTGGTCTCCTAAACCACTCTAAGCAGAGTTGTGTGTGCGGAACAGATTATGTGCGCAGTGACAAACGTTCTATCTTCGTTTCTAAGGCGGAAGCCATCGGGTTCTCGACTAATGCCGCTTATCTCTGTGCCGCTGTCTTTACTAACGCGCGGAAAGGCAGTCTGTGCGATGCCCTTGATGATAAGCCGCTCCTCGCGAGCTGTCTGCTAGAGTTTTCGTGTTTCAAGGTAGATGCGCGGCCAGAAATGTCGTTTAGCCTGTGAATGACGGCCGAAATGGAACTGTGCGTTAGTTAGCGCCGTGTGAGCTCAATTTACTTTGCACCTCCGAAAAAGTACTTACATACACTCTCGTTCTGTGGTGGATTACTTTTATTTTCTAATATTTGTGTTATCGCCTGTCTGGACCTCGGAGTGCTGTTCTTTTCGAGGTGTGCATTTCCATGCCACGTATGGACGCTCGCTCGGTGCGCGTCGTGGACGCCGACGTTTCAGCAAAGGTGTCTTGTAACGCTACAGACTGGAGCGCGAGACGCTTGTCAAAGTTGTAGTCAAGCGGCGCTGGAGGAATGCTTATAGTGTGATGGTATAAAATTCATTGCCGGCGCGAATGGCCGGCGTGCTCAAACACCGCGAAGAACCCACGAGCTCCATCCCGTCTCCCCTTCGTTGCACACGTACGGATTCCTCCATGTCTGTCATCAGAGCCGTTGGCCGCCCCCGCTGGTCTGCGGGCACTTCATTTTGAAAGCTGGGTAAAGGTCGGCTCGACAAGAGGTGGCTTACATTTCGTTCCGAGTGGTTCGTTCATGAATCCCGCTCACGCGTGCTCAGATTTCTCTAATACCATTGCGCGCGAGAGGCAAAGTATGTGTTTCTGATTTCAGACTGCTAAGTTACGAAAGCGCCGATGTAATTCGCCGCTTATTTGCGCCTAAAATTAAATTAAGCTCTCGTGTTATTATAGCTGCGCCTGTTGAAGGCGTTAATTGTTTCGTTTAAATACTTCCTACTTTGAGCGCGTTCAATGCTTTCGTTGATTTTTCTAGCAGCGTTGGGTTAGGCTACCTCCATGCAAGAAACACTCATTACTGCGCTGTTGGACCTGCACTTGAAGGAAAAACTAAGTGAATTTCAGACGGTATTTTATCGTGACAGTAATTTGTTGTCTCAAACTCGCGCCTGCTTTTGAAACGGCGCAGCTGCAGCCTCTGTGTGCTGTATGAGTTTTGTGAGCGCGGCATGGAAGCGCTGCAACCCGCTTGTTTCTAAGAGCGCGCGCAGATGTATGAGTATGCTGTTCCATCTTTGTGCTTCAAGTTATAGGCGCAAATCTGTGGTGGACTGGTTGCTTCTGCCTGCCTGGTTTTGTATAGCTTGTGCCCGTTTGTGTATCGGCTTACGTACACCCGGCCAAATCTTTAACTGGCTCTGGTGTTGCATCGATAAATGAACCTTGTAAAAAAGGTGCCTTTTGGCTGCACTGCTGGAATATTCATGGTGTAATTTGACACGTGAGATGGGATTTCATAGTTTATTTTTGTTAAGATAGCGTTTGAGTGGAGTACTTGCGTGTTTCGATCAAAGTTATCAGAAATGTTCATCGTCTGCTGCTACGAACAGCCGAAACAAGCGGAATACGCAGCAATGGTTCTGGTGGCGCATTCGCACTTACTCGGGGTAAACGACTTGTCCGCCATGAATGGAGTGGTAGTTTACCCAGAGGATGAGGCCATATGGACCAGATTCATTGCTGCGTCTGCCGCTTGTTTCAGCTGTTCGTAGTGGCAGACGAATATTTCTGATAACGTTGATCTAATCACGCAAGTACTGCACTCAAACATTATATGAACAAAAAGGAACCATGAAATGACATTTCACTCGTCAAATTACAGCATGAATATGCCAGCAGTGTAGCTAAAAGGCACCTTTCTTACAAGGTGCATCTAGCGATGCAACACCAGAGCCAGTTAAAAATTTGGACGGGTATACCAGGCTTCACGCAGGGTATTTTGAAGTGCTTCTTCTATAGCGGTTATAAGAATAAATGCTGCAATATTCTCCTTTTTGGATCCCTGTGTAAGGTGCACTGAATCTGTATTTTATGGAGGTGGCATTCTTAACAGCTCCTTGCGAGTCAATGCAGATATGTGGCACAATTGTTCGAAGTCTTCTGTTACAAATAATGTAAAAGGATTTATTGCCATACAGAAATCAGTATCAGTACTGGATTCAGAGTAGAGTGCTCCAGGGATTATTGTTCTTTGTTACAATGTTTTATGAAGACACTTATAATCTGTCGTGTATTTACTGAAATTATTGTGCCGGCGTGATAGCTCAGTGGCTATCATGTTCGTCTGGCGACCTGAAAGATGCAGGTTCGATTCCGGCTTAGGCGGTCGCATTTTAATAGAGGCAAAATGCTAAAGGCCTGTGTGCTCTGCACAGTTGGCTGAAACTATTCCGCAGCCTTTCACGCAGCCTGTCGCCTTGGGTCTTTGAACCCCATAAAACCAAACCAAAAAATCAAGATTGCCTTTCTAGAATGGCATAGCCAGGATATGCCTTGCATTGTAAAGCACATGTGTAGAGATGGAATGGGAATTTTTTTTTTCAGTTCCTCTTATTTTTCCCTTTGTGCTGTACAGGTGAACATGCCCGGATGATTGACTGCAGACAACAGGCCGCAAGAATGCTTCTGAGGAAACTAGCCGGACTGTTATTTTCAACATTTATGTTATTGTGGTGCATTCTTATGGTCCATGTATTGCATATTCCCATCCTGGATAGCTTGGAAATAAAACTAAATTTGTAAGTATATTGATTGTGTCATTTGCGAACTCTGTCTGGTGACTTTTTTTCAACGGTTGTAGACTGTCTATAGGCAGTTTATAGATAATGGTCTACTAATAGTTTAGTAGACAGAGGTCTATAGACTGTCTATAGACAATGGTCTATAGCACTGCCAGGCCACACACCTATGGAATGTCTATAGACGGTCTATAGACAACTCTATAGGAAATGTATGACCATAAGTCTATAGATCGTCTATAGACTGTCTATAGACATGTGTCTACAGACTTCCTATAGACCTATAGACTTTCAGTAGACATTTGTCTATAGACTGTCTATAGACAAAAGTCTACTAAAAGTGTATGGCCATAAATCTATAGACTGTCTATAGACCAGTCTAAAGGATTTGTCTATAGACAGTCTATGGACTTCATAGACTAAAGTCTATAGACAGTCTATGGACTTTCTATAGAAATTTTTATAAGGGGGAACAGCCAAAATCACGGACTGGACTAAATACCAAGCACAGCCCATCTCATAAGAACCCACCAATCAATCAGCGAATGGAATGAACAGATTTGGAAAGCACACAAGGAGGCTGCCACCGAAGTACAATGCACACCCGATAATCCGGCAGTCGATCGTCACCTTCTCAAGTTGTGGCAGATCCGATGGACTCCGGTGCACAAATGGAAACGCCAACACCTCAATCGTCTCCTGAGACAACGGATAGCACAGATCACGGCAGAAGCACAAGACTATGCACAACACCTCTCTCAACAGAATTGGCAAGAATTTTGTGAGTCACTACGCGGCACGCTGGGGACCTCCCGCACCTGGGCGATACTCCACAGCATCGTCGATCCACAAACATCGTGGTCTGTCACTAACGGTACACTCAAGAAGATCGCCCATCTATACGGGAGCCCCTTATGAGAGGCTGGATGCCCCCATCATCGCTGCCCAGGTTTACGCCGCGGCTTGATCTGCCAAACGCAACACGGCAGCTGGTGCGGACAAGATCACCAACAGGATGATACGAAACCTGAGCAAGTCGCAGATCGAGGTCCTCCACTACCAACCAACATAAATGACACCCTGCGGGAGGCAGAAGAGCTCCCTGCAGAGTGAAAACACTCCGAAATAATTACTCCCAAAACCCAAACCCAAAATCCCAAAACCAGGCAAACCACCAAGCCTGGAAGCCTCACTACCCATCTCCCTCACCTCATGCCTGGGCAAACTATATGAGCGCGTTATCCAGACCCGCCTCCAAAATTACACAGAGGACAACAACCTCCTTCCAACCACTACGATCGGCTTCAGGAAAGGTCTCTTTACACAAGACGCTTTCCTCCTTCTCAAAGAAGAAGTGCTCAGTAACATACCGAGAGGCGGCGAGCACCTCATTATGGCACTTGATCTGAAAGGCACTTTTGACAAAGTTTCTCACGACGCCATCTTGAAAGAGCGCAACGCCCTCGACTGCGGACCCAAGACCTTCAACTACATGAAAAACTTTCTCAGCAGCCGCACGGCCACGATTGGCATGGGAGATGTCGCTCTGACACAGAGCAGACACCCAACAAAGGCATTCCCCAAGGCTCTATCATCTCTCCTTTCCTCTTCAATATAGCCATGATCGGCATGGCAAGAACACTCAAGGCTATCGAAGGCATCGGCTATACTATCTACACCAATGATATCACCATCTGGTCCACCCAGGGTTCCCTTGCTGACAAAGAAAACACCCATTCACGTGTGTAGACAAGCAGCAAAATTGCGGCCTCCGCTGCGCACCCGACAAGTCTGAAATTATCCGCATTCAGGACTATGCCTACAAATCTCCAGGCGACACCTAGGTTTACCTCGAAGGCAAGAATAAAGGAAGTCTCTCTCATCTGCATCCTGAGCCTCTGGCTTCAGAACAACGGGAAAGCCACCCACACGTTACAGCGTCTCCGGACTACTGCCCTCCAGATCTCCCGCATGATTCGGCGCATCACCCGCAACCGAAAAGGCATGAGAGAGGAGGATACAATCCGATTGATACAGGCTCTAGTCATGAGCCGTCTGTCATATGGTCTCCCCATTCCTACCAGGGGACAATATGCAAATGCGTTCTTTGGCACGCAAAGTCACCGGCTGGGTACCGCCTTCTTCAGGAGACTGGTTGGTGTCTTGTCTCTACCAATTCGGTCTACTCTCAAGCGATACATTGGCGCATGTACTGGAGAAGTAGTGTCCTCTCTCATCAAACAGCACCTTCACGCAGAAGTGAAACTGCACTCCAAGGAGGTAAATAATTTTTTTCCTAGAGCTAAAAATATCAGAGCCATGGTCTTGTGTAATTCTTGCAGGCTCGCTGTGGGCCCCTAGTGATGGATGAGAGGTCCCCGAAGCAAGCTGCAGTGTATCAAAAACAGTCAGATGCTGTGCTTGGATTGGTGGACCTTGGAGGTGCTGAAGTGGACTTTGGCTTAGAAGAGGAACTGGCGACTCATCTGCTCTGTTTTGTCTTTGTAGGACCTTCTACCCACTACAGGTATATAGGATATTTGGCTGGTGCCTGTGAGTGTCATGTGGACCCGTGCAAATTGTTTTTAATCCCTCAAGGGAATATCTTGTCATTCACCTGACACTGCGTACTTTTTACAAAAACTTCAAGCTCCCTGTAGGGCATTACTTTACTAAGGGTCTGACAGTAGAGCAGCTTGAGCTCCTTGCACTGCAAGTGATGAGATCAATTGAAGAAGCTGGCTTTGAGGTGGTGAGGTTAGTCGCTGATAACCACAGCACTAACTGCAACTTTTTGCCAGCTTGTCAGGCAGCCACATACTCCCTGTCACACCACGTGTGTAGTTGTTAAGCCAGACTTTCGGCATAGGTTGCAAAGCCTTTTATTATGGATAGATCTCCTCTCATAACTGCAAAATATGCTGAAAGCGAATATGTACGGTTAACAGTTTCACTGACTTGCTAACAGTAGTGACTGATTCCTTCCAACCACCCTCTTGATCCAGATTTGATCCAGATCGGCCCCTCTTCCTATCATTTGATTATTGCCATGTAATGAAGAACATAAGGAATCAGTTCCTGGACACAAGAAGAATTTTCAGGAATAATGGAGTGCTGATCGTTCCAGACTACCTGAGGCAAAATTGCAGCTTTTCTTGCCTTTAGAAAAGCATAGTGTAGCGTTCAATTTTGTCATAGGAACCTACATGACATACAGGAAAAGCAAGATGCTTTCAAGCTCGTCAGGTGCTTGACGAAAAAGCACCTTTGGCCGAGTAATTTTCAGAAGATGTCTGTTGCCAGGGCGGTTGCCATCTTTTCTCCTCAGGTCAAGAACATAGATTCGGTTATTTATAGCAATAATACACATTTCTCAACCCTACAGTTTGACAGTGGTCAGCCTGGTCATAATCAACTGGAATGTAATTTCATTCCAGGTAACATCAGTCTTCAGGTTTCTAGAAAAACATGGATGCCAGCATGGTGCTCATGGATTCGACGGGTCTCTTCCAACCACTGAATTTATGAAGCTTGTGTATAAGTGGTTCACTGTCCATAACGTTAAAAGCGCAACATTCTTCTGGTTGAGCAAGGACCCCTTGAGGATGCTTTTTTATGGTCCAGATGACAAAAATTATGCCAGGTGATAACCTGCTTGTGATTGCCATTTATTGAAATTATGAGTGGTCACATTTCGCTTTAGATGCATGGCTTTGTACTATCAGCAACGAATGAAACGCGAACAAGAAAACTGAGGTGGCAACACAAAAACACCAACGTATTAGCTCTTGTATTGGAAATACAAGCACGGTTCAATAACACCTCTCAAGAAGTCTTCATGCCTTCAAAATTAAAAAAGCAGGCGATAGTATTCAGTTTCCTCTGACTAAGAGCTGCGCATTTTCCAGTGCGTGGTTCAGTTGCCTTGTTCGCGTTTCATTTCTTGCTGATAGTACATGGGTATTCTTTCCCGATAAAACTGAATCTTTTTGTGACTTATATATATATGCTAAGCAAAACTTTCTAACTTATCACATTATACACAATTTATTCCTGCAGGCTCACTTGGCTTGAAAAAGGGTGCTTTGCCTATTTTGGAAAATGGAGAAAGGATGCTACACACAAGCTCGACTTCTTGTCCGACAAAACATATGAAGCACTGAGAATCACAACAATGTCAACTGTTCTTTGCACCAGGCGTCTCCTTAGCCTCGGGTTCCATTTCGTTTCAACTGGAAAATTCTCCAGCGACGATGTAGAATCCTTGTTTTCAGCCATCCGACCACTCAATGGATCGAACGATCAAACTGATGCCTATGCGGCACTGTCATCACTTATGAAGGTTTTTAGTGATAGGCATCATTCATTCTTCCCCAAGTGGCAACGTGGCTCCGTTGGGGGGGCAGCAAAACTTTCCCCTCAACCTGCGTCAGTGGCAGCACCCCAGCAAGACATCGAGAGGCTTCTGCTTCCTCACCTGCCTGCACTGGAGCGCTACCCAAGTGTGTTTGCATCATTTTATTAATTGTCACTGTCCATTACTCACACAGGTTTCTGTTATGAAAACATTCATGTCATGAAGGTAAAGGCTAACAAAAATCTTTAGTACTTGTGTGGAATGCTGACATGCAGCTGCATTAAAACGAGAAATTTTGAGCGGCAGCCGTAAGTCCTCTGTTATAGCTGCTTCGTGGCTGCTGCTTTCTGACAGATTTATAAACTGCTGAAATCAGTTAGATTTGCTGCAGTGGAGGCAGACTGTATTGTATTACAATTTTAGACATTGCTACTGAATCATTCATGCCAATTTCTAACCTTTCTTCATTTTCCCAGGTCCACCTTGACAAAGTTAGCAAACAAGCACTCTGGCACTGATTGCTGGGTTCCTTGTAATAGCTGTGCAAGATAACATGAGCTGTGAAGGCTGCTTATCAAAGACACAGGCGCCAAAATCGAGCTCAACCACAACTGCTCTGATTGCAGGAGTTGATCGGGGAGGGCTTTCTCATCCCACTTTGGCGTTTCTTGGCTTTGTCAGCCCACTTGAAACTGCGGCCTCTACAGTGGCTGCTGTCCTTGTGAAAGGGCCGCAACCATTAAAGCGGTTCTCCAGCACAGTGCTCCCTGTACTTATGAGGAATCCTTTCCTTGACTGCGGCATGAATAAGAGTATGTCGCACAAAATGGCTCCCCTGAATTTACTCCCAAGAAAATTCATGAGGCATTTCTTGGCAAATTTCACAAATAATTTAACTGAGGCACATGCAAAAAGGAAGCTACTGAACAAAAAACCTTTGTCAAGGAAAGTTCTGAAAGTTTGAGTGTATGTTTCACTCGTAACAACTATGTGGGCATTTTTGATCATTTTTTGTGCATCATCGGGCCACAAGATCTGCTCTTTGTGAAAGGGCCACAACAATTGAAGTAGATTTAAATCTGTGTGCTTTTTTACCACTGCCAAAAATTATATTACGCAATTTAAGCACAGTTACTCAGTTTTTCATCAATATGACACATACTGTTTAAACAGGAAGAACTGCTTTCTGTAGATATCAGTGTATATTTTTTTTGTTGTAATGGAAGTTTCAGTGTGTTCTTTTAAATACTTCTTTCCAATGAAAATGCATTGCATTGCTGTTAATAATGGTATCTTTTTTATCTCTTTAATGCTGTTGATAATGCTATTTGTCTAATTTGCTGTACATGCCATCTTTTGATCTTGATTATGTGCACTTTGGTATGCTGTACAATCGCCAAAAGTATTTCTGGGAGGCTGGAGCTATCAGGCTGCTTCACAGCTTTTTCCCGTGCCTCCCTCTCCGTCATGATGAAAATTAAAGGAACTATTATTATTCTCTGTGGTCTCATTTGCGAATTTGTCAAGTCCAAGGTCAGTATGTTGTAGCCGCTAGAGCAGGGATGATTTAATTCTGCCAGAGGAAGTTGGGAACTGATGCCTGTATACTTGCTTCAGATGTGATGTTGGTTGGCTGTCGGTAAATTGCTGGGTGCTAGGTAGTGGAGCTTGGATATAATAGATTAGGTCCTTAGTCATACAGGCTAATGTTAACTGGTAGTATACTGATTGTACTTCGCAGTGTTAATGTTGGTGGGTTGCACATTAATAACATATGTTCTGCTGGTCTGAACATTTTAGTTTTAGATTACTGATTTTCCTGCATTTGTGATGCTTCAAAAGCAAAGTCCGCAAATGTGAACAGAAATCGTCACTACAAGTACTGGCGCGGGAATGTACCATATATTCAGGGAATAAAACTTTGCTTGAACTTAGCTTACTTCTTATTTCTGTTTCTTGCAGTGCAAAACTGCTATATACAGCTGCCTGCAAGAGGTTTACAGCATGGAACTTGCATGGCATTCCAAATTTTCATCCATTAGTACTGAGCATGGAAATCGTGAAAATTTGTAGCAGTCATAAGGAGATTTGACCGCTACATATTTCACTTTGAGAAGGAATGCATTCGCTGCGGCAGAATATCATTCCTGAATTTCATTCTACAGAGGCTTTTGAGGAGAAACTAGTGTTAATAGGTGTTGATCAAGATTAGCCATCCAGGTTCATCTAGTACTGCAAACAACAGGATGTCTAAAAGTGTCCAACCAGAACACATGTCCTTTTCCAAGATGAAAGTCCTACGGAAATAAACGGTTTTTCAGCACAAGATTATCATATGTACAGTATTAAAATTGGTCATACTACATAAAGCTTGGCTTTCTGCATAACATTCCTATGTATCAGTAGCACTCACAAGAGTTGCTGGATGAAGTCCAGTTTGCCTCCTAACGCTTTTATCTGAAGCATTCTTAAAGTGACGTAGCCGCAGTAATGAAAGCGCGGGGCACCTCCGATGCGAGATATACGGCAGTTAATGCCAGCGAAGCTCCACCGACGCTCGAACAGTGGCCATAACCACGAGAATTAACGGTGTTGGAGATCATTTTGAAGGTATTGCAGGCGCGAACAGTCGCTGTAGCACGTAGCGGTATGCCGACTTGTGTTGCTTTCTTCCTCAGAAGGTCGCTATTACTAGACCCCAACGCGTAAAACACGGCCGCCCCTTCCGTTCTCTCTTATCTTCCCTTGTGGACAGCGTAATAAAGGTAAAGTTTCGGCAGCTGGAATGAGCAGATCGTAAAGGCAACCGACTTACACGGGTGACAGTGCGTGCTAATTGTATTTCTTTCGCGCCACAGGAACTTGGTTTTCAAGATCAATGTATCAACTAGCCCATGCACGAATTACTTTTGCAGCAGACAGTGAAGCGTTGCTGCACAAAATGAAGCAAGGAAAGGAATATAAGACTTGCATTTTCCAGGCCATGCGCTGTTTAATTACTCTTGTTTGTTTTTGATAGCTATGTGGTGTCATGGCAAAATCGCTTGTGCATTGGATCAGGTAGTTATAGTATTTCGGAGCCCTCCACTACAGGGCTTCTCATGGCCAGAGTGCTGCTTTGAGATGTTAAACCCCAAAACTCAGTCAATCTACGCACTAGGAACACGAAGAACATACAGAAGAACGCTCACAGCGGTGTGCCAGGACCAGTCAGGACCGTCGCGCACGACACTGCATCGTCTGCTATGGGGGTTAGTCCAGGAGGCACCTTGCGGTACCTTCTTCTCTACACAACAGTTTTTAGGTCCGCATGCCACCGTAGGGGCACGCAGCGCATCGTATGGCCGGCCGCCGAAGGCAGAGTAGGTGAGCCGACGCAGGAGGTCGGGCGGGAGGATGTAGCAAAGGACTTCGTGTTTGAACGGCTGGATGGTGATGCCGTTCAGGTACATCGCAGCCTCCAGTTGAGCGAACCACCCGCCGACGCCTGCAGGCCGGAACGCCGGGAGCGGCGGGTCGAAACTTGGGTGCTGCCAGTACGCCATGCTGGAACGCCGCTGAGATAGAAGGCACGGTTCGCCAGGTCACCACTGTTGAGGATTTGCGGGGTCGCAGCGGAGCACCAGAGAGAGACGACCAGCGTGGCAGGCTTCTAGTTCCGAACTGCCCGTGCCGGGCGTGCGCCACGAGCACGCGCTGTCCGTCTTTATTTTCCTCTAGCGCGCGCTGTAACGCCGATCTCAGCGCCGGCGCTTTATAGCGTCGCCGGGCGCTACAGCATCAGTGGGCAGGTCGGAAGTTTATAGAGGAGGTCCCTGCCTCCGTCAATAAAGGATGTAACATAACTGGCGAAGAAGGGTCGAAGTTTAGACCTGATTAGGTGTACGGCTAGCCGAAGCGATTAGCGGTAGAGAAAATGGCAGCTGCACTGGGCACGATTGGGGAATTCGTTCCGACGGAGGCGACGTCTTGGCCATTGTATTTGGAATGCCTCAAATTTTTCTTTCAAGCAAACAACATCGACGGTAACAAGAAGAAGCGAGCAACGCTCTGCAGCGTTTGTGGCCCAGCAACGTATGCCATCGTTCGCTCCCTTTGTTCTCCAGATGCACTGTTGGCGGTGGCCTACGATGAGATCGTCAGGCGTCTCTCAAACCACTTCTCGCCGCGACCGTCGGTGACAGTACAGTGTTTTAAGTTTGGCACACGTCAGGAGCAGCCTGGTGAGGTGAGTCAATTGCCGACTGCACCGTAGAACTGCGATGTCTCTCGGAACATTGGGATTTCGGTGCGTTGCTCGACGACATGTTGCACGACTGGCTGGTGTGCGGGGTACAAAGCGAGACTCTTCAGCGTCGGTTGCTGGCGGAGCTGGAGCTTACGTTTGCGACAGCTCGGGAGAAATCCACTGCAATGGAATCTGGGGCCGAATCCACAAGAGTTCACTTTGGAACGCCTTTGCTTTGCTGTGACGTCAGTTTGACGTAGACATTGGCGGGAGAAGGGTGGGAGAAACACTGTGGGAGGACAAGGGGGCAGGCAACAGCCAACAAGGCTTTGTTGGGCGGTCCCATCGCGGTTGCTTGCATTTTTAAGGGGCCATATGCTAACTTCAGTGCGTTTCTAACCTCTAAATGAATGCGTTTGGCTACAATGCTGCGAATTTATTACTCAGAGCCTATAAAATAAACATAGAATTTATTTTGAGAAGGTTTCAATACTTTTTGATTGGTTTGTTTTCTTTTGTGTTCCCGAGAGGGCACTCTCAATTGTGTTGTTTATTTTGTGTTCGTGAGAGGACGCTACCCTTATAAAAATGGTCTATAGACTTTCTATAGACTTTTTATAGACTCTATAGCCATCCTATAGACTTTCCTTTTGTCTATAGACAGTCTATAGAAAATCTATGGACTAAAGTCTATAGCTGCTTCAATTTCCTTTTGTCTATAGACGGTCTATAGACTCTCTATAGACAAAGGTCTATAGCCGCCTCAATTTCCTTTCGTCTATAGACTGTCTATAGACCCTCTATAGACTAAGGTCTATAGCTGCCTTATTTTCCTTTTGTCTATAGACTGTCTATAGACTCTCTATAGACTAAGGTCTATAGCTGCCTCAATTTCCTTTTGTCTATAGACTGTCTATAGACACTTTATAGACTAAAGTCTATAGCTGGCTCAAATTTCCTTTTGTCTATAGACTGTCTATAGACACTTTATCGACTAAAGTCTATAGATGGCTCAATTTCCTTTAGTCTATAGACGGTCTATAGACTCGCTATAGACTGAAGTCTATAACTACCTCCATTTCCTTTCGTCTATAGACGGTCTATAGACTCGCTATAGACTAAGGTCTATAGCCGCCTCAATTTCCTTTTGTCTATAGACTGTCTATAGACTAAAGTCTATAATTGCTTCAATTTCCTTTCGTCTATAGACGGTCTATAGACTCGCTATAGACTAAGGTCTATAGCTGCCTCAATTTCCTTTTGTCTATAGACTGTCTATAGACTAAAGTCTATAACTGCTTCAGTTTACTTTCGTCTATAGGCGGTCTATAGACTCGCTATAGACTAAGGTCTATAGCTGCCTCAATTTTCTTTTGTCTATAGACTCTCTATAGACTAAAGTCTATAACTACTTCAATTTTCTTTCGTCTATAGACGGTCTATAGACTAAGGTCTATAGCTGCCACAATATCCTTTCGCCTATAGACGGTCTATAGACTCTCTGTAGACCAAGGTCTATAGCTGCTTCGATTTACTTTTGTCTATAGACGGTCTATAGACTCTCTATAGACTACAGTCTACAACTACCTCAATTTTCTTTCGTCTATAGACTGTACACTATAGATAGTCTACTGCCTATAGACCAGTCTATAACAATCGTAATTTTATCCAACAATATTCGATACAATGACTTTCGACTAAGTGCAGAAATATGTGAATTCATTTTTGCACTGCATGTTGAGGGGACCTGCATCTAGTGACCGCAACTATGTCGGGAGTCCCCCACCTCCTTCGCTATTACGGAAATTAAAAAGTATTGCGTAAGGCCATTACAACACCCTCCTGTATATTGTTTTCAGGAGCATTGAAAAGCTCCTTTTCGTTATACCGTGACGTATATTGTCAATACAATTACATATTAATGCTAACAAGTAAGCCGAGGAAAGGCAGCCGTTCTTAAACTAAGGGCGCCCGCAAACCGTACTACATCGAACGAATACGCTGTCCCTTAAAGGAATCGCTCTACACAATTCCATTCCATCTTTCGATCGTTACTGTCCAACGCGCTGAAATTAGAAACATTTCATCAAAGGTTCTACATTTCTGTTTAAAACGTCCTGAAGATAAAGGGGGAAATACGGGTGTGAGAATTCAAGGAAGCGCCCATGCCTTAGAAACACTTTAGATTAATCTCAAAGAGCCTGGTCCTCTGTGCGATTAACATCTGCCATTTCTACCTTTGCAGTTTTTATTCACGTGAATAAGTGCTGCGACGCAACAGTCACAAAGCCAGTATTTTTTCGTTCCTACCCTTGCACCTGTTGCTTCGGAGCCGATGACACGCTGATGTGGCGCATATCAGTTTTCTAAACACGAACACATGCAAAAAAGACGTTGTGCTATGCAACCTTATAATTATTATTTGAGAATTGTACAGCATACTATTCGGTGAGAGATGCGGTGCGTATACCGACAAGAAGTTAGATTTCGGTTCTGTTTTCACGAAAACAATAAGATTTTTAGAGGGTAAGCGAAGAATTTAAGCTTGTAAACCAATTGCCTTCTGTGGTCTTGGATATCAGATCAAGCTGCACACGGCAAGAGTGCGAGCGATAAAGATACGACCGTGAAATGGGTTTCTGTTTCACGTTTTACCCATTTTACCGCTAGACGGCGGAAAATCATTCGGGCTGCTAACAACCCTGTGCGTGGCTGCATCAATGGCGTTGGAGTGTTTTTTGCGGATTACGTTTTCTTCAAAATCCAGCTTCATCGTCCGCTTACGGTAAGTCTACACGTCTATATTGTATTCATTTGGTCTCCTAAACCACTCTAAGCAGAGCTGTGTGTGCAGAACAGATTATGTGCGCAGTTACAAACGTCCTATCTTGTCCTATCTTCGTTTCTAAGGCGGAAGCCATCGGGTTCTCGACTAATGCCGCTTATCTCTGTCCCGCTGTCTTTACTAACGCGCGGAAAGGCAGTCTGTGCGATGCCCTTGATGATAAGCCGCTCCTCGCGAGCTGTCTACTAGATTTTTCGTGTTTCAAGGTAGATGCGCGGCCAGAAATGTCGTTTAGCCTGTGAATGACGGCCGAAATGGAACTTTGTGTTAGTTAGCGCCGTGTGAGCTCAATTTACTTTGCACCTCCGAAAACGTACTTACATACAGTCTCGCTCAGTGGTGGATTACATTTGTTTTCTTATCTTTGTGTTATCGCCTCTCTGGACCATGGAGTGCTGTTCTTTTTGAGGTGTGCATTGCTTGCTACGTATGGACGCTCGCTCGGTGCGCGTCGTGGACGCCGACGTTTCAGCAAAGGTGTCTTGTAACGCTATAGACTGGAGCGCGAGACGTTTGTCAAAGTTGTATTCAAGCGGCGCTGGAGGAATGCTTATAGTGTGATGGGTGAATAAAATTCGTTGCCGGCGCGAATGGCCGTCCTGCTCAAACACCGCGAAGAACCCACGAGCTTCATCCCATCTCCCCTTCGTTGCACACGTATGGATTCGTCCGTGTCTGTCATCGGAGCCGTTGGCCGCCGCCGCTGGCTTGCGGGCACTTGATTTTGAAAGCTGGGTAAAGGTCGGCTCGACAAGAGGTGGCTTACATTTCGTTCCGAGTGGTTCGTTCATGAATCCCGCTCAGGCGTGCACAGATTTCTAGAATACCATTTGCGCGAGAGGCAAAGTATGTGTTTCTGATTTCAGACTGCTACGTTACGAAAGCGCCGATGTGACTCCCCGCTTATTTGCGCCTAAAATTAAATTAAGCTCTCGTGTTATTATAGCTGCGCCTGTTGAAGGCGTTAATTGTTTCATTGAAGTACTTCCTACTTTGAGCACGTTCAATGCTTTCGCTGATTTTTCTAGCAGCGTTGGGTTAGCTGCCTCCATGCAAGAAACACACCTCTTTACTGCGCTGTTGGAGCTGCACTTGAAGGAAAAACTAAGTGAATTTCAGGCGGTATTTTATCGTGACAGTCAGTAATTTGCTGTTTCAACCTCGCGACTGCTTTTGAAACGGCGCAGCTGCAGCCTCTGTGTACTGTATTAGTTTTCTGAATAATGAGCGCGGCATGGAAGCGCTGCAACCCGCTTGTTTCTAAGAGCGCGCGCAGATGTACGAGTATGCTGTTCCGTCTTTGTGCTTCAAGTTATAGGCGCAAATCTGTGGAGAACTGGTTGCTTCTACCTACTGGTTTTGTATAGCTTGTGCCCGTTTGAGTATCGGCTTACGTACACTCGGCCAAATCTTGAACTGGCTTAGGTGTTGCATCGCTAAATGCACCTGTAAAAAGGTGCCTTTTGGCTACACTGCTGGCATATTCATGTTGTAATTTGATGCGTGAGATGGCATTTCATAGTTTCTTTTTGTTAATATAATGTTTGAGTGGAGTACTTGCATGTTTAGATCAAAGTTATCAGAAATATTCATCGTCTGCCGCTACGATGAGCCGAAACAAGCGGAATACGCAGCAATGGTTATGGTGGCGTATTTGCACTAATCTGGGTAAACGACTTGTCCGCCATGAAAGGAGTGGTACTTTACCCAGAGGATGAGGCCATATGGACAAGATCCATTGCTGCGTATGCCGCTTGTTTCAGCTGTTCGTAGTGGCAGACGAATGTTTCTGATAACGTTGATCTAAATACGCAAGTACTGCACTCAAACATTATATGAACAAAAAGGAACCACGAAATGACATTTCACTCGTTAAATTACAGCATGAATATGCCAGCAGTGTAGCCGAAAGGCACCTTTTTTACAAGGTGCATTTAGCGATGCAACACCCGAGCCAGTTAAAAAGTTGGCCGAGTGTACCAGGCTTAATTCACGCAAGGTATTCTGAAGCGCTTCTTCTATAGCGGTTATAAGAATAAATGCTGCAATATTCTCCTTTTTGCATCCCTCTATAAGGTGCACTGAATCTGTATTTTATGGAGGTGGCATTCTTAACAGCTGCTTGCGAGTCAATGCAGATATGTGGCACAATGGTTCGAAGTCTTCTGTTACAAATAGTGTAAAAGGATTGCCATAAAGAGATCAGTATTGGCTGTAACAGTATTGCCATACAGAAATCAATATTAGTACTGGATTCGGAGTAGAGCGCTCCAGGGATTAGGGGTCTTTGTTACAATGTTTTATGACGACACTTATAATCTGTAGTGTATTTACTGAAATGATTGAGCCGGCATGATAGCTCAGTGGCTATCATGTTCGTATGGCGACCTGAAAGATGCAGGTTCGATTCCGGCCTAGGCGGTCGCATTTTAATAGAGGCAAAATGCTAAAGGCCTGTGTACTCTGCACAGGTGACCGAAATTATTCCCCAGCCTTTCACTTTAGCGTCTCGTAGCGTGTGTCGCCTTGGGTCTTTGAACCCCATAAAACCACACCAAAAGATCAAGATTGCCTATCTAGAATGGCATAGCCAGGATATGCCTTGCATTGTAAAGCACATGTGTAGAGATGGAATGGGAATTTTTTTTTCAGTTCCTCTTATATTATTTTTTTTTCCTTCGTGCTGTACAGGTGAACATGTCCGGATGATTTACTGCAGACAACAGGCCACAAGAATGCTTCTGAGGAAACTAGCCGGACTGTTACTTTCAACTTTTATGTTACTGTGGTGCATTCTTATGGTGCATGTATTGCATATTCCCAGCCTGGATAGCTTGGAAATAAACTAAATTTGTAAGTATATTGATTGTTTCATGTGTGAACTCTGTCTGGTGACCTTTTTCAATGATTGTGGACAGTCTATAGGCAGTCTATAGATAATGATCTACTAATAGTTTAGTAGACAGAGGTCTATAGACTGTCTATAGACAAATGTCTATAGCACTGCCTGGCCACACACCTATGGAATGTCTATAGACAGTCTATAGACATATGTCTACTGGACCAGTAGACTTTTGTCTGTAGACTGTCTATAGACAGTAATCTACAGGAAGTCGATGGCCATAAGTCTATAGGTCGTCTATAGTCCGTCTATAGACAAGTGTCTATAGACGGTCTATAGACAGCTCTATAGGAAATGTATGACCATAAGTCTATAGATCGTCTATAGACCTGTGTCTATAGACTTCCTATAGACCTATAGACTTTCAGTAGACATTTGTCTATAGACTGTCTATAGACAAGTCTACTAAAAGTGTATGGCCATAAATCTATAGACTGTCTATAGACCAGTCTAAAGGATTTGTCTATAGACAGTCTATAGACTTCATAGACTAAAGTCTATAGACAGTCTATGGACTGTCTATAGAAATTTTTATAAGGGTAGCCATTTTGAACTTGCGCGGGAGACTTTTCACGCGGCAGCACTTTGTCAGCTTGACATTTTCACTAGTCGCCGAGTCGGTATAGTCATGTCAACGCACAAAGGTTGTCACCTGGGCCCGCACATCTCGACACGCCAGCGTGAAGTCCTCATTGAGTTCATGGAGGAACATCCCTACATGGTGAAGCCTTCACGTGAGCTCAGTCGGCAGATCACGAAGGCGCAAAAGGCGCAGCTGTGGCAGGAGATCGCTGAAAAGTTGAACAAAGAAGGCCCTGCCATCAAGACTGTCGAACAATGGCAGAAATTCTGGAGAAAAGGGGTATACAACGCTCGGCACGACGCGGCGTTTGTCAACTACGAAAACAGGTAAGTCCTGCGGTCGCGCTTTACTGTCAGTTCTTATGTCAACAAGCGCACACTGTCACTCGTAGGGGCACCGGAGGCGGCCACCTGACAGGACTTGGGGGCCGCATACTTGCCCTTGTAGGACGCTCAAGCGGCTTCGGCATGTGTGATACGTTTTACGACGGAACAGGGCAGGTAAGTCACATCGGTATACAAGCGATGCTAACTTTCAAGTATCACAGGAGCTCTCAGTGCCCTTGCCGTTTTTTTTTAAGTGTTTACACTTGCTACGTTGCAGTAACTTTTTTCACGGTAACCGTATTAGCCAAATATAGTCCATGACTGCAATCACGTTGTAGAGGGTAATGGCCGCCAAGTGGAGGCAAGGCAGGAAGCAGCTCCTCCGGTCGCTCAAGAGCCAGAAATTGCTCACAACTCAGAGCAGGCTGATAGTGCCACCCCTTGCGAGACTACCCCACCTCCAAAGCACCTGCTGCTCAACACATCAACACCTAAGCTACCATACATCATCTGCATACACATGTGCGTGATAGGCAGAGCCAGCATTGCATTTACAAAAAGTCATACTTAAAAGCAAATCAGTGTAAACAAGACAACATTATGGAAAAAGCACATGGTACAATACTGACTACAAGCAAGATGATTTATTCAACCACGAAACAGCATAGATGCACACAGATATTTTGCAAAAGTTAACATGTCTTCCTTCAGTTGCTAGGAAACTGAGAAGCATAAAAAAAAATTGTGTGCACCCAGTACTGACAGAAAACAAAATGGATGGAGTCATAATGCAAAAAAATAAAGGGGAAACAACAGTGTGCAGAGATATATGTCAGCTAGCTTAGCCCATTACTCCATGCCTTGGCAAAATTGAAAAAAGCTGATCCTCACTCATAGAAATGTAGTTACTCAGTGCAACAATAACACAAGTGTGCTCACTGAAACACATGAACGCAAACTCATTTAGGATTAAAATTGACCTGCATTTCATAACACACTCCACCTTGGCGCATGGCCTGCCTCGACTCACGACTAATTGTACAGGAAGACCAACTAGTTAACAACAAAGGAACAATTAAGCAGCACTGGACCATATTACTAGGATCAAATTACAGTGCCAGCTGGTGCTTCCCTAGTAAAGGCTTCCTGCCATTTTGTAACAATAAGTGGTATAATTTTACACAGAAATGGCAAACGAGGACAGGAAGATCACTCTAGATTATTAACTTGGCCACAAGTGTATTCAGAATCATAGTGAGGGCTGTTGTCATGGGTACTCATAGAAACTAATGAACATGAAGATATGGTATTACAGCTGTGATGAACTCATCTCACATTAGCATTACAGGCTCAATCAGCCAGCATGGCATGTTCGGCATTCATCACATGTTCTTGTGCACTATGATCTCAACAAGCCCCTGGTGCTGCCCTGTGTTTGCGTCCCCACTGAGTCATGTGGGTGAAGATGGCAGCGAGAGACTGGTTGCATATCCGTCAAGAACTATGAGTGCGGCAGAACGGAATTATGCCCAGACAGACGAAGAAGCGCTCGCCATCGGCTTTGGCATAATGAAATACCATCAGTTGCTATATGGGAGGCATTTCAAAAATGTGACGGACCACAAACCTCTCTTAGAACTATTGCACCATGCCAAGCCCATTGCCCAGGTGCTATCACCACGGATGCTGCGTTGGACTCTCATGTTGTAGGCATATGACTATGAAATTGAGTATCGACCAGTGGAGAAGCTTTCCAACGCTGACGCATTCAGTCGTTTACCACTGAGGGCCAGTAGGGCGGAGGAAGAGGAGCAGCGTCTTTGGGAAGTAGGAATGCTGGAAATGGCGCCGGAAGTAGCATGGAACTCTAGGAAGGTGGCAAGATTCACATCAAGGGATAAGCTGTTGGCTAGAGTCTGCAATTGGGTGCGGCATGGGTGGCCAGAGGGCAAGCTACCAGAAGAGTTTGCATGCAGCGTTTGTGAGCCGCAAGCATGAACTGTCGGTGTTTGCAGTGGGTCATTCCGGAGCCAGCTTGACCGTATGTCATGGACATTCTTCATACAGCTCATCCTGGGATTGTCAACATGAAGGGGCTCGCCAGAGGAGCCGTGTGGTGGCCAGGAATTGACAGAGATGTTGAGCAGAAAGTGAGGGACTGTGCACGCTGTCAGGAATCCAGGTTGGCGCCAGCAGCTGCAAAATTTCACCCTTGGGAATTCACCAAGCATCCTTGGACAAGACTACACATCGATTTTGCTGGGCCCTTCCAAGGCAATGTCTTCCTCATTGTGGTGGACTCTCACTCATAGTGGTTGGAAGTGTGCCGGATGAATTCCATGTCGGCAGCTGCAGTTTGTGCGAAGCATTGTTTTCTTTTTGCTACCCATGGCATTCCAGAAACTGTTGTTTCGGATAATAGAACTGCCTTTTGCTCAGAAGAGTTCGAAGACTTCGTGCGCTGAAATCAAATCCAACATGTGACCGTTGCCCCATATCACCCTTCTTCGAATGGTCAAGCCGAACGGATGGTGCGCGAAACCAAGGAAATACTCAAGCGCATGGTTGGAAGCAATATCGACACATGCCTGGCTAGGTTTTTAATGACCCACCATATCCTGGATCCAGCATATCCTGGCTCCAGCTACAACAGGCAAGAGCCCAGCCGATTTGTTAATGGGCAGGAAACTTTCAACCGTGTTAGAGCCTCTGCATCCTGACCTGCAGTCCGGCGTGCAACTGTCTGACGTGGGGGATCGAGTGTTTGTGCACAACTATCTATGGGTGGGCCCAAGTGGTTGCCAGGCATTGTGGATGCTGTCACTGGACCAGTGTTGTACCTGGTCGTCACCAAGGATGGATGTCGATGGAGATATCATGTTGATCAACTCAGGAGTCGTTCTGCCAGCTAAGCACTGGACAGTTCCACTTAATGGGATGTGCGAAGAGGAGGAATCGCTGGTTGCTTTCCCTGCAGGGTGTTCCGAGCTTGGCATTCCTTCAAGCCCAGACGACCCTGGAAGAAGGGACCAAGGAGAAATACGAGAGGAGGCTGCAACACCCAGTACCGAATCTGGTTCCTGTGATAAGGACCGTGAAGTGACCGCATCCCTTCAAGTCCAGCGACCACAGCGCCAACGCAGCCGTCCCGCGTATCTGAAGGACTTCATGACGTAAGGGGGAAGAGTGTTATAGCAGGACAATCTTTAGAGCCAAGCAACCCTTTGTTACCATGTGTCACGTGACAGCGGCTGTCCCACCAGTTTGTACCCTGCCTCCAGCAATAAAGGATGTACCACAGGGGTTTAGGTGGATAATAATAAATAAGTCAAATAACTGGTGTAATAGGTCGTTTAAGGTATATTCTTCCCACACGCATCAAACGTTTGCTTTATCATTCACTCTTTCAGTCACACTTGAACTATTGTCAACTAGTATGGGGAAACACAAGATCCACTAATATAGAACACAACCACCTGTTACAGAAAAAGTATCTCCGACACACATATAATGCTTCTTATACTGCTTCCACCTCAACTTTCTTTAGCAACTCTGGTGTAAGCATCGCGCCCGCAGATAAATATGGAGGTCCCCTCCTTTTCCAGGTACACGGACGCGAAATCAGTACACGAGTTCTCATCATCATCATTTATTGGCCCTTAAAGACCCCTGGAGGGGTATTACATAGGAATTCTTACAACAACTCGAGGACTACCAGACGGCTCTGGGCACCCCAGATGGCGTGATGCAAGGGCAGGTCCTGCCTGTAGCACTCGTCGAGAGCGCGGCGCGATGGAGGCGCTGCCAGCCGACTTTCCAGTCGATGGCGAACTTCAAAGACCGTTTCCGCACCGAGTTCTTGCCGCCTGACTATCGCGCCGGATGCTGGAGGAGCTCGCGTTGCGCACCCAACACCCAGAGGAAAGCCTCCTCGAGTATGTACGCGCAATGCAAGAGCTATACAAGAGGGCAGATCTGACGGCAACCGACCGAGATCAGGTCGTGCGTGTGATCAGGCAGTGCCATCTACGCTTCAAGCCGTATCTGTGGGGCCACGGTTTTACAAACCTCGAGGCCTTAGCACAGGAGGCCAAGACCATGGAGGCGGATTTACTTGCCGAACTGCGCTGCCAGCCCGAAGGCGCGACCGCCGAGGCTCCGTCTCTTGACACTGGCTCTCTTGACACCTGCCCGAGGACCACCTGACCCTGCTGCCCCCACGACGCCCGACCCGCCAGCCGCGACAGAATGCGAGATTAAATCACTTTGTTACTAGACCCGCCTCTAGTCACTGTCTGTGCGTCCTCGCGCAGAGGAATCGCCCACAGTGCTTGTGCTACTATGCACATTTGTGAGTGAACCTCCGTGTGCGTGTGACTTATGCATGTGGTTAAGTAAAGTTCATTTAAAGTAATGTGTAAAAACTATATTTTGCGTGCAGTCTTTGTAATACATGTTGTCAGTGCATTTCTGTTGTCCCTAAAAGACACTGATATTTGTATTTGTATATTATTACCTGTGCGCCTTTTCTTACGGTAAAAGAGCACCATGCATGTACAGTACACTCAAAAGGCACAAGAAGTGGTGGGCCATCGTTCCAATCTCTTATTCTACCGACCAAGCTGTAGCCGCTTATTGCCTTTTCGGCTACTGTGTAGTCATAAGCGCTGTGTCGTACGATGCCCGTGTTCGCCTCCAGCAGATGAAACTGAGCGTCGTCACATACTCGACAAACGTGAAGGCATGCTTGCCTCCGACGAATGCCAGCAGCGCTTATACCCATTCAATCAAAGTCATCGAGTGGGTGTCAAACAATAGCCCTGCGCACAACCAAAAGCTACAGAGCATCTTATAGCGGACATGGAAAAGAAAGCGTTTTATTTTTTACTGTGCACAAATGGTTGAAGCGTAGCACCAGTTACTCTTCAGGCTACCAGCGGTAAAGAAGTGCGCGAGAGTGCCCTCAATAAAAGTCAGGTGTGCGCGGCCAAACAGGAGCAACACGCTCAACCAGTTGCCTTGGCAATCGAAACGGCCATAATTTCTTTCCAGGCCGCCAGCATGATACTGGCTCCGCAGGCTTGAGACCTTTTCTAGTCGCCGCAAATAGTGGAGTTTCCACTCCTAAAGGTTTCTTGCTCCGTGACATGGAGCTATTCAGAGCGCAATTTTTGTTTTCAGCAAGCCTGGAAACTATGCTATGTTCTTGTATTTTTTCGGCGCCAATTTTGCATTCTTATGAACATAAGTTTCTTATGTGCTGTGCTTTGCAAGTATTCGCATGGCCATCGTGTTTTCATGTTTGCACTGTGAAATGTTTTGTGCCTTTTCCTATATGGTAGTTTACTGGTCATTAGTGGCAATACCTTTATTGTTGAACTGGAACTACAGTTGCAGTGTTCTTTTCTCTGATACTATGAAATAAAGTGCACTTTTGAATACTCGTTTCACTAAAATCTGTGTACTAGTAAAGCGTGCATGTGCTTATGCAGCCACCATTTGGTATTTTTGAAGACAATTTTTTTTATGTTAATACTTTTCAACACTTGACGCAGTGTGCAGTCGCATCTAAGATGATAACCTTATAGTATGAAATGAACTGCCAATTTTTACGCAGTATATGTTGATGCCAGTGTGTACGAAAGCTGCCATACCATAGAAGGACACTATTTTCATCGTGTTTTCATGTTTGCACTGTGAAATGCTTTGTGCCTTTTCCTATATGGTAGTTTACTGGTCATTGTTTGTTCTTGCAAGATTGTCTTTTGAAACATGGTGTCAGAAGTCGAAGCCAACGTGTACTTCAACTAGAAGGCGACCAACGCACCAGACATGGAAAGGATAACGCCACCAACAAGATTTGAAAACCACAGCAACGCTGCCAAACAATGGCGCACCTTCAAACAAGCCTTCAGCCTCTACATGACTGCCATGGATGTTGCTGGCGCGTCATCGGAAAGGCAAGTTGCGTTACTTCTCACGGTCGAAGGACCAAGCCTTCTCGACATCTAGAACACGTTTAATTTTGGGGAGCCAACGCCAGCAAACCCGCATCCGGAATCTGACTACAACCACGTATTGGCGCTGTTCGACGCACATTTTCTGCCGAAGCAAAACGACATCTACTCCCGCTACATCTTTCGCACTCGAATGCAACTCCCAGACGAAAGGTTCGATGCATTCTTGACCGACCTCAAACTGAAGACTCGAGACTGCAACTTCAGTGCCGAAAAGGAAAAGGTGATCCGAGACCAGATCGTGTGCGGAATGAACGACGAACGAGCACGTGCAGATATTTTGAAGCTCGAAGAACCGATGCTCGAAAAAGTCATGAGGGTATGTCTGGCGCATGAATCTACAAAGCTGCACATGAAAGCGTTCAAAGAGGGCTCAACAGAGTCCGAACATGTTCACGCGTTGAGAGGCAATCGCAACCGTCACGCATTCAATGAGGCGGCAAAGGCAAAGCACAAAACCTCGAAGAAAACAGTACAGAGCTGCAAGTACTGTGGAGGCAATCATGATCGTGCAAGAAACGCCAGTCCAGCATGGAATCAAATATGCAACAAGTGCAAGAAGCGAAACCATTGCGTAAAAGCAGCAAGACTGTCGCCAGCATCGAGCATGAGGACAGCATTGACAAAGTACTCATGGTGCGAGACGGCAAGACAGGTTCATGCGCTTGCCCTGGCAGGAAACACAGAGGGAACGATGCCGCCACGGTATGGTGTCGCCATCTCGTGGCACATATTGTAACAGTCATTAGTCAGTGGTGCTCCAGCCATTTCAAGTTCTGGAGCAATTTTTGGAGCAGAAAAATATCCATTCTGGAGCACATTTGTATCAGAACGATAACCCTAGAGCAACATGGGAACAGCATGAACGGAATAAAGGAGTCACAAAGAGTTTGTTCCTAACGAGATAAGGTTCAGCCATGCGTAGCTAGGAAAAAAACAATCACAAAAACAGAGAAAATATTTTATTAATGCTCACACTGCCTTGCACGCAAGTTCAACCAAGCGTGCTTGACTAAAAGTCGAGAGAACACGTTTACTAGAATCATTCTTTTTTCATGTTGGCTCTACAGTTAAACGTGGTCATAACGAAATTTTTAAAAAGTCTTAGATTTTTCTTTACATTTTTCTTTACAACCACGCGGCAGTGATGGCCGCGCACTGCTCGTGTCTTTTCTTTTTTTGCTATGCCCTATCATTTTTCGCTGCTTTTGAGCATGAACAGTTGTAACGCCACGTGGTATGACGTTCCTAAAGAGAAAGAGCCGGAGATGCGCCAACGGCGCTGGAGCACGGCGCGTTGCGCCAACTGCAGCGGCTCGATACGATCGGCGTTCCTCTCATGTCAGTTCGTGCTTTATCGTCACGGAACTTTCGCGTGGTTCTAACAAATTTTGAGTGGCTCAGCACTAACAGAGAGAGGGCGTAGCCAGTTCGTTACATCAAGGTCAACTCCCACAACCCCTTTACTACATGAAGGTCTGAAATCACGCGCTTCAATGGGGGCGGCGATGGTCTTTATGACTAGGCTTCACCGGACGCTCTCTGCTCAGTTTTTTCCCCTACGGGAGCCGGCTTCAAAAAATGTGAAGTAACAGCCTCTCCCGAGTTCTTTCCTTCCTCCATAAAAACTGGCTGCTAAATTCTACCACAAGGCAGCCCACCAACGCCCTAGGTTGCCAACTGCGAAAACATTTTAGTAGGTTGTCAACCGAAATCCTGAATGGCTCAATATAGTTGCTTTCCCGCGACCGTATCTTCTTTTTGGAGCAGCTAAGGAGCAATATTGATCAATATGTCACTTTTGGAGCAGACTGGTGCAGCAAAATGTAAATGTACCAAATGGAGCAAATGGAGCACCACTGATTAGTGGCAATATCTTTATTGTTGAACTGGAACCACAGCTGAAGTGTTCTTTGCTGTGATACTTTGAAATAAAGTGCAATGTAAAATACTCGTTTCACTAAAATCTGCGAACTAGAAAACCGTGCACGTGCTTATGCACCCACCATTTCGCATTTTTCAATATATTTTTAATGTTAATACTTTTCAACACATGATGCAGTGTGCAGTCACATCTAAGATGATAACTTTGTAGTATGAAATGAACTGCAATTTTTACTCATTATATGTTGATGCCAGTGTGTACGAAAGCTGCCATACCACAGAAGGACACTATTTTCATCGTGTTTTCATGTTTGCACTGTGAAATGTTTTGTGCCTTTTTCTATATGGTAGTTTACTGGTCATTAGTGGCAATATCTTTATCATTGAACTGGAACTACAGCTGAAGTGTTCTTTGCTGTGATACTTTAAAATAAAGTGCAATTTTGAATGCTCGTTTCACTAAAATCTGTGAACTAGAAAAGCGTGCATGTGCTTATGCATCCACCATTTGGCATTTTTCAATATATTTTTTTATGTTACAGTGGAACCCCGCTGTTACGTTCCCGGGTGCTGCGTTTTCCTGGCTGCTGCATTCTTGTGGTCGAGTCCCGGCATGACTCCCATAGAGTTCCATGCATTAGAAACCCAGCTGTTACTTCGCAACTCCGGACACGTTCTCGCATGATACGTTGTGAACTGGCACCCCAAGCCGGCCCCCGCGTTACAAGCAGCGACGGCCATGTTTACTTTTCAGGCGGATTGATTTGGCCTGACTTGGCCTGGCTTGGCATGGCGTTGCTGGCGTGTCCCCATGACGCTCAAACAGGCTGCATTATCAACATCAGCAGCAGTCATTACGCTTTTTTTTTTCATCTTGTTTTACCTATCCACGTGCTGTTTTTCGTTCTTCCATGCTTGTTCCTTTGTGCAGTTGGTGCTTGAGCGGCTGACTTCGTGACTTCAACCTTTCACTGCTACGACGTGTCATCGGACAACACTTGATACAGTGTGCAGTCACATCTAAGATGATAACCTTGTAATATGATATGAACTGCAATTTTTACTCACTATATGTTGATGCCAGTGTGTACGAAAGGTGCCATACCAGAGAAGGACACTATTTTCATCGTGTTTTCATTTTTGCACTATGAAATGTTTTGTGCCTTTTCCTATATGGTAGTTTACTGGTCATTAGTGGCAATATCTTTATCATTGAACTGGAACTACAGCTGAAGTGTTCTCTTCTGTGATACTTTAAAATAAAGTGCAACTTTGAATACTTGTTTCACTACTCAAAATATCGCAAGAGGCCGTTCAAGTATGCGTGAGATGCGCATTCGCAGACGGCCAGCGCTTCACCCAATGAAAAGCGGCGCTTCTGCTTCACGCTTGGCATCACTGCACGCTGGCAAGTCTAGACGACGGGAAGGCGTGGACGTTGCAGCAATGTGGAGGCTGCTTTGTTCTCCAAACTAAAGTTGGAACCATTCGTGAACCACGCTGTCTTATAATGGCATTTCCTTAGTGGCTTGTTTGGAGCACACCGCGCCAGTAGTGCCGCTAAGCAGCAGGGACCTGTGGGTATGCTGCTGTGCGGCAGCTGCAACGAACCTCACTGTGACTGTAGACGCTAAGTTGTGTGCTCGGCAGACGGTTCAGCACCTAGCACTTTTCGTTGCGACTACTGCAATCATGTTCCAGGGGACTTGAGTGAGTACCTTTTTTTACCATATGCACAATAACGATTTGAGAAGTCATTTATTTCAGGCTTGTCAAGGCGCGTATTTTCTCTGTTTGCCAGAGCAGCTTTATTTGTAATGCTCGCTGAGTGCACTTCGGAGCGAAATCTGGTTCAGTAGTTTGAGTGCCTCAGTCACCTATTGCACGAGGTTTCATGTCAATAAGTTTGGTTATCCGGAATATTGGTTTTAGAATATTGTTGCCGTATGTCTTTGGGGTCATTAGGTGTGATAACAAGGGGGTAATCCAGCGCGAATTCTTTATCGTTTGCATGCGTGTGTGCGTTTTTGCATACCTACAAAAGAGCATGCTTGAAACGCACGGCGGTACTTTTGTTTTGAATCTGAATTCTGGAATTTGCACGTCGTTTCATTGATTATCGACTGATTGGTGTGATATAAGATTTTGGCGATACAACTGGGCACATTAAAAACAATATTGAACGTGTGGCACCACCGAACTTTATGCAACATGTCAGTAAGCCTGCTGAGGATTCAGTGCCGTATAGACAACGTTGTGCACCGTCCCTACAAAGCGTGAAAAAATTTCATTTTCTTGCCAAATGATTCTGGCGTGCATTTAACTTCATATTTTACCTAGGCGGCCCACAGCAAGACAGTGGAGTTGCTGACGTGCCGCAGCATATTGCGCAGCCTAGTAGCTTCTAAGGTTAGTAAGCTCAAGAAACATATTTGTAATTTCTGCTTACAAGTTCTTCTTGTTTTTAGTGAAACCGTTGTCCCTTGTTCACTGATGTGGGCTTTTATGTGCACTTGTGTTTGGTACAAGGCATTTTTTTTATATATAAAAGTGAACGCTTCCAGAGTGGGGCTGCGGTACGATATTAAAGGGGACTTCTAGAACCTGTTTATTAATTTCTGTGCTGCACGCTCTTGGTGCTTCATTCCGCCTCAAGTTACAATATTCGTGTGGCTGTTGACAGAACCTATGCAGACGTAGTCCATGTTTTATGCAGTGCATCAGCTGGTGTACTAGACTGATGCGTTAGAGCCGCTGGAGTCCTGCACTGAGGACACCACCTTCCTGTATATACCCCCTCTCTCCTTTCTCTAATCGAGAATAAATGTTTTTCCACTACACTGCACAAGGCACAGTATGCAGTGACCCCGAAATAAGAGGTGATCCGTCAAAAGCATGCGGGATGTTTCTTCCTAACCCCGCCCACACTCTGCCTTCAAATCTCCGTACTAGAATTCGATACGAAACTGCATGCATGGCTGTTTAATTGATGGCAGTAGCAGAGTTATCACAGCATGACTCCACATCTGTCTGCAAATTCAAGGTTTATGAGAAAACGGATAATACTGCCGCATAGCAAGCTACGCCGATTTCGCGTGCAAATTTTTCTAAGCCTCAGCCGAGGAGCGGTCATTGCTGTTTTCCCATATTAAGCTAAGCGCGCCCTTGTACAGGAAGCCTAAAAGGTGCACTGCAGAGGAATCTGAACTCGTCTTTTTGCCGCGGGAACTCAATCTACACGTTCTGAGCATTCTTAGAAACTTCGATTTATTGCCCTGTGTGGCTGATTTTCCTAATTAAATGGAATTAACGTCCGGCTCCCGCCTTTTTTTTAAATTCTCCCTCGTACGGTGGGCGGAGTCGACCAACGCGTGGAGTGCCTTGCAGCCAGCTCCGTGGAGGCTTTGCTTTCACTCTATTTTTTTTTAGGTTTCCATGAATAAACAGTTTCATTCACAGATAATAAAGGCGCAGAATAAGCCCGCAGAAATAAAAATACGCGCAGACTATTTGCTTCTACGGACTACTACGTATTACTCCGCCGATGGCAGAGCGGCAAGCCGCCGCGGGACTGGCTGAAAGGCACACCACGTGTTGGTTGACTCCGCCCACCATACAAGGGAGAATTAAAAAAAAAGGCGCGAGCCGGACGTTAATTCGATTTAATTAGGAAAATCAGCCACACAGGGCAATAAATCGGAGTTTCTAAGAATGCTCGGAACGTGCAGATTGAGTTCCTGCGGCAAAAAGACGAGTTCAAATTGCTCTTCAGTGCACCTTTAAGGGGGGGCTCACACGCTGGAGTGGTAAGCGGACGCCGTCTTCTTTGACTCTTCTTTGCGACCCACCGTCGACAACACCGTTCGAAAAACACTTCACCGGCTGCAGAGGGGCGAGTCGGAAGTTCGCGTCCCAGCCGCCAAACGAAAGTCATTTAATACACGGTCCCTTGGGGGTTTGCAGGCACGGTATTTTATGGCTCTGGATGTCCCTGAAACGGGTGGCGATGACTGAGAGCGCGAACAGAGCGTTGCTTGCTGTACTGACTGTGTTTGCTTTCATTGTGTTTCAGTTGCCATTTTTGTGTGTTGTGTATCAAGCGAAAATGCATCGTGGTAAACAATCCTGTGCATCATCACACAGCTGTTCATTTCTCCTGTTATTTCCCGACGCACTTGGGGGCATCGAGTGCGTGGTAGCTCATCATAATGAGCTTTTTGTGCAGCTGTATGGTTGCAACTTATTCAAACCTAAGTTGCACATGCCGGTGCACATGGTGTCTCAGATACGGCGCTTCGGTCCTTCCCACCATCACTGGACAATGAGGTTTGAAAGTAAAAATGCTCTTCCGAAGTCGAAAAAGTTCTGGAATTTCAAAAATGTCCCATTACCTGCAGCCGATTACTTTCAGATGAAAACCTCCAGTGACATGTGGATAGGACCAGGGCAGCCTAATCAAGCTATGAACAGAGCAGCGGTAAATCAGATGTAGGTGCAACAGTGTGCCTAACACTTGCGTTTTTGCTGTGTGGTGTATAGGTTATGGGCCCAGCACGCTTCCACTGCGCCACTCTGGCACCCTCAGCACGGCCAGGACGTGGCAGATCCTCAAGTCCCTCATGGACCCGAGCAAGAACAAATCAGAAAGCGGCAAATCGATTCAGAGGCTGGTGCACCAGTACACGGGCACGGACGAACAGCTACTCGAGGAAGTCCGGGTCAAATGCTACGGCAGAGACCAGGTCGAAAGCTACCAAGAAGAGTACCAGGGCGAAGAGAATCCAACCATGGATCGGCCCATAACGAGAGAGGAAGTCGTCGAGGCGATCAGGTCGGCAACAAAAAACACAGCAGCGGGGGCGGACAGAATCAAGAACTCGCTCATAAGAAACCTCAGCGATGGAGCCATAGATCAGCTCACAGCCTACTTCAACAAGCTCTGGCAAGAAGGAACAGTGCCGGCCGAGTGGAAACACGCGGTAGTGGTAATGATCCCGAAGCCAGGCAAGAAACTCCAGGTCGAGAACCTCAGGCCGATCTCCCTCACGTCGTGCCTGGGCAAGATGTACGAGAAAGTAATCACAAAAAGGATCCAGTCGCACCTAGAGAAGAACCAACTGTACCCAGACAGCATGTACGGGTTCAGAGCCCACCTGTCTACGCAGGACGTACTACTCAAACTCAAGGAGGAAGTACTCGAGAAAATGCCGAGAAGTGGCGAAAACGTTGTCATGGCCCTCGACATAAAGGGAGCCTTCGACAACGTGAGCCACGCCGCCATCATGGAAGGCATCAACAACACCAACTGCGGGGGAAGAACCCACGACTACATCAGGGCCTTCCTGAGCGACAGAACAGCGACCGTGGGACTAGGCGAGCTGAGAAGCGACGTCTTCACCACGCCTTGCAAAGGAACACCCCAAGGCTCCGTGATATCGCCCGTCCTGTTCAATATGGCGATGATCGGGCTAGCAAGACGACTCAAGGAAATCCCGGGCATCCAACATGCGATGTATGCCGACGACATCACGGTGTGGGTCACCCAAGGATCGTTAGGGGAGAAGCAAGACAGACTACAAGAAGCTGCGACCTGCGTAGAGACCTACGTCAGGGAGAGAGGCCTGAGATGTTCGACGGAGAAGTCGGAAATCATCAGGATCGGAAGAAATCCTACCAAAGCCTCGCTGGAAGTAGTTCTAGAGGGGCAACTGCTCCAAGAACAGAACATGGTACGAATCCTAGGCATGTGGCTGCAGAGCAGCCGAAAATGCAGCCATACCATCAGCCTGCTGAGAAGAGCCGCGGAGCAGGTTGGCAGAATGATCAGTAGAGTCTCTCAGAGAAGGTACGGGATGAAAGAAGATACCCTCAAACTCGTCAACAGCCTAATCGTTAGCAGAGTTATGTACTCCTTGCCCTACCACGCAACAATTAATAAAGGCGGAGCGAGAGCAAGCCGACTGTATTCTCAGGAAGGCATACAAGATTGCTCTACACCTGCCCAGAAACGCATCAAACGAGAAGCTGCTCCAACTCGGAATCAGCAATACCTTCGATGAGCTTGCCGAGGCTCAATTGGGGGCACAACTCATCAGACTCAGAGGCTCCTCTACGGGAAGGGCGCTCCTGAGAAGGTTGGGTCGGAACACGTGCGGACTGGTAGACAGATACGCGGACGTACCGGACGACCTTAGAAAGACCTTTAGTGTAGGACCCCTGCCTAAAAACATGCATCCTAACCTACACGAGGACAGACGAAAAGCAAGGGCCGAGCAGATAGAAAGGAGGCTAGGCCGATCAGAGAACACAGTCTATACGGACGCCTCCATGTACGTACATGCAGGGAAGCGCTTAGTCGCTACGGTGGTAGTTAATAGCACAGGAGACATGGCCACATGCGCCTCACTGGAGGTCGTGGGCATAACGGAGGCCGAGGAAATTGCCGTCGCGCTGGCGGTAGCAGAAGGCTATAGGAAAGGCCGATTCCTAAACATCTTAACAGACTCGAAAGACACGTGTAAAAACTATACGAAGGGCAGAATTAGCGGCATGGCCCTCAGGATAATCAGTGGGGCAGCAGCCTCTGCTGAGAAGACACCCATACAACACATAATCTGGGTCCCAGGCCACGCAGGCGTAGCGGGGAACGAAAGAGCAGACAGCCTAGCTCGAGGGCTTACATACCGAGCAGGCATGTCAGATGTTCTGGAGCTTCAGCTACTAGCATGCGAGGGGGGATACACAGAGACATTACAACTATACAGGGGGACTAGATTCAAGTACCCACCACCACACAAAGCCCTCACGAGGGAGGAAGCAGTCGGCTGGCGTAGGCTACAAACAAACTCCTTCCCCAACTTGTACATCTATAACACGATGTCACCAACACAATACAGAGCAAACTGCCCCTGGTGCGGCGACACACCCACACTATACCACATCACATGGGAGTGCGAACGAAATAAAGCATTCCACCAACACGAATTCCCGAGTGCGGAGCAATGGGAGAGCCGGCTCACCAGCAGCGAGCTCGCGGCCCAAAGGGCCTTAGTGCGGCACGCTACTGATGCAGCGCGACTCAGTGGAGCCCTGGACTAGGGGCCCAACCTTGCTGAAGAGAAGCCTCAAGTCGCCGGCGCCACGAAAGACGACGGAGGCTTCGAATCCGCAAATCTCTTAAAAGATCTCAATAAAAGTTTTCTACTACTACTACTACTTGCCGTGTGGAATGCATCCTGCTGCTGTTTGCCTAACAGCCATGTCCATGCGTTCAGCCTTTGTCTCTGGTGTCAGGATCTCAATTTCTGATGTGCTTATGTTTGAACAAAATGACCTTCCAATGTTTGGCGAAGTAGAAACAATTGTACCTTGGGAAGGAAAGATTTTCATCTCTTCTGGTCTTGGCCAAAGTGAGTTATTCACAGCGAGTGAATGCATTTGTACTTATGGAGACACCACATAATGCTGTCATCAAACCTGAACTACTTTTGTATCCCTGGCCATTGTATACTTATGCAAGAGATGACTGTTTGTATGCTATTACAAAAAGTCTTCATGAGTCACCTTTGTTATAATGCCGGTGGTTTTGGAATGTTTTATTTCTGATGTTGCTTACTGGAAGTAAAAAAGAACTTATGTGTGTTATTGCAGAATTTCATTGAAAGAAGCTTAGTTTGTTTGCTTTTAGGAATTCTGAGACTGGCTCCTTGCAAACACGCCAGAATTCTTTGAGTGTGTTCAACCAATCCTGCGAGGGAAAGCTCTTTCGGACAGGCCACAAAAAAGCTGTCACGGCAGCTTCAGGTAGAACCGGCATTGTACCTGGAGTAAGTTTTTTCTTGTTTGTTCTTCGTTGAATGTAGTGCACCTTGCTGATATACCGAGCGTTTCAGCGAACACTTTCAATATAATCCTTGAAAAACATTTGGAACACAAAAAAAAGTATTGAAAGATGAGGGCAACTGACAAATCGACACGTTGAAGGAAATTATAATAATGGATTCATTTTTTACTTCAACGACTAGGTCTCTGAGAAACCTGTCAAGCTTTGTACTGTAGTTGGATGGCTGTGTTGGGGTAAATGATAAGAAGTAATTTTTCTTTAATAAGAAAGCTAATTTCCGGTACAAACTCTCACTCTTGGCAAGTATAATTTATTCTCAAAACGTTCCTCTGGTCACATAGGCAATAACTGAGCCTCACTAATTAGCCCATATTAGAGGGGTCAGTGGTGGTGTCACATCAGTTTTCAAAGCAATGAAACACTAATTTAATGAGCGATAAGCTCGGTGGGAACGTGACCCCCCATAATTGCATGTTACAATAGCAATGGCATTCATCCGAACAATATTTGCTATTTTACAATGTCACGTGCATTCTTTTGCTTTGCTAGTTCGTGCAAGGAATACGACACTCATAGCTAACGACGTGGCTGTTATTTTTGTGCGAACCAGCAAAAGAAGATGCATGATATAATCCAACTGAGTAGATAAAATTTAATGCTGTAAACCAGGAATCAACAGAGACTGCATTTCTACCCATTTTTCTGTACACTTATCGCGTTCAGTTTAGGTTTTTTGCTGAAAAAGGCTCCGAGTCACTTTGCGTTAGTGTATTAAAAATTAGGTTTTTTTCACCTTGTCCATTGTACGCCATTGGCAGCAACCACCCTATTTGGTTGCTTTATTAGTTAACTGCCGAACTTGAAGTAACTGGAAATAAATATAGTTTGAAGAAAGGTTACAGAATGTTGTACTGACCGCGGCTCAGAACATGTTGCTAAAATAGTTTTTCTATTTTGACTAATATTTCTAGCAATTTTCAGAAGTAGTCGATGAAACATTTTGCTGAATTATAAGGAGACCGCATGACTTAAGTTACAATGCATTGGGAAGGCAATCACGCAATTAAGAAGAACAGAAAGCTGGGTGAGTTGGGAACTCGTGTTGTTGTGTGTGTAAACGTCGTCGTCTTTTTTGCGCTGTTAAAAAAGGGATATCAATTATGCATTATTTCTTTTTCACTTTTTGCAGTCCCAATGCTGAAAAAGCTAACCCATGTTGTCAGCAGATAGAATTTAACCTGAGCCTAAATCTTAATCAAAATTTGTTTATATAAGTGGCTCATGCAGATATTGCATAACTGCAACATTGGCTGTTTCTTATGGCAAAGGCTAGAAAGAAGTGTATCGCTGCTTATAACAGCCGCATTATTTTTGTTCTAGTGAACATAATCTCATTACTAGTGGAAAAAAGGTGAAAAGCACTCAGTGTACAAAGCCCCTGGTGAAGCACTTGCCTCAAAATATCCACTTCTGTGGGATGAGCAAAAGCCTGACAGCCAACTTTTGGACACAAAGACTCGCGCTTATGTAAGTACACTTTGGCGTCCCTGATTTGTAAAGCAAGGTGATGCTGCATCTGAATGAGATCCACTTTTTATACTGTCATTTGATGTATTAATATGCCTTCACAGTTTAGGTCTACCTCATATGATCCTGATGTCAAAGGAGGTGCTGTCTTTAATTCCAGTTGACAGATGTGAGACTGTCTGCTATGCTCTATTTTTACTTACATATATTATTACTCCTGTATCCAACACAGAGTTAATGGTATTAGCCCCAACATTTATACTGTCAACCAGTGCGCATCGCCCTGTGCCTGTGGACCAGCGCCCTGTGCCTGCTGAAACTGGATTTTGCCAACCTACGGACACCTAGGCCAAATTGCCGGCCGACTGTCGGCCTAGCCATCAATAGCCCTAGTTTGTCACCTCTCTGCTGGGAACTGAGTGCCCAGGGACCCGCAATGATGGAATATGTCGTGGAAGGCAAGAAAATATCACCATCAGAGCTTGCAGACTGGAAATGGGAAACCGTTCTTCGGTACCATGACCGACGACGAGCCTGCGCAGTGGCATGGCCAAGGCAAGTTGAACTCGAATTTTCCATCGGGAAAGAACGGGAAAAAGCTATTTGCCCCCAGCAAGAAAGCCCTTCTCCCACGCATACTGACCGATGATTACAAAATCGTCTGCTGACCGCAAGGATGGAATCTGAGGGGCTTTGCGCCCGGACTACTACTATTCTGCGCCTGCGAAGTGGCCAGGCTGCCGTATGAGACGGTGAAGGATGAAGACCTCCGGGTTAGAGTCAATTCGGCCAACAACACCCTCACATTATGCACGCCTGACCGTAAACGGCGACTGCATACGCCAAGATCGAAAAACTGCATCTCCAAGGTCAAACCTACAAATTGACGTCGTACCTGGCAGCGCCCAAAGACTCGGTCAAAGGGTTTATTGGCAATGACTACGCAGGGGACTCGGCCGAAGCGGTCCGTCAAGGGTTTGGAAACAGAAACCAAAGAATAGAAGTTGTGAATGCTCGAAGGATCGGACAATCCAGAACGATACAAATAACCTTTTTTGGAAAGAAGCTACCCAGCCAAGTAATCTATCAATGCGGCGTCTTTTGCGAGCACCCCTTCAGGGAGCAACATGACGTTTGCTTCAACTGCAGGAGAGTAGGACACTAGACCGATGTCTGCTACAAACCTAAAACGCACCTTTGCCGCCCCTGCAGACAAAATCACTCACCCTCGCCTGAGGGGGAACAGCCAACCTGCCAACCCATCCGCATCGTCTGCAACGGGGGCCACAACACAAGGAAGCCAGAATTGTGAATTCCGGCTGATCAACAAGAACCAGCAAGGAACGCCCCATGGCAGCCAGACACCCAAGAAAGGGGACAACCACTCACCACTACACGGACACCAGTCGATGCCCAGGAAGAAGGAAGAGGGTGCTACCGGAAAAGGAGGCCGCCAGAGCCGCAACAACTCCAGCTCCTTCCCGCCCCTGGGGAACCATGCAGGGAACAAGAAGAAAAGCTCGAGCCGCAGACGCAGCGATAGCCGCTCCAACAAAAAGGTGAGCTGGCCGGCAGAGGCCTCCCAATCTATTGACGCTCGAGAGAAAGAATTTCAAATGCAATTGCAGTCCCGAGACAGAGAAATTGCCAGCCTTAAAGAAGAGTTGGCTGAAATTACACAGCTGTGTCCTCCTGAAAAGTTATGAACCAACACGCCCGAATACAAGTACTTCTGGGAACCACTCCTTCCTACAAATCTCCCTGGTCGTCCCTGGGAAGTTCTCGGCATGGATCTCTTTCACCACAATTCTCAAACCTTCTTGATGGTAGTGGACTACTACTCCCGGTTCCCACAGGTGGTGACACGGAAAAGTACAACAGCTCCGGTGGTCATTGAGATGCTCAAAAGCCTGTTCGCCCGTCATGGGATACCGCAACAGATTAAGTTGAACAACGGTCCGGCATTTTCTTCACGTGAATTTACCGTATTCGCCGCATCTTATGGTTTCGACCACATCACCGGTAGCCCCCATTACCCACAGTCTAACGGAGAGGCAGAGCGAATGATCCGGACTGTGAAAGATACCTTCCGCAAGGCAAAAGATCCTCACTTGGCCCTTCTCAGCTATAGGGATACGCCAGGTGTGAGTGGCTTCAGCCTGGCTCAGCTCCTAATGGGAAGGCAACTGAGAACTCGAGTCCCAAAGCCGGATGAAAAGCTTCGTCCACACTGGCCCGAAAGGGAGGAGCTGGCCCTCAGAGATGATTCTTACAAGAAAAGGACTGCAAAGGACTTCAACCGACATCATCGCGTCAGGGATCTGCCATCACTTCAGTCTGGTGAGCAGGTCTGGGTTCGACCTGACCAGGTGCGTGCTACAGTTTTGAGCAAGGCACAGCATCCAAGGTCCTTCGTCATCGAAACGGAGCGAGGAACGATTCTGCAGTGGAATCGTCGACACCTTGTTCCCTTTGTTCTGAGGGCAGCAGATCCAGCACTTCTCCAGCCTCACCCCCTAACTCAAGAGGCAGCAGCACCTGATCCACCGCCTGTTACAGCGGGACCTTCACGTCCTGGTGATGGTGTTGTGTTTACCCGTAGCGGCCGCCGTGTAGTACCACCGGACCGCTTGAACTTGTGACTGAGGGGGGGAGATGTTGGGGTCGCCACCTATGAACTTAATAGTGGCGCCCTCTAAGCTGAAGCGCAGCTAGGGGGTTTGTAATAAATCACTTTGTGTTTGGTCCTGGAGCGGAGTGGTCGCCTGGCTCTCTTTTTTTTCTCACGGCCTCCCGGCACGACAGCACGGGAACGCCCACGCAACATGTTGCGTGGGCGTTCAGCCAAACTTTGCAGCCAAACTTTGTCCAGCCACAGCGGTGAGGGTAATTGCGTTTTCAAAATTCTAAAAACTGATATGGCTATTACTAATGACCGGCTACAAATCTCTAATTACAACTAGGCGGATAACTCTACTAGTTAAAAAATTATTTATTTAAAAAATTATTTATTTAAAAAGTGCCGGTTTTCTGGTGTCCGCAAACACTGGTAATACTATGCAGCAAAAGCCATACTTTTACCACAAAAAGCCTATTTTCGCCAATTTTTGAAAGTGTTTGCTGAAACACCCGGTATATTGATATGTATTGGCTACTTGCAAGTTTTTTCTCAGTTTCTGAAGGTACTGATTGCATTATTACTCATGCCTTTGTTTTAATTTTTCATATGTGCAGGAAAAACAGCTATTGCCAAAGAAGTGCACAATCTGAAGCGTGCACAGAGGATGAAGCAAGCCTACTAGTGGAAGAACTAAAGCACAGCCAAGCCACTTATGGTGCTAGAGTGCTGGTCATCAGTGACGAGAATGAGGAGCTGCAAACACTCTTCATGCAAACGCCACATATGCAGCAAGCATTCTAAGTCTTTTCCAGAGGTGCTCCTCCTTGACGCAACCTACCGCACCAACAAACTACGCATGCCCATGCCTGTATGTGATGGCTGTCCAGGATGGGTCCGGCAGAACCCAAGTCATTGCATATGCCTTCGTTGCATCCGAGCAACAGCATGTCGTCAGCCAGCTTATGGAGACTTTTGTTCAAGAGAATCCTGCTGCTGCTGCTGATACAAAAGTGGTTGTTGTGGACAAAGATTTCACGGAAATCAATGCCATTGGAATGACATTTCCAAGTTCACCAGCTGTGAAGTTGTGCCAATTCCATGTCAGCAAGGCCTTCAAGAGTGCAGCTGGGCAGCTTGCCAAATCATCAGATGAGCAAGAACGTTTACTGAGTAGTTTCAATGAAATACTGCTTTCCCCTGCACCTGCCAGATACAGCGACGCGAAAGCTGAATTTGAAAGGTGCGCAAGTCAAGAAGCTGTGCGCTATTTTGCAAAAAACTGGGGCAGCATTCCCGAAATGTGGGTCGGACACTTATGTGACCGCAAGTTTACAGGTGGAAATAATACAACCAACCGTATTGAGTCACATCATGCAAAGATAAAGAATGCCGTAGCATCATCATCAAAACTGCATGAAACAGTGCGCAACAGTTTAAAAATGTCAAGCAGCATTCAGCAAGAGACATGCCACAAAACTATACTGCTGAAAAAATCAGTTCTGTTCTCATCAAGAGTCTCAGGGTAGGGACAAGGAATGTGCCAAGAAGCTAACACCTTATGCCTGCAAAATAATAAAGCAGGAACTGGCAAAGATGCAGGATGACCCTCCAAAGATCAGAATCGTATCTGAGAAAACTTATGCAGTGGCATCGAGTTGCACTGATGCATGGCATGAGGTCTCTCTTGAGAATCGTGAATGCAGCTGCACTACGTACTGAAAGATGAAGCTGCCTTGCCGGCATTTCTTAATTGCTTGTGTGAAATTTAACATCAAACCCGACCTGACGAAGGCTGTTCATAAGCGTTGGTTTAAATCGTACCAAATCGTACCAACCGCTGCATTTTAAAAGTACAGCTACAATTACATTTTTTTTTCAAACTGCAAAATGAGTATTTCATTTTGCGTAGTTCGCAATTCTGCCAGCAGGGGGACAGCCAACACACCTAAATCAAGAAAGCGCATTCGCAGCGCTTCTCAGAGTATATCTCTACAATCAACTATCGCCAAACTTCTTTCCTACCAACCACTCAGATAAGCGCGTTGTAAACTTGTTCTCCTGGTTATAATAATCGACATTTCATGAAACTACTTTGCATATAGCTTCAGAGGAGCTGGACTAAGCATCCAGTGCTGTGAAACTTGCATATCTTTCATGCTTTTTGTGTTACATAAGAGTAAACCTTGCTGTACTATCTATAGTGCGCCGAGACTTCGTGTGTGCACAATGGCAGTCGCTCTTCCAGGCAGCCGATACTATGGATCCGGGTGTTTTCTTCGGCAAGAAACCGTTCTGTCGGCTCAGAGAAGCACTTGAGGCTGTAGCAGATATTGCTCAGAATGCTGGAGAAGATGGTGATGTGGTCATAATCCCTCCAGACCCACTAGAAGAAAGAGATGAAGAGGAAGGCGATGAGAACTGTATGGGTGCTATGCCAGTGAATGATGTTTCTGGTAAGAACTGCTTTTCTGTTTAGTGTGGTAGCATTTACTTAGGCACTTTGCGTATTATCATTGTTCAGCATCAATGACCGCGACACCAACAAAGCACTATTTTTCTTCCGTTATTTTCATTCGTAGTAGCCTCTACGGTATGTGGTGGGGTTGAAGCGGGGATAATGGGAGAGGGCTTGGAGTACACTTATGTTGGTGATTCAATGGAGGAGCGGAGGCAATGTGCACTGTGAATATTTGTATCAGTTTGCGTCGATGTCTCCGAGTGTGATCTGATGCACCTTCGAGGTGCAGTTCACTGTACACGGAAGCAGGTTCTCTGCGTAGTTGCTAGCGATGTCAGTGCTTCCTGTTTTCAGCAAGACAGACTATTAGATATAGCTTTTGAAGCCGTGTAAGTCCTTTTACATCAATTTTTTTGCAGGTAAAGTGGAAGTTCACTGGTGTCGCAATGAAGAAGATGACGAGTGCGCCCTTTTGTTGAAGCGCGCAAAGGTTCCTGCCGTGAACTGGACCAGGAATCAACCTGAATATACCTGGGAGAATTCAACTGACGGGGCAGCGGGGCGCAAGCCCATGCTGAGGTCTCTCTACACCAGTTATACTCCGAGTCAAGTATTCAGCACTATTCCTGATGACCAAATACTCACTCATATAATAATACAGACTGGCAACTATGCAAACCAAAAAAATGAACATGGTTCTTCTTTCGATTTGAATGATCTGAAGAGGTTCATTGGTATTCCGAAGCTGTTCAGCAGCTAAAACAGCGGCATGGGAGCCGTAGACCTCTTAGATGAAGCCGTAAACAACGATACAGTTGGCATTCGTGGCAAAACGTGGTGGTGGCCTTTGTTTATGCAAATGCTAAACGTAGCCGTGGTGAATGCATGGAAAATTCATCAAGTGGTTGCAGAGGAGCCAATCGATCTCCATCTGAAAAATATAACGCGGTATTACCTTCGTCTCGGCACAAAACATAACATAGCCTTCATCCTAAGTGACAATGTAGTTGACCTTAAGGGAGGCCACTTTCCAAACAAATTAGAAAAGAAGCTGCGGTGCCAATATTGCCACAAAAGGTCCGTGTGTGAAGTGCAATGTAACACTTTGTTTGAAACACGAAAGCTTCAACAAGTTTCATGCGCCTAAGTAACAGCATGGAGCAAGTGTTTGTTTTGCAACGGGAAGAAGCCAGCGTACTATAAAAAGTACACCTCTGTAACTTTTGAAGGAATAAATATACTTTCTTGATACTCAAGAAATTTGCTTTATCCACTAACGAGACATCGTGGACCAAAAATAAAGAGAATTGGTTCAGTAGATTTTTCTTGATACCTAATGGGTTAATGTCCATTTATGACAACATGAGTAACTGACCACGTATAATTACATGTAAATAATTACAGCAATTTAGTTGATTGTGATTAGAAATTCTACATTACGACACATCAAGTCATGTACTATTGGATAGCTTACGTCAAGTATAATTGCACTAGACTAATTGTAGGCTCTCATCAATTACTGTTAATTAGAAGACTGAGAATAAAAACTGAACTTCTTGCTACAGCAAAATGTCATATCACTGGATAGCTTATGTCAAGCATAAGTGCAATTGACTAATTTTAGGCCTTAAATATCATAATTAGAAAATTGGGAATAAAAATTCAACATTATGCAACAGCATCAAGTCACATCATTGTTATGTAGAATAAAGCTGCAACTGACTAATTGCAGGCCTTAATTCATTATCTCCTTATTTAGATGATTATGATTAAAAATTGAACTCTACAATGCATAGAATCAGGTCATGTTTTGTTGAATAAATTTTTGGTTTTACTAGCCAAGAAGAACTCTAGTTTGGGCTAGTTCTGCATTTCGCGTGGCATAAAGTTTGCTACATGATATGTGATCTACATAATCTTTTTTTCAGATTACAACAAAAAAAGAAAACAGTGCCCAAATCTGGGAACCAATGGAGCAATCAGTCTCTCCCAAAGTTTTCGTCTTACCGCAGCCCATTGCTTTGTGAACAGGAGCTACCGAAAACAGCAAGCCAGCAACTGACAACGCAATTGACGAATGAACTGATCACATTCTTGGAGTAAGGGAATGTCCTTTCCTGCTTTGGATGATAATACTTAGTGCTTTGTTGCTGCACTGGCAATTTGTCCTATTTAGATAATAAATTATTTTCAGTGCTACCATGATAATGTGATCTACATAATCTTTTTTCAGATTACAACAAAAAAAACAGTGCCCAAATCTGGGAACCAGTGGAGCAATCAGTCTCTCCCAAAGTTTTCGTCTTACCTCAGCCCATTGTATTGTGAACAGGAGCTACCGAAAACAGCAAGCCAGCAAATCATAGTGCAATTGAGGAATGAACTGATCACATTCTTGGAGTAAGGGAATGTCGTTTCCTGCTTTGGATGATAATACTTAGTGCTTTGTTGCTGCACTGGCAATTTGTCCTATTTAGATAATATATTATTTCAGTGCGACCATGATAATGTGATCTACATAATCTGTTTTTCAGATTACAACAAAAAAAAACAGTGCCAAAATCTGGGAACCAGTGGAGCAATCAGTCCCTCCTAAAGTTTTCGTCTTACCTCAGCCCATGTGACCTGGAGCTACCGAAAACTGCACACCAGCAAATCACAGTGCAAACAAATCACAGTGCAATTGAGGAATGAACTGATCATTCTTGGAGTAAGTGCTTTGGATGATAATACTTCGTGCTTTGTTGCTGCACTGGCAATTTTTCCTATTTAAATAATACATTATTTTCAGTGAGAACCACTGCATGGAAAGTTCTAACTGTGCAATAAGGCAATGGCAGTACGCAGCCTTGGGAGAGGCTCTCTCTGCAGCGTATCCCCGTATGCAGTGGGAAGCAGCTCCATCGAGCAAGAAAAGGAAGTCAAATTTTGAGCACGGCTGGGTAAGCTACTGAGGATTGCTAATTTGAAGTGCTCTTGACATTGCAAGGGTAACTACATGAAGTATACATTACTATATTATTGAAAGAGAGTAAATTTTGAAAGCTCCAGTATATATAATGTAAGGTTTAGATTAGGTCTATTTTCTGAAAAAAAAAAGATTTATTATCTTTTTAAATCTCTTTTGTTCCCCAGCCAAATTCATGTTTGAAGGATTGTACAAAATGTAAGCACTAAAAAGATTTTTCATATTAGTTTGTTCCCACAGGACAAATTCATTAGCTCTGTAAGCACGACAAGGAAAACAAAAAAAATGCATAAAAGAAAGCAGCTGCTGCATCTATTGCTCACAATGCTGATGTTTCTCAGCCAGCTGTTTCTCTAAATGATGCCCTGCTTGAATTGAGGGCAACAGTAGCCTTTCTTTGCTTGTAATAGTAAACTGTTTGTACCTTAGTAGCATACCTGGTGCTGAAAATGCACAGCTTTAAATGTTACTCTGGTATTGCGTGACCTTGCAGTGACATGTGGACACAAGAAACCATGACAGATGTGGAGAATGTGCCTGCGGCAACTCTTCTGACTGAAAAGCGCTCATATGTTCCTGGAGCACCAAAGCACCCTTAGAGCCCCCTTACTGAACTTCTGACTGGCATCGAGTCAGTGATCGAGCAAGAAACTAAGACGGGAAAAGTTTTTGGGAATCTGTTCTGGTTGATTGTGGATCTTCTTTCGAGCAGGAAGCTACAACAAGTGGGTTGTAGCCTGCACTCTGCAGATTTCACAGTGCAGGTAATAAAGTTCTACTTGGTAATGCAGATGCATTTTTGTTCAAGATACCTGGCAGAGAGGCGCAATGTCAGTGAGCAGGTGAAGAATGCAAGAAAAAAGTCTTGCCTGCCGTAATGTAGTGTGCACGAGGGAAAAAGCACAAAATATGTTGTGAATAAAATGTACAAGTATCTCTGTATTTGTGTCTAGCTGTAGCGCACTGTGTGGAGAATCGCAAAATACTTGTTGGAACGGTAGTGCACGCTAGGAACGATACACGGAGAGTGGTAAACTCAAAATACTGAAATTTCTTGTCTGGGGTTGGTGTCAGGCATCCTCGCTGTTGTGGGGACAGAGAAACTGATGACTCAGGAACTTGAGGAAGTTCACCGCCTTCGCGGCTCGAGTTGTAAGTGGCGCGCGGATTCATTCATGAAGTGAACGCTGCGCGTAAAATCCACTTATTTCGGAAAACTGCACCACAGAAAGCGCCACAACAGTGACGGCCCGAAACAGCACTAGGCCAGCAAGTGAGCGTCTGCCTATGCGTTCGCCAGGCCCATGCCTGCCGCCGGCGATCGACGCTAAGCCTTCAAGGTCCAATGATGGTTCACCATCTGTGGAAACGACAGCTGATCCTGTTGAAGGTAATGAGTGCCAACTGACGACATTTGGGAGGAAGGTTGCGCTACTTTGCCAGGGCCACGAGTATAATGACGAGAGCGAAGAAACGCCGGAGCCCAGTGGGCATACCCGCCAACTCTTCCGAATTTTCCGTAAAATGTACGAATTTCATCGAGTCTTACGATTTTCCGAATCTTGCTTGAAATTTTTGGAAAATAATTTATTTGTGAAAAAAAAAAACGTCAGAATGGATTAAAACTACACCCTGGTACCATGCGCCACCACAAGAGGGCAATACGTGTTTATGGTATCTAGGGCATGGTGGCTAAAAGGAGAGGCGTCAGCATCGTCACGGTTCACGGTTGCACCATGTTTCGAGGCGTGCTGGTGCTTCATGCCGCCGCGGGGCAGCGCGCACGTCGCTGCCCCGCTCGCTGCACCCCGTCGCTGCACCCTGGGCTCAGGGTGTCTTAGAACGCGCAGCTACAAAAAGAAATTTAACGAAGAAGATGACACATGTGCAGTGTGTGGTAGATCTGTGGAAACAATTGAACACCTCATAATCAAATGTGATGGTATCCATCCGGATGTCGATGCAGGCACAGTCACTCTTTCTGAGGCCCTAGGGTTTAAAGATAACAATGGTCATGTAAATAAATCTGCAGTGGAAGTCAGCAAAAAGCGATTGGAGGATTGGTGGCTGAAAAGCAGAGATGTGGCATAAGGTTAGAATAGTAGGAAACCGTAGGCAAAGTTGATGGAGAATCTTAATGAGAATTGCCAACACAGTAAACAAAAAATAATAATAAATAAAGAAAAGTTGAGCATGGTGGCAATTGCCACCACCCCGTTTCAAAGGGGGCGCTCCTATCCATCCATCCATCCATCCAGATCCGCCAAAAGCACCTGCCGACCGCCGTCGCCGCATGTTTCGTCGCCTACAGACAGGTACGAGCACGTGTTCTCACAATGTCTGCGATGTGCTGGTTTAAATTTGTTTGGGATCGCAACGTACCTACGTGTCTATGCCACTGTGATGTCTAAACAACAAAGACACTGTTTTGCACCTGGATGCAAAGCGGGATATGTTCCAGCCTACAAACAAGGGAAGAAGGCGTCTCTCTTCGCTGTTCCCGTTGACGATTAACGACGCAGGGCCTGGGAGTGCATGATTCCTCGTGCTGACAAGCCATTGGAGAAGAACTGCATTGTGTGTGAGGCTCATTTCGACGAGAGATTCATTGTCTGTAGCTACAAGCATGTCATCAACGGCGAGTCTGTGGAAATCCCTCTTGATCGTCTTACACTGACAGACGACGCGATTCCCACGATATTTCCAAATTTGCCTGCTTACCTTTCAATAAAGCTGCACTCAAAAAGAAAGATGGTGTCGTCCAATGGAGATGTGACTTCCAATCGAAGAAAGGTTGACTACATTCATGAGGAACCACAGAATGCTGAAACCGACGTTCCATCAAGTTCGAACTGTAGCGGCGGCTACAATATCTTGGAGGGTATGACGCAAGACGACCTTCCAAGTAAGTACTGGGCGAAACACGTAATCCCAAATGACACGAACGTTGTGGCATTTTCAGTGTGTGCTTCAAGTGGTGGAACTCTGTGCTTTGAAAAGTGTTCAAGTAATACCTTAACCTTTCATTGCATGGGTGTTCTTGTAAAAACAGGGGATGTCGACAGCATTAGTGATGTTAAGGACATCCTGTCCGAAATGGATGCCATGATTCCTTGCAAGGGGTTTGAAATGAAAACAGGAATGCAAAGTGCACAAATAAACACAACGCACAGACTCCATGGAGGGAAACTGCACAGCCTCACGTGTTGTGGGACAGTCCAAAATAGAAGCCGATGCTTGCAGTTCAAGTACCATCGTAGCTGTTGATAAATCAGGCATACTGTAAGTGTACAAGAGCGAGACAGGCAAGAGCTAACCTCATACAGAAGTTAACGCGAAAAAATGCGCAGCTGCAATGGCAAAAGCGCAGCATTGCAAAGTTGAGTGAGACCAGAGAAAAAATAAAACAGGACAATGAAGCTATAAGTAGCTCTAGTTTTGAAGAGAAGTTGCAAAGCCTGCCAAAAAAGCGGCAAGTCCAGGTACGTGAATGCTTTGAAGCATTGAAAAGGAGAAAAACAAATGGAATAATATTTCAGCAAGAGTGCATCCTTGAATGCATTGTGATGATTATGAAAAGCCCGCGTCTTTACGAGCACATTCGAAAACTCAAGATCATGGTTGTACCGAGCCCTTCGTGCCTGCGTACTTATGCCCGTAAATATAAAAGTGGTTTTGGCTTTAATGAAGAAGTGCTCACGGCTGTTGCAGAGAAAGCACGCACTATTGATCCATATCACCGACACGGCGGCATACTCGTGGATGAAATGAAACTGTCTGAAAACGTGACCCTAAAGATCAAAGGGCAAGTTCACGGTTTCGTTGACCTCGGCAAGTACAGCTCACCAGGGCAAGAAGGTGCTCAATGTGACCATGGCCATGTAATTTTCTTTCAGCCATTCACAGGCAGATGGCAACAAATTCTCGGTGCGTTTGGTGCACGAAGCAACGTAAAGGAAGATGTTCTGGCCAAAATCATCGTTGACGCTGCGATTTGTGACGAGAAATCGGGGCTCTTCGTGGATTTTGTAACATGCAATGAGGGTGTGTGCAACCGCAGCATGTGGAAAATTTTCGGTGTAAGTGGGAAGCTCAAAAAGACAGTGTGCAAAGTAAAGACCCAGTGGATCCAAGCCGGTATTTGCATTTGTTGTCAGATTTCGCCCACCTGGTGAAATGTGTGCATGGATTCAAGCCGATATTTGCATTCTTTGTCCGATTTCGCCCACCTGGTGAAATGTGTGCGTGTCGCAATAACCTCCAAAAGTCTCTTAACACCAGATGGTCGAGCTAGCAACGAATATGTAAAATAGGCCTGCAAATGTGACACTTCCAAGTTTACTGACACTCAGGGCAATGCCGCATGTCACCATCAATATTTTCCAGCCTAATGGCTTCGAAAAAATGCGAGTCAACTTGGCATTCACCTTCTTCAGTGATGAAGTTTTAAGGGGCTTGTATGTCTACAAAAGCCAAGAGGAACACTTCTATGGCACTGGTGGTACCAAGGCTACTTTTGCACTTGTGTCTATAATGAGAGACCGCATCGATGCCATGACATCGAGATACTCAAAGCAAGGTTTAAGACCAGACAGTAAAGAAGTAGCAAGCATCAAACGCTTTCTGGAGTTTTTAGCTGTAAGGGCCAGTGCGGGTGGCCCCATCAGAAGACAAAGAAGGATGGCTGGTAACACTGGAGTGTAGGGGACGTGACACCAGAATGGCCGGCATGTGTGCTGACGGTGCGCGGGTGTGATTCGAGTGATGTGGTCAAAGTGGGCCCGAGGGTGAGCTCGGCGCACGTTGCGTAGGGTGCGTGAACTGCGGACGACAAGTGGGGACTACGGCACGAGGGACTGAGTGCGTGTAAATAAATCATCCCTTGACAAGTGGGGGCTCGTCCGACAGAACCAACATGGAGACCAATGCCGGAACGTCCGCATCTGATGAAAGCTCTGCCTCAGCCACGGCCCCGACGACCGTGGTGCAACAACTTCTGGCCACTACGACAACAGGTACACCGCTCGAGCGGGAGCAACTGGCAGCGCAAGTGCGCGAGATTCTGCTCATCCCATCGAACGACACCAGTACGACTATCGTTTATAGATCCTTTTCAGTTCCGCATCTCCTCGCCGCGCCAACAGGGAGCATGCGGCCCGCCGCCACGCCCGCCACCGCGGCGCTGCTGTCGAAGTTTGCGCCAAGGAAGTGCGTCGTCTGCTACAGACGCGTACCGTTCCGCTGTCCTCCCGCACGGCGTTTAACCGAAGACACTGCTCACGCTTCGTGGCGTCATTATCTGCGCTTCGTAAGTTTAAGGAGTTAAACTACGTGTGCGTAGAAGCGACCAGTGCTTTAGAAAAAGATGGGCATCAGTGATTACGTTTCATCTTGGGCAGAATAGTCGCTTTCGTGCGTCTGTAGAATGCGGCATTTCTATCACATTGCGCTTGAACGGTGACCTTACCCCTCTGTATCAATCCCGTTGGTCGCGAGTAATTTTTACTCTTGCTTTCCAGATGCGAAATTGAGCAAGACAAGATTTAAGACAAGATTTAACAATAATTGAAGTTGCAAAGCCTGAACGTCTGCCTTGATTTTATTAAAGATTAGAAGAACCCTTCAGACTAGTCTCGAGAGGTTCCATAATGCGACTTCTTAGTTTTCAAGGCACATATAGAGAGCTGCCCGATAGATATCATGCTGACATTTTTCCGCTGCATCTGGTAAATACTTCTAGAATAAAAAAAAAATACACACACGTCTTTAGTGGAGTTTCATTAGCATATTATAGTTCATTAAAACTCCTCACACACTCTACCTAGACTTGTTGAAAACGCTTTCTTCAGTTTTCCACTGAGTCGGCTAATTTCTTTCTTCTTTTGCTCCCGAGCTGCAGCGGCACGAATGAGCCTCTTCCTCAAAAGAGGTGCTGCAGGGCATGCCTTTTTCTTGAGTTTCAGTCGAGTTTTTCTTTTGAGGTCCTTCGTCATTTTCGCACACTTTATACAGACTCCTTTTTCTGCTTCAGTCAGAACTCAGCACTGATTGTGGTATACAGTTCCTCCCCTGCTAGAGGTGCAACCATGACAGGCTTGCATAGTTTGTACAACCTGCACAATTGCCTTTACGTCTTCTAATGAAGTTATTGCCAAATCTATGGGCAGCGCCGGCACCAGTTTTCCGCGGGCAGATACAACATAACTCATGTCTTCGCGAACTACGACACACTTGAGCACTCAATATACATCTGCCTCCAATCCTGCCTTGTAAAGAAACAATCTGTGATCGGTGCCAATTTTCATCTTCAAGAGCTGCCGATCTCCACTGACGAGGTAACCTCAAAGAAGCGCTCTTCTCCACCAGCTCATTAACATGCAAGCAGCTTGCTTGCACGGGCTCTGGTTGTTCGCGCTCGATATCGATACCTTCTGCAGCGTCGCTGTGCGTCGCCACTGCGTTTCTTGAGACGGTTGCTCTCTTTTTCGGAGATTTTCGCCGTTTACGATTTGAGGAGAAGTACAGCGGGAGATTAGGAAATATGGTAGGAATTGCATCACTCCTTAGAGACCATACACCGCGCTCGATTTCAATCACTTCTTCGTTGATTACATGCTTATATGACTTCACAATGTCCCCTTCTTGGAAGTGGGCGTCGCGTACTTTGCATGTTTTCCCCGACACCTTGTCTGCACGGGGTATCGCTCACGACCATTTTGCAAGGAGAATTGGATCGGTCGGCGGAGAAAAGAAGCGCCTCTTCTCCATGTTGCGCCGGTACCCGCTGGTACATCCTGGCACGAAACACGTTGACATTTGGTTGCCAGTCCTAGCACATTCTAAAGAAGATAAATGACGCACACCACCTACCCTCTGACAGCGAAAAAATCCAAAACCTGGCGTTCGAGAACATTCGGCAGCCCACGCTACTTGCAGGTTGGGCCCACACCCTGAGCGTTCGCATCCAACCACACACCGAAAGCTGCTGAAGCGTAGTGCACGAACACTCAACTCATAACGACAGGATCACTTGATAACAAGAAAACGCGACGCAAATGCGCGCGACTACCGGAGTGCCAGCAACGTTGCTGCACCGCAGCGTGGCTAGCTAGCGTCGAGCGCGGCGCAAACTTCGACTGCAGCGCCATCTCAGTGGCTGGGCGCAAATCGCGGCCGCTTCGGGAGGAGCAGTTTCGAAACTAAAAAAGCTTTATAAACGGTGAGTACGACAGCGGGGCAGGCCTATGAAGCTAGGCCTAGCATGTTGCGGGCTCTGACAATGAGGACGGCCCCAGGACCGTTACCGAAATTCATTGGATATGAAGACAGTCAACCCCCGCAAACATTCTTGGATCGATTTGTCGAGTACTGCGATTTGGGAGGCATCCTGAACGATCGACGTCTTCAACTTATCCCTGCGGCGTTGGAGGGCTCTGCGAAACAGTAGTGGCGGTTTATCGGCGGCCACTCAGATTGGGCTTCCTTCGCCGAGAACTTGAAGGGTGAGCTCGCGGCCGTCGACTACAAGGAGAAATTGAAGGCAGAGCTGGCCGAGCGCACTCGGCACCCCGCCGAGAATCTAAAACAGTTCATGCACCTCAGAGCAGAATACTATGACCGTACTGGAGAAGCTGTCACCGACACGGAAAAAGTTGAGCGGGTGAGGCTGCAAATGCATCCGACCTTTCAGGACCTGACCAATAACATGGAATTCACGAACCTGTGTGACATGGCAAAGGCTGCGGGCCCTATTATGGAGTATGCGTGGCACCGCCTGCACTGTAAGCATGCATCTAAAGTGGATCAGCATGTACCCAGAATTGAAGTTTGGCCACTGTTCACATATTTTATTGAAAATGAAGTGAAGCACAAGTCTTATCTTTGAGTTAGAAAAGCATAACAAGAATAAATTTATAATTGCGTACACAGAACACACTGCACAGCACTTTCAGACAGGCATTTCAGACCCATACTTTGACCAATAGACTTGTCAAAATTTCAGTGTACAGCTTGTTTTTGCTGAAACTATGGCCTATGGTTCTACGCTTCTCTTTTAAAGCAAGAGCTGTTTATGTGATGCTCTCCATAGCACCTCACTGAAGCCCCAGTTATTATAATTGGATGAGGAAGAAGCAGCAGCTCTCGCTGAATATTGCACCAGGTCTCAGACCTTAGCCATTTCTTGTTATATGTGTAAAAGTCCAGCTATATGCTTTGCCTTAGATTTTTATTTATATTAAAGCATTGAATACGCATATTTTATCACGACCATTTTAGTATCCACACTGTATGATCATGCGCCAGATAGTACCATAAGTTGATTAATACCAAAAAATCAAGTTTATGCTCTGCTTAATTGCAACACACAATCTGCACAATCTCATCTTTATACTTGCCAGGCCTTTTGAAATAATCATTTGCTTGCCAGGTTTAGGGTTCCTGCTGAACAGGAATACAAATTAAATCAGTTTCTTTTACTTGTAATAATAAAACTTTCCTGTAACCTCGAGTTCAACCCAATCAATTAATAAGAAATGCTATGTGGAAAAAGCAAGCCTAGTTAACGTCATTGGAGGCAAGAACAAAGGTATTAAGAAAATTCATGCTAAACCACACTTCTTTGACTTGGCCCCTGATAAATTAATTCTTTTGATGTTTAATATGTAAGAAAGGATCTTTTCCACACAAAAGAGTGAGCTTACTTCAATGTGTTAAGTCTTACATCGATCAGATTTTTGTGTGTTCATTGTTCTGCTAGCATTTACGGTTGACATCCCTCAACCCACAGGGATAGAAAAATCTCTGCCAATGAAGGCGGCAAAAATAAGAAAACTTGAGGAGCAAAAGGCCCATAAAAACTGCAGAACCGAGCAGTGCATCTATGTGGCAATCTCACCCATGAGTTTCCACCATGCTCATCAGTTCAGTGAAATGGCAGGCTTCAGCCAGACTGTAAACAAAGCTGTGCCGGCACGAATTCAGGACCTTGTTTGTGAGTGCGTGACATCGGTACAGGAAAAGAAGTGCCCTGACTATTACGTACAAGACGGCCTGTTGGGAGGGAAAAACAAGCCATCGTAAAGCTGAACAGCATTCTTCCCAACACAGGAAGACATACGCAACCATATAAAAGCTGCTCTTCGCAGAGATAAGTTTAGCTGTTATGATCAAGAAAATGCTAAGCAGTTAATTGATAAATATCAGAGAGAGAAGCTTGATAGCAAATTCTTTTACAGACAGTATCAGAAGAAAACTGAACAAATCAATAGCCTTCCAAGCGATGACGTTTTGGAGCAAATGGAGCAGGAATGCGAGGAAACACTCCTTTTTTCGTTACCAGTCAAAATTTATGAAAGAAATGCTCATAAAATAAGGACAGTCAGTTTCCTGACTGGATGCAACGAACAAAATCACAGACTATGCTCTGCCACTTTTCTTCATTGTCGTCAGGACGGCACAAGGCTACATGTGTCCAGGTGCCTGCGTCGCAGAGGCCCTTGAAGTGTTCAGGCAGTGGTGCCCCGACTTCAATCCGCAGTACTGGATGATTGACTACAGACAGGCAGAAATCAATGCCCTTCAGAGCAGCTTCCCCCAAAGCCAAATCACAGTTTGTGATTCTCATAGAGAGCAGGCATGGGGAACGTGGCTAAACAGGTCCGAGAGTTGCATCGTTGCAAAAGAAGATGTCCTCTTTCTGCTGCGAAGAATAGCCAATGCAGCCTCTGAGGAAGAAATGAATCAATGCATTAATGATCTCAATGCATCTCAGCATTGAAAAAATGAATATTTCAGATGTTACACTGACACACACTGGCTGAGAGTGAAAGAAATGTGGGTGCGTGCATATAGTTTAGGCTATGATATAGTGTTGACAACAAATAATGGCACAGGAGCGCAAAACAAAACCTTGAAGCAGCATAACACCAAAAACAGCCATGACAGAAAGTCTTGAACGATACTGATACTTGTCAAGCAATTTCTGCCTGACAGGCAACATCAGCACCAAAGAAAGGTAATGACCCTGTCATAATCGTACCAGACATACAAGAACAACATCCCAAAATATTTGCACAACTGGCCACCAGCTTTTATTAAGCCTGTAATGCAGAGGATGTGCATTGCAGGCGAGTACACGCATGAAGACATCAAGGCAAAATCTGTGGCAGGGCAGTACCTCGTGCAGTCACAGTCATCATCTAGCTAGCACACGGTGGATTTTGCACGGCCGAACTGCACGTGACTAGATTTTGCAGCAACAAAGTTTCCGTGCAAGCACTTTTGTGCAGTGTTCAGGCTGACTGAGAGTTCATTTGCTGACCTTCCTGAAAGCTACCTAAATCGGCCTCATGTTACTGTGACAGCCTGTCCCACGAAACACAAAAAGCGCTAATAGACGTCTAAAAAAAGTCTCGCAGGAAAAAGCTTGACATCTAGAAGAAGTTTCATCTAAGCAGTGTTTTAGACTTAGACGTTTACTAGCCCTCTATTAGCTCTGCTAACGCTACGCTTGTATACGGCTAGAAAACTTCTGAGGTAGAACTTTTCTAGAATTTTTTTAGACGTTCCTTTTTTTTTCCGAAATGGGTGCCTGTAATATCTTACGCATTTCAAGACTGATTTTTAGTGCTGCCTTTAAACCCTCTAAATCTTTAAAAATGTTACAGTTCATTTTTCTGGTATACACTCAAAAATGAACTCAAAGCTGATTTGCAATGACCCGAACAATAAGCCCACATTACAAGGGATGTATGGCTGTAGTAATGAGCCATAAATGCATGTGCTAGCACACTTTTCAGTCACTGCGTTACTCTTTATTGAATCCAGTGCATACAACCACACAATAAAAGAAAGGGACCAGGAAATTAATGTTAGAAGCCATGGAGGAGGTAGCTTCACTGGTTTGGCTGACATTACGATGGTAAGCACTTGGATGGCAGGAAAGTGTCGAGCAGCAACCAATTGTTAAATCAAACATTCATTTGGCCCCAGGCCTTGTTCACAACAGATGCGCTGATGATTAAGTTGCTGTGATGTGGATGGCAATGAAGAGCTCGCTAGGTGTTCCAAACATCGCTTTTTTTGCAAGGAGGATGCCAACTAGACGGTAACAAGGGGAAGTCAAATCCAGCTCTGTTCAGCAGCCTGCAGAAGTGAAAAATATTAGAGTAACCAAAAGCACAGTCAGTCAGGTGCATGTAGAATGGCCAATGAGGAGTCGGAAGCAAATAAGACCAGAAAATGGCAAGGAGTGACAACACAGGCAATAAAATAAGCTAACCAAAAACATATATGCATATGATGTCATTGCAAGCGGCATTTCAGCAGAGTGCTACGGCTCACCATAAGCTCAAGAAGTCCATCACTGTGGAGGCCTTTAACAGAAGCAGAATTCAAACAGCGTGCATGGACACTGAAAGCCAAGCAGTCAATAGCAAGTGCACTGCCTTACTGTGATGCACACTGTACTCATAGAACCTCCTAAGCTGCATCTTGCAAACAGGCTTTCTCTTACCTGCAAGATGTGGCTGAATCAAAAGTGGTTGATGTTTGACATCTTGCACCGTCGCATGAAAACATAGCAGAGATGCTGCTGTCCTGGTAATGCCTGCATCACTTCAGTATACACCAGAGATGTGTTAAATCTTGGACGTTAACTTGACAGCCACACAGGGCAAATCTGAAAGATAAGACAAAAGTGCATGTGTATAAGGTTCCTTACACTGCATTGCCAAAGAAGCCCTTTCTAATCTGTACGATGAAGCTCAAACAGTGGGCAAGAGATTACTTACACCACTGCACAAGAAGCATTAGTCCAGGTTCCCACCTCAGAACTGAAACAATCTCCAGGCCAAGTCGTCTGAACAACCAAGTACAAGGTGCTGCTATTAATTTGCGTGAAACTAGACCAGGTCCTTGCTCCTCCGGCCAACAGTTGGAGTTCTAAAGGACAAACAAATAATGGGGCTTGTGGAATGAACATTAGCAAAGAGCCTAGACCTATACAAGAAATCATGAAGTGAAAGAAAAGGTGTCAGCTGCAAAGTGTGCTTACCAAAACTTGAGAAGTTGAGCAGGCAAGGAGGTCCTCTGAAAACCACTGTTGAACAGCCTGTACCCAAAACGAAATGTACACAGTGAAGTAGGGACAACGCCAGCTGTGCACGGTGCAATGGTTTTCCAAAAAATAAAAGCTGCCATGCCTGCAAAGAGCCGTAGTACTTCACTGCACTGTCAAACAGCCTGCACACATACAGAGCAGCACCACTGAGTAAACTACCTTTGTGCCGGGGCTCTCAATCGCAATGAAATAAAAGCTTGACGCAGTTAAGATAACCAAAGCCTTTTTAACGCGAGTTTCACTGACGGCAATCACAGCAAGGAGAATTGGAGCACACAGGTGGCCAGATGAGAGTACTTGGCAAGAATAAAACCTTGCCAGAATGCAATAGAGCACAGACTTTAATAAATGTGTAGGAAAAAATTCGCGCCTTATCAACGTACGCTTAAACAAAGCTGGTTGGTTTGAAGCTTTGTCTCGTTCACCTTGTCATCGCCTTGGTAAAGAAAGCAACTCGCATGCGATAGCAGCCTAGCTGTATCCACTTAACAAAAGCTCAAATACATGCAAATGCCCTGTTTTAATACATTCAACGCTGCACTTTGGTATGTAAAACACTGGCTGATACTGTTTTGTGATTTGTAAACCAAAGGTTCAATCAGGCGCGTTAGTGGCTTAGCCGGCAAAGCGGAAACTTTCGCCACAGAAGGTTACTTACTTTTGCGGAAAACGAGGCTCACATCTCAGTGCAACACTGGTAGTAAACGATACCGCAGAAAAAGGGGAAAATGCAAACTGCAGCGGCGTGAAGTGCCAACCAGCGCGGAAAAAAGTGCGCAGCGAAACGTACTACAACGTGCGCAGCATCCGCTTCGCGCGCGTAGCTATCGCTAGCCTCTGCAACGCCAAATGACCAAATGAAGTACTAAATTTCTAAACGTAAAAATAAACAAATGATCAAAGAACCAAAAAACAAATTGAATCTAATACTTTCATGTAAAACTAAGCACTTGCAGCTTCCACTAAGATTTTTTTCTGCTTTAAACGGTTAAAACCACTTTGGCAAACTATCCTGCATCGCCACCGTGCGGAGCGACACCAAGCAGCAAGCTGCGGCGTGACTCAAGAAAGATTGCCTCCAAGATACGCCGCCACGAAAAGATAGCGCGCGGGTGATCTGCGCGATAAACAGCGGCGAGCGAGCTCGGCGAAGGCGGCGGGAAGGCGGCGAAGGCAGCGTGCGCTGCGCCTGTAAATCCGCATGCTGCCGCCAGCTAGCCGAGGCGTAACAGAGGCGTTCGCAACATGAAGCAAATTTTTTCACTCGCGTAACTACCGTCGGCTTTCAGGGCCATTATATGTTACCTAAATCCAGCCTTACGAGTGGCGGGTTAGCTGCACTCGATGTGGAACGTGATTCGGGCTCCGTAGGAGAAAACGCGCTTTCTGTGTTCGAATACAAAGAGCGGTCTTTGCACCGGCGCGCCTGCTCTTCGAAACGTCAAGCAAGAGAGCCATCTAATTTATGTGCCGTGATTTACAGCATGTTTAATCCACGGTGGCAACTCTTCTGATTACTGGCGCATCTCCTTGACGTGGTCTCAAGTTCCACGTGTTAGAAACAAGTCTAGAAAACATCTGACTACAGATGTTTCACAGAAGTTTCACAGCAAACGTCTGACTGCAGATGTTTAAGAGACGTCGCAGAGGAAACTTCTGCTTGTCGACATCTATGAGACGTTTGAACACAGCGCAAGACGTTTGTAGATATTTGAAGCTGTTCTGAGACGTTCGTAAGACGTTTTGTGTTTCGTGGGGTGCTACTGCTGATGATCAAGAAAACGAACCAGACAGCCAGGCAGGGCATGGAGGAGGAGCAAGTTCTCATGAAGTGAGACAACTTTTGAAGCATAATGGAGACGTGTGGCAGTCTCCTTTTTTACTGCAGCGATTCTTCAGCTCTAGATAAAGCAGCAGAAAAACTGGAGGAAGCCTACTCTTTTCTTGCACAATCAGTTCCATCTACCAGCGGTCTGTGCATCAGAAACTCTCCAGCAAAAGGCTGTTCAGGCCAAGCATCCTACACTTCGCAGAAGGATGCTGTACGAGCAGCACCTAGGATTTTGCAAACAGAGAGGGCGAACAAGGAGCACTGGCGCACTAGCGACCATCTTGGAAAGCAGGCAGACGAGCTGCGCAAGACCTGTAATGTTAACCCCTTAGAGTAAGCAATCACTCAGTGGGGCACCATGATACAAGAGGAAAATTTCACGAACAAGGAGCACTGATATCTGCAGCTTAAAGCACCTGGCCATAGTAGAGTGTGCAGGATAAATTTTCATGACCATCTGCCTGACAGCTGAGGCCATGAAGCGACAATGTATCTTCACCAGACCTTAGTTTGCGAGGCTCCTGAGTAGGGCTCCCTTAGGCCTGCGTGCCGAGGGATCCAAAAAGGATTTTCATTCAGTTGGAAATAAAGTTTTGATGATGATGATGATGCTAACTCCGTGCAAAAAACGGGTCCCGTGGTAGTGACTTCTGTCGTCTACTAGTCGAGCCACGAATCCATATCCAAAACTCAGTAGCGCCTCCGCTAGACCTATAGTGAACTAGAATAATTATAGTGGCACGACCGAAAGGGAGCGCCTGGCTTTCCAGCGTCGTCCTACGCTCTGGAAAGCCGCTAGAGGCGCTGCTGCTCTCTTTCATACGGCGGCGCTGACAGCTGGGCCTCATGGGGCACGGATAGACTTTCGTCAGGTTGCCTCTCCTACGTTTGGCAAAACTGTTGCGAGTGTTTGTGCATCCGTTTGCTTTGTGTTTCATGCGAAGGGACTTCTCGTGTCTACCTTGTGCCTTGTGTATGTGCACTTTCACCGCGTGCAGTCCACGGCATGGCGAAGAGGCAGACAGATTCACACTGCTTCGCTCCGGGCTGCGGCACAGGTTACCCAAGTGGACCCAAAGCGTCGCTATTCGCGGCTCCGAAAGACGACGATCTTCGCAAGAAATGGGAGCGTAACCTTCACAGGAAGGATAAAACTTTCACAATTTCTTCGGAGGTATGCGAACATCACCTTGAACCGCACTTAGTTCTGCGCGACTATGTGCATGTGATAAATGGCAACGAAGTGCGGATTCCGCGAGGGAAGCCGTCGCTGGCTCCGGGCACGGTACCAACATTGCTGGAGCTGCCCTACGTATCTTTCCACCTCAACACCTCGACAAGGACCGGAAAGGAGGAGGAAAGTTTTAGCAACTACTGAAGTGCCGCGGAAGAGAGCGTGCCATCAAACCAGGAGCCGGTCCTGTAGCGACGAGGATGATGCTGGAGCGCCAGAGCATGAAGATTCGCTTGTAGCCGATCGTAATTCATTCTCTGTAGAATCTCTTCGGACCATGGAAGCTCCATCCAAGGATTGGTGCCGAATTGAGTTGGAGGGGGTCGAGACCGTAATATTTGCAACATCATCTGTCAAAATGAAGAAAAGACCAGAACTATGGCATGAAAAAGCTGTGTGTTTTACAGCATCAGGAGGAGAGTTCACTGCGAAGGTGTAACCTTGGCCTTCTTCGGGTTTCCTTTGCACGTGTAGCCGAGCTCGCGAGCCAGCGCCAACAGCTCGGCATATTTCTGAGACTTCAGGTCGTCAATATTGGAAGGAACATCAATATCCGTTGCTTTCAGCTGCGTGTTCGGACCTAGGCTGGAAGTTAACGCGGCAGCACTTGACCACCCAAATTCAAATCACCCACAAGGCGATCGCGTCGTGGTGTCGTTGAGACTCCAGGTCGCGTCGTCGTGTGATGGCAGCGTTGGCGGGCATAAAGAAATGGATTGTTTCTAGCAAGCTGGTTAACTGATTTCTAACAGTTAACTTCCGACTGTTCAGCGAGCCCTCTATTTTATTAGTTCGCCTTCTCTGAAACAACCGGCTTGTGTTGTATTTGTGAACAGTGGCGCTTTCTTTGCTGGCATGTTTGCTCACGTGTGTGCTTTTGATTTTCTTTACTTTCAGGACAAATCTGCGACGAGTGCAAGATTCTGCGAAAATCCTTGCTTACCAGAAAATCATGCGTAAATGCCGCTGTGCGCCTGCCTACTGGAAGGGCCCTTGCTCATCGACTCAAGTTGCTTAAGCGGAAGACAGCACGACTTAAAAGCAACACCAACTCTCTAAAGAAGCAGTTAAATGAAATGATGATCCAAAACAAAGCTATTGCAGAGGGGGAACTGACTGAAAAGATGGCAGCCCTTTCTCCAAAGCAGCGTGAGGCAGCACTTCGTATCTTCGAGGCCTCATCACGTAAAAGCACCAGGGGAATGAAGTTTTCAAATTACGAAGATGAAGAGTGCACGATTGTATGAACACTTAAGGAAGAAAAAAATCCTAGTACTGCCAAGTAAGTCCACACTTCGCAAATACCTGCAGCTGTACAGGACTGGATTTGGATTCAGTGAGAAGATTTTCGAAGTGATCAGCAAGACAACCTCCTCAATGGACAATTTCTCGCGTCACGGGGGTCTCACAGCGGACGAGATGAAACTGTCAGAACACCTTTCCGTGACCACAGCAGGTCATGTGGATGGGTTTGTGGACCTTGGTGCCTTCTCTTTATCAGAAGACAAACACGCTGTCTGTGACCATGGAATGGTCATCATTTTTGTACCTTTTGTTGGGAAGTGGACCCAAATACTGGGTGCATTTGCCACATGTGGAAACGTAGAAGGCAGTCTTCTGGCCAAGATCATGGTCGAAGCTGTGATCCTAGTGGAAAAAGCTGGACTGCGGGTTTGATTTTATTACTTCAGATAGAGCAACCTGGAACAGAAAAATGTGGACCAAAATGGGCATTGCTGCATCATTAACTGGGGCCAAGTGCAACGCTGTGCATCCTGTTGACCCTGATCGTCAACTCTACTTCATCTCAGATTTCCCGCATTTGATAAAATGTCTGAGGAATAGACTGCTCAAGTCTGACTTCCAAGTGCCTGAAGGAAAAGTGAGCTTGAATAATTTGTGCAGCTGAACTTCACACTATAGTTAGTTTTTGCAAAATGGTCATATATATTCGGTGACTCTCACAATGCATTGGTGTAGGTGTCCATGCAGGTGGTTCGGAAGGCTCTCAGAGTGGACAGCACCAGGAGCTGCGTCACTCTCCAGGCAATGCATGGCATCACTAACAGTCACACAAACCCCAACAATTTTGAGAGAATGAGGGTCTCATTAGCATTTCAGCTTTTTGGGAAAAAAGTCATTGATGGGCCGGAGCTCTACAAGACCACGATCGAGGAACACTGTGGTGACATCACAGCTACAGTGAACTTTTTCAAGTAAGTGCTACACATTTGTTCTAATGTAGCACATTTTTGTTTCTGCTTAGTAGCCCTTTCTGTTATTATTGCAATTTGCATATAGTTATACTGTCAATGAACAAAGTAAAACCTTCTCTCCTTCCCTTTTGCAGAGTCATTCACGACCTCATCGAGATCCTGACGTCTCGCTTTCCTGCTGAGGCTCTGCGGCCGAACTCCCCTGCTGTGCAGAAACTTAATTCATTCTTAGAGTTTCTGGGGAGCTGGGAAAACCACACAAAGGGGCAACAAGGCTTCCTTAGCAAATCGACAGCTACTGGACTAAGAGTGACTGTAGCAAGCGTACTAGCACTTTTGAAGTACCTATGTGATGGTCTTGGCTTCAGGTACCTCATGACGCACCGGACGCGTAATTCGGAGGTCGTGGGTTCGGATCCCACCGGCGGCAGTGGTTGTTTTTTCTTCTGCTTTTCTAATCAATTAGCTTTAAGCGATGACATGTTCAGTAATATTCTAAATTGATCAACACCACAAAATAAATAAATTAATTAAAAAAAAATCCCCTGTGCCCCTTGGTTTCTGTGGCTGTTGGCTTCTTTCATATTAATAACGAGCCCCTCATTCCCCTTCCCTTGTTTGCTTAATTGCTTAGCGAGGGCCTCGGTTCTGGCAGCCTTGACTCCATAGGAAGCATAAGAGGGTTCTCACGCAGCTTCCACCCTCTCCGTTCGATGACGTTCTACGTCACTACCTGCGGTTACTCAGGACGTTCTACGTCCGCCGCTTATGAACGTGGGTGGCGCTGATGAACACTCTCAAGGTTAGGTTACTTGTAAACATAAATACCCCCGAAAGCAGAAGATTTGACAGCCGTCGCCGTAGCTCAGAGGTAGAGCACCGGACGCGTAATTCGGAGGTCGTGGGTTCGGATCCCACCGGCGGCAGTGGTTGTTTTTTCTTCTGCTTTTCTAATCAATTAGCTTTAAGCGATGACATGTTCAGTAATATTCTAAATTGATCAACACCACAAAATAAATAAATTAATTTAAAAAAAATCCCCTGTGCCCCTTGGTTTCTGTGGCTGTTGGCTTCTTTCATATTAATAACGAGCCCCTCAATTCCCCTTCCCTTGTTTGCTTAATTGCTTAGCGAGGGCCTCGGTTCTGGCAGCCTTGACTCCATAGGAAGCATAAGAGGGTTCTCACGCAGCTTCCACCCTCTCCGTTCGATGACGTTCTACGTCACTACCTGCGGTTACTCAGGACGTTCTACGTCCGCCGCTTATGAAGGTGGGTGGCGCTGATGAACACTCTCAAGGTTAGGTTACTTGTAAACATAAATACCCCCGAAAGCAGAAGATTTGACAGCCGTCGCCGTAGCTCAGAGGTAGAGCACCGGACGCGTAATTCGGAGGTCGTGGGTTCGGATCCCACCGGCGGCAGTGGTTGTTTTTTCTTCTGCTTTTCTAATCAATTAGCTTTAAGCGATGACATGTTCAGTAATATTCTAAATTGATCAACACCACAAAATAAATAAATTAATTTAAAAAAAATCCCCTGTGCCCCTTGGTTTCTGTGGCTGTTGGCTTCTTTCATATTAATAACGAGCCCCTCATTCCCCTTCCCTTGTTTGCTTAATTGCTTAGCGAGGGCCTCGGTTCTGGCAGCCTTGACTCCATAGGAAGCATAAGAGGGTTCTCACGCAGCTTCCACCCTCTCCGTTCGATGACGTTCTATGTCACTACCTGCGGTTACTCAGGACGTTCTACGTCCGCCGCTTATGAACGTGGGTGGCGCTGATGAACACTCTCAAGGTTAGGTTACTTGTAAACATAAATACCCCCGAAAGCAGAAGATTTGACAGCCGTCGCCGTAGCTCAGAGGTAGAGCACCGGACGCGTAATTCGGAGGTCGTGGGTTCGGATCCCACCGGCGGCAGTGGTTGTTTTTTCTTCTGCTTTTCTAACCAATTAGCTTTAAGCGATGACATGTTCAGTAATATTCTAAATTGATCAACACCACAAAATAAATAAATTAATAAAAAAAAAATCCCCTGTGCCCCTTGGTTTCTGTGGCTGTTGGCTTCTTTCATATTAATAACGAGCCCCTCATTCCCCTTCCCTTGTTTGCTTAATTGCTTAGCGAGGGCCTCGGTTCTGGCAGCCTTGACTCCATAGGAAGCATAAGAGGGTTCTCACGCAGCTTCCACCCTCTCCGTTCGATGACGTTCTACGTCACTACCTGCGGTTACTCAGGACGTTCTACGTCCGCCGCTTATGAACGTGGGTGGCGCTGATGAACACTCTCAAGGTTAGGTTACTTGTAAACATAAATACCCCCGAAAGCAGAAGATTTGATAGCCGTCGCCGTAGCTCCGAGGTAGAGCACCGGACGCGTAATTCGGAGGTCGTGGGTTCGGATCCCACCGGCGGCAGTGGTTGTTTTTTCTTCTGCTTTTCTAATCAATTAGCTTTAAGCGATGACATGTTCAGTAATATTCTAAATTGATCAACACCACAAAATAAATAAATTAATTTAAAAAAAAATCCCCTGTGATCCTTGGTTTCTGTGGCTGTTGGCTTCATTCATATTAATAACGAGCCCCTCATTCCCCTTCCCTTGTTTGCTTAATTGCTTAGCGAGGGCCTCGGTTCTGGCAGCCTTGACTCCATAGGAAGCATAAGAGGGTTCTCACGCAGCTTCCACCCTCTCCGTTCGATGACGTTCTACGTCACTACCTGCGGTTACTCAGGACGTTCTACGTCCGCCGCTTATGAACGTGGGTGGCGCTGATGAACACTCTCAAGGTTAGGTTACTTGTAAACATAAATACCCCCGAAAGCAGAAGATTTGACAGCCGTCGCCGTAGCTCAGAGGTAGAGCACCGGACGCGTAATTCGGAGGTCGTTGGTTCGGATCCCACCGGCGGCAGTGGTTGTTTTTTCTTCTGCTTTTCTAATCAATTAGCTTTAAGCGATGACATGTTCAGTAATATTCTAAATTGATCAACACCACAAAATAAATAAATTAATTAAAAAAAATCCCCTGTGCCCCTTGGTTTCTGTGGCTGTTGGCTTCTTTCATATTAATAACGAGCCCCTCATTCCCCTTCCCTTGTTTGCTTAATTGCTTAGCGAGGGCCTCGGTTCTGGCAGCCTTGACTCCATCCTGAAAGTCCAACAAGGACTAGTAAGGCGTGCACACAGGGCAGTTACCCTCAATGGAGCCCTGGACTAGGGGAACCGACCCTGATGATAAGATGGAAGATTCCATCTGAAGCCGCAAAAAATATTGTAAAATATAGGAAATAAACGTTTTACACCACCACCAAAACCACGGCCGCCGTTACCTGACGAGCCGAGTTGATAGCCCGTCTCTCGGTCCTGGTATGACGTCACGCTGTGACGTCACTAGGCATGGTATGACGTCAGGGGTCATTCTAAAGGTCAAACGTGGCACGTGGCCACCGCTACGCGAAAAGCCGTTCTTGGGAGTAGTATTTCTTTAGCAATAAAAAACACTCAGAGGGCAACTGAGGCTGCTTACCTGCTGTGAAGAAGAAAGCATTAGTGCGTCATCGTGAGCGTTGGACGTGGACGCCGATTGCGCCCTGAGAAATGAAACGAAGACGCGCCTCCGAAGGCTGAATCCATAAACTTCGAATCCAGAAAGGTCGGAGTGAAAGAGATACTAGGTTTGAATACCTCTCGCGAGCTAGCCTTCAACCTGAGAACCACGGTGTAAGAATGAGAACCCATGCGATATAGAACGAGATGCTGTAAGACACCACCCGCAAAGGTGTACGACGAACGCATGCATCACAATTTTAGTACGCAAATTTGTGTTTTTTTTCCGGAAAGGATATGGGCCATTAACTGCCTCGCTTCTCGGTGGAAAGGGGTGCCTGGGAAGGCATACAATTGGAAGTGCATATGTCGTCAGTTCGAATCCCTGTAGCAAGCTAGCCTCCAACTTGACTAGAATATAATTGACGGAACCCGATAGTCACCAAAACCAGGGAGCATAGGGGTGTTTTTTTAGTATGTAGTTTTCATCAATGGGAGATTAATAAAAGCAGAAGAAAAAATTGATAGCGGCTTAACGTAGTTAAACCGAGTAGACCTTCGAAAGCAGGTGTTATTTCCTTAATTGGAGGGGGCACTTAAACTCGTCCTTAGGGGTGTGGCATGATATCTTTAGTGGGTTAATGCCCATGTATGCTGAATTGGTAATTCCTACTTAAGATTCATAGATAGCGGCGAGTCCTCATATACCACTACCAGAGCAGCGGTTAAAAGCGATGCGCCATTGCACTGGCAGGTGGCTGTTTCTATCCCAGCCACGCGTCCGGATTTTGCGACCCATGTTGCTCTTCCCGAGCAACCTCTCGCGCAGATGGCACGACACTGGTCCGAACTTACCCGAGCTTAAGCGAGTAACTCGTGTGAGCTCAGGTAATAACTCGGGTTGCTAGGCGCCGGCACAAGATCGTATGTGCTGTTTTTGCGAACACGCTTGTGTTTAAGCGTTTGTTTAGCTCGTGCCGGCTCCCTGGCCGGCATGACGCCGGCATGAGCTGTGAAACCCAGTGCCTGTGCGAGTGTGGTGTCCTCTGGATGTGTAGGCGACAGACGGCAGCGGCGCGGCGCCGTCTGTTGCAGCGCAGCTGAAGCGGTTGCTAGGCAACGACAACTCAAGGTCGTTTGGTAGCCGCACCGTCACGACCATACGCGGCGGGCCGAGCGGGGCTCCAGTAGTGTTGCTTTCGGAACAAAACAACCGCATGCCGCCGGTGGGATCCGAACCCACGATGCCCGAATTTCTGGTCCAGTGCGCTACGAACTGAGCTACGGCACGGCGGTCCAATCTTCTGCTTGCGGGGGTATTCTACGTGCAGTGCAACCCAACCTTGAGATTGTTCACCAGCGCCACCCTCGTCCATAGCGGGAGACGTAGTACGCCCTGTATTAAATCCAGTGCCACTTAAGAAGGGGGTCGAACGGCGAGGGCGGAAGCTGTGCGAGAACCCTCTCATGAAAACTGACAGAATAGAGGCTCTTGGTAAACTATTCAGCAGGCAAAAGAATGGAAAGAGACTTCTCTTTCCAATTCTCTTTAAAAACTCCGTTTTGAGTGAGAGTGATCTCTTTAGGAAAGAACAGGGCACCTCAGCATAGAGGGTGATTTCTGTTTTTCGCGAGTGTCCCTTTAAAGCAAAACTACTCCTCTGGGTGTGCCTTCATATGCGAGCTCTATGATGATTTCCTTCGCGGCGCTATCGACAGTGATCTGCGTTCGAGAGTTCTCAAACACTAAAAAGAAAATGGCATGTGTTTTCGCTTTTTCTCTTTGCGGCAGGGAATAAGTTCTAAAGACGGTTTATTGAGGGAACATGGTGTAGCTTTACACTCCTCTTTAGTTCAGAGCACGTTTTGTACATACAAAGTAACTTCGTCGAAGCAGATCTCGGGAAATTTCCATTTTATGGTGTATAAGATGAGTTGCAGAGAATGAAGGAAGGCTTTTCAATCTTCGGCGCTTTTATGCTTTGCTATTTTTCGGTTCGCCGCGACTGGTACGTAAAGATTGGTATAAGTTTTTCTTCCTTCCACTCTACACTGCATTTCTCACTGAAAGGTGGTTACAATGGTGAGGTAGTGGTGGTACATTTCAGCCTGGTCAACTAAGCCGGCGGCGACCCCGTGTAAGCCAAATACCTGTCGAAAATAGACTTGTAAAACTGGAACAAAATCCCATAGCATAGAACATGAGCTAGCAACTTCGTGCTAAACCTCGGAAGACCACAAAACGAATGCGCTTACCTGATAAAAGAAGTGGTAGCCACTGCGTTCCACTGTT